>NC_091805.1:25219375-25522500 GCF_041296235.1 Equus asinus | reverse complement strand
ACAGCCATTTAGTCCCTCAGCCCATTTTTTTATTGGATTCATTGTTTTTTGGGTTATTGAGTTGTATGATTGCCTATGTTATTTTTATTATGCTTTGCTGGGAAATTCTTTTTCCAGAATATACCAGAGCATGTCAGCTGAAGGAAGATACTTAACTTTTTTAAGCGCAGTGACCTGGAGAACCGTAGAAGAAAGAATGACTAGGAAGGAAATCACTAATTTAGTAGGAGGCGATGGGATTTACGGAGTTTCATGCTGCGTAAGGTTTCTTAAAAATCATTTTCTAATTGTAGTTTCTAATTTTGAATCTCATTGATCCCCTAAATGTTCTGTTGCATTAAGGGCTGGAGATTCTGGTGGTGACCTTGGTGGATGCCTTCAACAGTGGTGTAAGTCCTTGTTTGGAGGACGTGGTGACACCTCTGTCCTAGCCTGAGAATTCAACAGCTCTGCTGAGAGAAGTTCCCACAAAAATGGTCCGAATTCAGCCAATCATGGGCCACGAGAAAGGCTTCATGGAGCGCTCCTTCCAATTTGACAAGCTGGAGTTAAGGAATATGTACATGGTAATTTGTCTTGATACTTGATTCTTCGTGTTAAGTCTTTGATGTAGAGGCCGCCTTATTGGCCATAGATTCTTTACTATTCATAGTAGAAGGATCCTAATTCTTCTGAGTAAGAGAGTTCCAAATGACTGTATTACACTATTTTATCTTCCTTTCCTCCAAACTCAGGCACTTTATCTGGAAATCTGGCTAACCTCTGAAGCAAAGTCAGAACAGACACTCCGATGTCCTCCTTGACTGAATACTCGCAAAGTCTCCCTATGTGCTTGGAACACAAGTTATTCTGAGCTGGTTGCTTTTTCTGTGCACTCTCTCTCGTTCGTAGCAACTCAAGTTTCTCTGGGAAGCTTCTCTTTATTTCGCTTTTGGTCGTATTACTGTTAATGATAACCTGTGGATAGAATCACAGGACACTACAGCTGCAAATTATATAATATAACCCAAAACTTCACAAGGAAGGCCCAGGGAGTTAAGAAACTTATCAACAGTCTTAAATAGAGTATTTTTTCTCTGAGGTGTTAGTAATTCAAGTTTCTTTTAACACTTTTATTGAGATGTAGTTCACACACCATAAATTTCATGCATTTAAAATGTACCAGTGATACAAATGTACAAATGGAAACATACAATGGTTTCCCATGGGAAAGGTGATCTAGGAAATCTTCCCGGCAGAGGAGTGAGAGGTAATTTGGAATGATTGGAACACATTATCCAGGGTGGTATGTTACAGGAGGAGCAGCAAGCAGAAAAACAGCACGTGAAAAATATGAAAGCGCCTAAGATTGTTTGTAAAATTACACGCTCTTCTGACTGGTGGCACAGAGCATGGGTGGTGGGAACAGCACTGGCAGAGGAGGCTGGAAGGGGAGGGAGGTAGGCAGGAGCTTGAAAACTTTACTCGTAGGCAGTGGGAAGCAACCAGGGAATGTTAATCAGGATGGATCTTTTTTCAGAATGTTTCAATGGAAGTTCAGGTTTGATCTGCCTGATGTGTTTTGCCTCCTGTGTCCTCCAGGACTTATTGAAGATGAAGGAGGAAGCAGAGGTGTGCTTCCTGAGGAAAGACAAGCTCCCCAGTTATGCCGAAGAGCGGTTAGCAGGTATGGGGAGGGCCCAGCTCACAGTGGGGTGGGTAGGTTCCTGCAATGCCCTCTGAGAGCTCTTGACAGGAAGACCTTCCGGAAGCAAGGAGCTTCCTCTCTTTGTGTGAACACACTCTGCTCTGTCTGAAAGGAAGGCAAGTTGTGGTTGTGCATCCAGCACAGGCAGCCAGGGCCTTTCCTCTCACATTCTCAGACCTGCTGTTGATGGGTGGTCACCAGGTGACTTCAGACATTTGCATCTGCCTTTTCAAGAGAGTTTGACCTCTGAGAAAGTGGAGGGTTGGGGGATGCGGGTTGGAGCTCTCAGGCCTGACTGTTGTTCTCTTTGCTGTCTAAAATCTTCCTGGAGCAGAAGAGCGGGCCAAAAGAGAGGAAGCTGAGAGGGAAAAGGAGCTTCTTGAGCAAAAGTGTAAAGAGCTGCAGCAAAAATTGGACAATCAAGAAAGAGTCCTCAAGCAACTCCAAGCTGAAATGGAAGAGAGGATGAGAAATGAACTGAGAGAGCGGGATGAGAAGATTCAGAAGCTTGAGGTAAGCCTGGCCAGGGTCTGGGCAGTGACTGGGGAACAAAGCTCTGGAACCTCAGGAAGGGATGGGTGAAAATTAAAGCAAAGTCATAGAGAGAAGTACCATTGTCATTTACTGCATTTGAGCCACTCGGAGCCCTGAGTGTTTAATGGCGGATGTCAAAGCACCTGAGTTCTGTTCACACTGCATTTCTGGAGAGTCCAGGAAGACCGTGGTACCTCCACACAATTATAGAGTATAGCTAACCTTCCCAGGCCGTGTGCTGCTGCTATTTGGAGAGATGATCTCCTGGAGCCACTGTTAAATGGGGTTCCCAGGTTTAGCAAGTAAATGTTCTAAGCAGGTGTATCTAATATAAGTAGCTACTGGGTCACTTTACCAAGATTATGGCCAATTATCAGGAACCCTACTACCACCCAAAGACCCTAAGGTAGATCCTAGTTGACCTAAAACTATCAGATAGGCACAGACTTAGAAATGCAGGGGACGTCATGACAGCTCCTAACCTGGCTGCAGTTGTCTCCAGGAGAGGGTAGCCTGCCTGAGTCAGCACACAGCCAAGGGGGAATTCTCTCTCCTCCTACCTGGAAGTGTTTATATCAGATTTATAGACAGCTTAGGAGTTCCCATTATTTCTAAGATGTGGGTGAGGCTTCATGCCATTCAGACAGAAGGCTCTCTCCCAAACAGCATAATTTTGGTTAGAATATCTTACAACAATTGTCCTCATCGCCTGGTTAGCACCCTGGCAAGACCCTGGTGATGGGTAAATGTGACTAAGGTTGTACTACGCTTCCTCTCACTTCCCCAGCCTAAACCAGGATATATTCCTGCCGTGAACAATATCTCCTCAAGATCTAATGAGACAGAAGACTTTTAGAAGGAAAATACAGACAATTTTATAAATCGTTAATATAAACCACATTCTTGAAAGATTGGGATTTTTAAAAGTTTACCTTTTCCTAACATACCACACTTTTTTAGGCCCAAATGAAAACCCTGCTGGAAGAGAAGGAAAATACTAAAAACGACTGCACTTCAAAGAAGAAGAAAAATAAGGATGAGGAAAATCCTTCAGAGCCTTCATTGTGGTTTCGAATTTTGCAGGCCATAAATCGTTTCTTGATACTAATTACCAAGTACCTCTGTTCAGAGTAGTTTCAGGTAACTTTTGCAAGTTTTCATAACAGCATCTGGCTTATTTTTATGTGTATACACTTTTTCTGTTTTTCAGCAAAATTTTAAGATAAAAACATAAAAGTACCTACTATAGGGCATCAATGCCTGGCAAACAGAAGGTAGAGTAAATGTGATGGGGCAGGTAATATAATGGAAGCAGAAACAACTGATTAGAAGAACAGAGAAGGTCAACTTTGAAATATTCTGAAAATAAACTTGGAATATACCTATCCAGAAATGCTTCTGGGGCCAGCCCCAGTGGCCTGGTGATTAAGTTCAGTGCACTCTGCTTCAGCAGCCTGCGTTCAGGCTCCTGGGTACGGACCTACACCACTCATCTGTTAGTGGCCATGCTCACATACAAAAAGAGGAAGATTGGCAGCAGATGTTCGCTCAGGGTGAATCTTCCTCAGGAAAAAAGAAAATTCTTCTGTAAGTTACATAGGAACAACCATACAAGTGGATATATATGCTGTGCCTTGAGTAGGAAGGGCCAATTCCATATGTAAATCAATTCTTTCTGTTCACCTGTGAGTTTTATGTGTTCTGAGTGAAAATTTCAAAGAGGCTGATTGTAAAATTTAAACGGAGTTGATCAAAACGAATTAAAAAGCCAAGACAATGCCAAAGCGTTACAATGAAATTTATAGAACCTCCATGATTAGAACAGTGAGTCACTGAGGCACAATACAAAGGCATAGCCACAAAACGCAGTAGATAGTCTAAAAATAGAACCAATACCACACAGGAATTAAGTGTATGCGAAAAGTGTTATTTCAGCTCAGTGGGAAATATGAACTGCGTGATACCTGTGGTCAAACAACTGGACATCTGCATAGACTACAAGGGTGATTAGATCCATTATGAGCCTTGCACAATGTAAATTTCAGGTTGACCTTAGACCGAAACATCAAAACACTCCATGGAAACAGAAACTGTCAGATAATTATCAAATTACCTTGGGACATCCAATTTGTTTTCAAACGATATGAAACCCAAAGACGTAAAAATACAGACAAAACTACACAAAAATAAATTTGTTGTGGTAAAAAAGCATGAAGAAATTCAAAAGTAAAAAATGTTCTGGAAAAGACAACCAAATTTATGTCAGAGAAAAGCGCTAATTTATGCAAGTTATGTGTCATGAAGAGCCACAAATCAATAAAAATGGACCAACTTTAGACAGCTTGTAGAAAAGTAAGTTATTCAGATCACTCAAAGTAAGAGAAATGAAACAATGTTTCACCTCACATGCTATCAAATTCTCTTCCTAACGTTTTTGAAAACATGTACTTTTAAGGGTGTACAAGTTTAAAATGTCTATTGAAAATTGTATCTAATACTAATTCAGTTTTAATCTGTGTTAACTTTGGCCCAACAGGTTAAGTTTTAGGACACACGTACTCTCTAACACACAGAGTCACAGAATGATGTATATGTAAGGTGACCACTGCAACATTGGCTATAATTTTAAAGATTGAAAACTACTTATATGTCCATCTATGTGATATTGGTAATGTAAATTTTAGCACACTCATATAATGAAATATTATGTAGCCAGCAAATTGAGAGATGGAGCTCTATTTGTAATGATACAGAACAATTTAGCAGCTATGTTGTAAGGTGGAAAAGCTGGGGTGCAAACCCATAGGGATAGTAAACTATTTCTGCAAAAGAATGCAATCCTTATATTCACGTGTGTATACCCTTAGACGGCCTCTGGAGTCATGCATGAGAAACTAGTGATCTTGGTTGCTTCTGGAGGAAACTAGTTTGCTGAGATCAGGAATGAGAGAAATACTTTATTTTGCATAAACTTTTGTGTTTTTGGAGATTTTATAGTGAAGAGGTAATACCAGTTCAGAAGTACAAGAAAGAAAACACAATGACCACGATGATGGTGTTGAGGGTGATGATGATGATGATGATGGTGGTGGTGGTGATAGGGAATTTTGCATTCCAGGGAAAGCATTAGCCAAGGTGGGCGATCAGAATTGGCCATCCTAAAATGTGTCTCTTGGTTAGGACAAGAGAGTCGGAAAGAAACGTTGACCTTCCCCTTAACTGCCTACAACGATTTCAGATGGGAAGCCTGTCTCCCGGACAGGCCATCGCTATAGATAACTCTGGGTATTGGTAGACTGCGAGGGTCCTCGCCAAGGCCATTCTTATCTACCAAACACTTGCTTTTCCATTTCCATATGAATTGCCTTCCTCCCCTTTGAAGTCCCAAACCACTACCCCCAACATCCTCCTTTGCCTTTAGCTGAAGATGGTATTTAAGGTGAAGTCCCAAACCACTACCCCCAACATCCTCCTTTGCCTTTAGCTGAAGATGGTATTTAAGGTGAAACCACCATTCTGGTGAGTTACTCAGCTTTCCTGGGTTTCTGCCACACATGCATGTTAGAAAGCTTTGTTTGCTTTTGTTGTGTTGCTCCGTCTCATGTCGATTTAATTCTTGGACCAGCCAGAAGGACCTCGGGGGCAGAGGAATTGTCTTCCTCCCCTACACCAGCTCAAAAGAGAGATCTAATAGCGAGGTCTAGATACTGCAAAAAACAAAGTTTATATCTGAATCTTGTTTGTATTATGAAGTTGATTTCTACTTCATTAAATTCTCTGAAAAATAAGGTATAAGGGATCATGTGACTCTGAAATCCCAGCTGGTGTGTCTTTTGGTTTCCAACTGCAAATTAGCATCGTAAGGTGTTGGACGTGTACTGTGTCTGCAGTGTATTTGTGGTGGTTTTGGAATTCCCTTTCTGCTGACTGATGTTTGCAGTCTATGCTTTTGTTATCATGAACTCCTGCCAGTTGCACAATCTTGACATGTTACCTCTTTCTTCTAGGCATCTGTACACAGTATTCAGACTTCTTCAAGCAACCCCTCTTACTGGTCCTCACCTTTATTTTGCTGATTGGTTTCTCCTTGAAGTCTTGAATTTCATGAATCCCCTAAACTGGATGGGGTGGCCCTCCTTTGTGCCCCCATTGTGCTTACCACATGATTTTGAGAATTGAAATTGCCAATTTCTGTCTGTGTCCCTGATGATGTGTGCTACCAGGCCGGATTTATCTGCATCACTGTAATCTCAGTTCCTTAATCTATGTTCAGCACCTAATCTGTAACTAGAAAATATCGGTTGAATGAATAAATTAACTTTATCTCCAAATTCTCCACTTTTCTATATCCTCATTATGACAGCTGCTTCAAAGGACTCTCAAAACAAAGGGTGTAGTTTTAAGATCCTGATACAAAGAGGGCAGAATGAATTAGGACTGCAATTCGTAGAAAATGCAAGGACATGCATGCTGAGACTTGCCACAATGTTCATTGGGTGTCCGCAGAGAAGGGATTGTCTCACCATGTATTCAGTTTGAGTTTCGTATGACAATTACTCATGAATGATGATGTCACTCACTTTTGACTCATAGGTCAATTGTGAGGTCAAATTTTAAAGGAAAAGATCTTTATCATGCAACCCTCTCATGCCCATCGTGGTCCTCCAGTCAGAGGCGAATCTTCTCCTGAGGTAAAATTACACTTTTTATTCAAAGTTCAATTTCTTCCTGAAATAATGTTGAGGGCATCATTTGTCCAGTGATTATAGCAGCCTTTCTCTATTCCCTTATTGAGAAGGCCAAGAAGTCTCAGTTCTGCTGCTTGGGAAGACTGTGAGGTCCGGAGTCAGCCACATCCTAGGTGTCCCCAAGCAACAGCTACTGACATAAGAGCTCATGCAGCCACATCTCCCCCATCAGTGACATGTAGAGGACTGCACCCCCACTGGGTGTTCTTTGCAATGTCTTAGCTGTGTCATTTTGTAGACGGGACAAGGGCCCAAGGTCTCTTTCCCCATCCAGTTGCTGTGACCTGCACTATCCTCACCCTCAGGGCCAGTCGTTAGTAGACATGAGTCTCCACAGAACTCAAGGGCTGTTTTTTATCAGAAACTAGTACAAGTATTAGTGTGTGTCATATGGCTATCTCTGTTCATGGATGAGAGGGAAGGGGTCCTTCACCTGCAGCACAAGAGAGATGTGTGCAGACCCTTTCCCTGCATTAGCTGTGGAGCAAGACCTTTTGGCCATTTGAGACTGATGCTTACTATTGAAGCTGATCTTGCCCTGCCTCTTCTCTGTGTGAGTTGTATCTTTCTTGAAGGCTCCAACACCTACAAACCAAGAAATAGGTTGACATCCTGAGACAACTGCTCCTGATGGTAGGTGTTATTATGCTCTTTGCTATCTTCTGTGCAGTGGAACTCCTACCCCTGGTCACCGTGTAATACATGGGAACAGGTGTCATTTTTTTGTTTGTTTGTTTTGAGAAAGATTAGTCCTGAGCTAACATCTGCCACCAATCCTTCTCTTTTTGCTGAGGAAGACTGGCCCTGAGCTAACATCCATGATCATCTTCCTCTACTTTATATGTGGCATGTCTACCAAACATGGCTTGCCAAGCAGTGCCATATCCACACCTGGGATCCAAACCGGCAAACCCCAGGCCGGCGAAGTGGAATGTGCGACCTTAACTGCTGAGCCACCAGGCCAGCCCTCACAGGTGTCACTTTCTTGACATTAATTTTATGTTTGAACTTGGCTAGGCGATGGTGCCCAGCTGTATGGTAAAACATTAGATATCACTGTCAAGGTAGTTTTTAGATGTGATTAACATTTAAAACAGTAGACTTTGACTGAAGCAGCTTACCCTCCATAATTTGGGTGGGCCTCAACTCACTATTTGAAGATCTTAAAAACAAATACCAAGGTTTCTGCTCAAGATTGCTATGTAGAAATCCTGCCTGAGTTTCCAACCTGTTGCCTAGCAGATTTTGAACTTAAGACTGTAATATCAACTCTTGCCTGAATTTCCAGCCTACAGGATCTTGCCAGCCCCCACAATTGATTCAATTCCTCAAAACTAATCTCTGTCTCTGTCTCTCTATCTATGTAATCAATCTATCCTTTCTCTCTTTCTTTCTCTCTCTCTCTTTACTTATATGAATATACATGTGTATATGTATACATATAAACACCACTCTGGAGAACCTTGACTATATACTATAATTACCAAAGAAATTAAACAGCTGTGTTGTGAAAGAGTAATTTTGATCATTCTCATTACTTATAAAAATAAAAGATAAGGGGGCCAGCCTGGTGGCACAGCGGTTAAGTTCGCACGTCCCACTTTGGTGGTCCAGGATTCGCCAGCTCGGATCCAGGGAGTGGACATGGCACCACTTGGCAAGCCATGCTGTGGCAGGCATCCCACATATAAAGTAGAGGAAGATGGGCACGGCTGTTGGCTCTGGGGCAGTCTTCCTGATCAAAAAGAGGAAGGTTTGTGGTGGATGTTAGCTCAGGGCTAATCTTCCTCAAAAAAACAAACTAAAGATAAATAAACAAACAAATAAATAAAAGATAATCTTGAAAAGATTTGCAGAAATTAGTAATCTACAAAAATGACATATTGCATTATAAAATGAACCTATAGAACATCTAAAAACAAAAATTATCATCATTGAATTTTAGAAATCAAAGGATCCATTTCAACACAGGCTAGACTCAAATGAAGAGAGATTTAATGACCTGGAATATAAATCAGGGGAAATGATTCAGGGTGAAGCAGGCATTAGTTAATAGAAAGGATAAAACAAGAGGGTTGAACTTTCATCTAATCAGTGGATATAGATGAGGAAACAGAAATGGTGCAGAAACCATACTTGCAGATATAATAACTAAGAATTTTCCAGAAATTACAAAGTCACCCATCTGCAGATGCCAGAAACACGCTGAATCAAAGTACAAAAGATAGTAAATTCACATGAGTAAATCAGAGAAAAATTATAAAATATAAATATGTATGTCAAAAGACATTTACAGAGGAAAAACAGATTTTCAAACAAAAAGACAGAATTGAAAGCTTCTCAGCTGCATCAATGGAGATCAGATTATAGTCCAATGATATTTTCAAGGTACTGAGAAAAATGTGATCATCAACCTGAATGTATTCAAAAGTAAAATAAATTTCAACAATAAGTGTAAAATTCATATTTGGAGGAGAGGTGAGAAAAAAATAATGAAAAGAAAAGATGGAGGGAGAAAATGGCCAGTTACAGCCAAGGAGAGAGGCCTAGAACACGTTATTCCCTCACAGTTCTCACAAGAAACCAACTCTGCTGACCCCTTGACTTTGGACTTCTAGCCTCGAAGACTGTGCGACATTAAATTTCTGTTACGTAATTCACCCAGTCTGTGGTAGTTTGTTAGGGTAGGCCTGGGAAATGAATACAGATTTTGGTACCTGGAAGTTGTAATAAATACCTAAAAATGTGGAAGGGGCTTTGGAATTGGGTGATAGGTAGAGAATGTGAGAAGAGTTCCACATGTGTGAAGAGTTTTGAGGTGCATCATGGGAAAATGCCAGGTTGGTTTGAAGAGACTACTAGTAGAAATATGGACATTAAAGGTGATTCTGGTGAGAGCTCAGGAAGAAAAGAGGGGAGCTGTAGAGAAAGCTTCTATTGTCTTAGGGAATACGTATATTGTCATGACCAAAACGTTGCTAGAAATGTGAATGTTAAAGTAGCTTCTGATGAGGTCTCAGACAGAAATGAGGAACATGCTATCGGAAACTGGAGGAAAGGTGATCCTTGTTATAAAGTGGAAAGGATTTGGCCAAATTGTGTTGTAGTGTTTCGCTGAAATTAGAACTCATAAGTGATGAACTTGGATATTTACCTGAGGAGATTTCTAAGAAAAGTGTTGAAGGCGCAGCCTATTTTTTCCTTGCCGCTTATAGTAAAACGCCAGGAGACAGATAAATGGAAGATGGAATAGCTAAGCCAAAACAAACTAGCACTTGATGATTTGGAAGATTCTAGCCTATTCAGATAGAACACTCAGGAAACAGTACCAAGGTTGTGACTGGACAACCATTTACTAAAAGATTAAGTGTGTGGCTCACGGATCCATTCAATCATCTCAGCAGGAGCTGGAATAGCGATGTAGTTATCTAGGAAAGATCTCTGGAAGACCTTGGACCCCCAGGAAATCAATAAGATATTGAGAATTTTACACTAGCAGAAAAACTGACCGCCTGGACTGAGCAGCACAGAGACAGGACCAAACGAAGGGAGAATGCCTTTGAGGGCAGAATCACAGATGTAGAAAGCTGTGGGGGGCCAGCCCCATGGCTGGGTGGTTCAGTTCACACACTCTGCTTTGGCAGCCGAAGGTTTCACTGATTTGGATCCTGGGCGTGGACCGAGCACCACTCCTCAAGCTGTGCTGAGGCAGTGTCCCACATAGCAGAACTAGAAGGACCTACAACTGAAATATACAACTATATACTAGGGGGATTTAGGGAGAAGAAGTAGCAGGAAAAAAGAAAAAGATTGGCAACAGACGTTAGCTCAGGGCCAATCTTTAAAAAAAACAAAAAAGAAAGAAACCAGTGGGGCTGCTACTGCCACCATGAGCCCAGAGGACACCCGGCTAAGGTACAAGGTCATCTCCTCCTCGGATCCAGAAGGCAGAGCTGCCACCCAGAATGAGGAAGTTGGGCTGCTGCCCCGGTGGGCCTGGAGGACAGGTCCACCACCCCAACTGGGCCATAAGGACAGAGCAGAGAGCCAAAGAGGATTATTCCCAGCCTTAAAATCTAATGAAATTTGTCTTGCTAGGTTTCTGACTTGCTTGGGACCCAAGATTCCTTTCTTCTTTCCAAGTTCTCCCTTTTGGAATGAATGTCTATCCTATGTCTATCGCATCAATGTATACTGGGAGCAGGTAACTCATCTGGTTTCCCAAGTTCACAGTTGGAGAGGAATTTCTCCCCAGGATAAATCATACTTGGAGTCAGCCATACTTGATTCAGATGATAATTAGGTGATATTTTGGATTTAGAGTTAATGCTGGAATGGGTTAATAATTTGGGGGAGGGATGTTGGGATGGGATGAATATGTTTTGCATGTGAGAAGGACATGAACTTTGAGGGGCCAGAAGGAGGAGTATAGCATTCTGTTATGGCGGCTCTGGTAAACCAATACAATGGGTAAGGATGTTTGCTCTATTTTATTAACTTTTTGTAATATTTTATGATGAGAAATTCTTCATGTTATCTAGTTCTAAACGTTGCCAGAATCAGAAGTCTCTTGTAATTATCCTTTCTATTTCCTATTAAATATAATATTAAGTAAATAACTGATATCAGAACAAAATTCGACACCATCACTAAAATTATAAAACAAATCTAAGTAAAAACTCTAAGCTTCCTGCCTCTTGTTTGTACAACATACTTATCTCATAGAGACAAGGGTTTCATCAGGGTCATAGAACCATCAAGCCACACCCAACATGATAAGATGATGATGGTGATGGTGATACGATGAGAATGACAAATACAATAGCAGCAAGAGGTCACATTCCTGAAGCCATGTTTGTGCATTGTGGGAGGAATTTCCCATATTTTGTTTTCCCAGGTCCAACACCCAAGATACTGTGAGCCAAACTCAAGTTAGACCTGACTGACACAAAGCATGCGCTTTTAATCATGACTTAGTTATTCAATAAATATGTACTGACCACTGCTCATGATCTGGACACTGTAGAAGGCATTGCAGAAGGCAATGGGGATACTGTGATTAGTAAAATAGCCACGGCCCCCATGCTCACGCATATTTTTAGTTCAGAAGTAAGACATTAATGTATTGTCATATCAAGAAGTGTAATATTTCCATTTCTGATGAGCGTTGTAAAGGACTAGTACAAGGTGCATGAGTAAGCGTAGAGAGGAGACCCAATGTAGATTACTTGGTTAGAAATGGCTCCTGAGAAAATGGAAGTTAAGATAGATTACTCATTGCTGCATTTATTTATCTTTGCAGAGGAAGATTTTTCCCTGAGCTTAGATCGATGCGAATCTTCCTCTGTTTTAGATGTGGAATATCCCCAGATCATGGCCTCCAATGAGTGGTACAGGTCCGTGCCTGGGAACCAAACCCTGGTCGCCAAAGCGGAGCATGCTCAACTTAACGACTGGCCACAGGGCCAGCCCAAGAGAGAATTTAATAAGAGTAAAATAAATCAGGAAAGGAGTAAGGGAATTGAGTTCCAGGCAGAAGGAGAGCTCGTTCAAAACTCTTGGTTGGGGAACAGCTTGGTGTGTTTGGTCCTGAATGAAGGTCCATGCGGTGAAGCAGAGATAGGCTGGGTTTGAGAGGGGCAGGCAGGAGCCAGATCACGTAGGATCTTGCTAACTGCAACAGGAAGCTTTTAAGACTTTTTGGCAGAAAAACAGCATTACTCAGTTTGTGTTTTTATAAAAATCACTGCCCATTGCGTGGAGAATGAATTGGAGACAAACAAAAATAATGATTCTAAGTTATGATATCAGCCCTGACAAGGGTCTCACCTGCAGCTTCCTACACTGACCAGGCTGTTTGTAGAAAGATTTAAAACAGCCGAATGCCATATCCTAGCTCTTGAAAAGCAACAACCAAAAGGAGGTGCTGGAACTCCCCTCAGCCCCTCCCAAGTGCATGCATTTCCAGATATTATACTTTAAAATAACCTGGTATAAAGGTTTTCCAGCCATAAAAAAAAATCTCTTAGGCCAATTCAAGGCTACTTGAAATGGCATTTCCTGGAATCTACTCCAGATTGAAACTGAAAGCAATGAAGACCTATGTAGATAATAGGCTCCTTTCCAGAAAATCAGTTGCTTTTACTGTTCTAGCAAAACAAGAACTTAATTTTTAAAACATTTAAATGTATAGCAGACTACATAAAAAGCATTCAGAGGACAACTAAACCACTGTCCCTGAGAGTGCCTTTTCAGACTGTCTTGAAACTTCCTTCCTCCACTGTGGCCACCTGTGTTTCACCGACTAGAAAATTTGATGGCATGTGCAGCTGCTGCTTGGCTGGAATCTTCTCCAAAGACCCAGAGCCTCAATTTAAACTGCATGCCTCTGTCCTCCTGGAGTACATTTTTCCAGAGTTTTCAACGAGGGTGTCTGTTCACAATTTACTTCTCTCTTCATTTTGAATCCAGATTCCTTCTCTCTTGCAGCAGAAGAGCCACTGGGATAACATACAAAAAGGTAAAACAAATGTTTATTATTTGAACTTCTCACCTCAAAATTCTTGATAGAAAGTGAAATGTACATGTTTGTCAAAATTGATTGGCATGCTTTTTGGAGCAGAGGGGGAGAATACAAGGATGTAATTCTCAGCAGAAACCTAAGCAATGAAAAATGACTTCTAAATTACTTTGTCAGAGTAATTTTGTTTGCTCTAAAAAGCAAGGTATGGGTAAAAGAAAGCAGACAAAATAGAGAAGAGGAGAGAGCGGAGCCATCAAGGCAGAAAGAGGACGATCTTCAGTGGAATGGAAGGCTTGTGTTCCTGTCACAAAGTGCTGATGGGCAAAGAAGTCTCAGGAAAGGAGATGCCCCTTCCCACAGCTTCAATGAGACCTACTGCATTCACATGTGCTCTTTGGATAGACTGCATTTGGGCGTGGGTTTATGGGAACTGCTATATGCAACTTTATCTCAAATAAATTACCACTAGAAAACTGAGCATTACCTTCACTATGACTGCAAAAATCATGGTACCAGGGATCAGACAGTGACCCAGCATGATCTCAGCTAGTCTTCAAAAACCTCCCAAATGTCATATCCTGGGAACATAATGGACTCACTCTTTGATCTGATTTTCACTTTGGAGGGTATATTAGTTAGGATTCTCCAAGGAAACAGAACCAATAGCAGATATAGCTCTATCTATTGATGTATCGTCTGTCTGTCTGTCTATCTATCCATCCATCCATCCATCCATCCATCCATCCATCTTATCTATCTCTATCTATCTAAAATGGGAACAGAACAAGAACAGAAACAGAACCAATAGGATATATATATTTCCTATTGTATATATAATAACAATTTGGTTCATGTGATTATGGAGGCTGAGAAATCCCATAATCTGCCATCTGCATGCTGGGAACCCAGGAAAGCCAGTGGTGTAATTCAGTTTGGGTCCCAAGGCCTGAGAACCAGAGAAACCAAAGGTATAAATCCCAGACCAAGGGCAGGAGAAGATATGTTCCAGTTCAACAGTGAAGCAGAAAAAAAAGGGATGAACGCTTCCTTCCATTGCTTTTTCTTTTTTTTCCCGTTCAGGTCCTCATGGATTGGATGATGCCCACCCACACTGGAGAGGGTAATCTACTGAGTCCCCTCATTTAAATGCTAATCTCACCTAGAAACACCCTCCCAGACACACCCAAAAATAATGTTAATTTGGGCACTCCATGGCCAGTCAAATTGACACATAAAATTAACCATCAGAAGTCCACCCCTTGTCTACTTGGCACCCATATGCATCTCCTTAAGTCATACTTATTCTCAAAATAAAAACAATGAAAATGTCAAACTTCCACATAATATGATACAACTATACTGCATGCATCCAAAAACACACTAACCCCTTCCCCATAAGAGGAGATAATGTCCTTGAGTGATGTTTACTCTTCTTCTTCATATCCCATAACTTAAATAGTAAGATGTAAAATTAACAATACTTAAAACTATGATGTAAAATCAATATATCTTATTTTACATGATAAGGTAATGAGAGGAAAGAAAACAAAAATCTATACACACACACAAAGATATTCATAGCAAAATAAGGAGGAAATACTCATGACAATTACGGTCTATGTTTCTGTAACAGGTCATGTGGTCATAGCTGATATTTATAACTACCTTCTTCCATTACCCATTCCATATTCTCTCTGCATTCAACAAGCACTTTGGCTGATCATGGTTCTTTGCTTGATAGGGTGACCCAAACCTTTATACCTTAACAGTCTAGGCCATTATTAGTCCTACCTAGATTGAGTTGTTATAGGTTTCCATTGACCTTAATCACAGGGCATGGTAATAATAAGAGATGCCCTAAGGGATCCCCTGATTTCTGACATTCTCTTCCTTATCTTCATTGTGGAGTAGTAGTCCAAATTCCCCTTGGTAGTCAGGATCAACCATCCCAGCCAACACTGTTACTCCCTTCTTTGCCTGTTGATTCAGAGGCATAAGGAACCCAAAGAAGCCAAGTGGCAGTCTTAACTTGCAGTTCAATGGAATCTATGTTGTGTCTCCTGGTGGAGACATTTCTCCCTCTGGAACTAAGACTCCTAGGCCAGCAGAGCATAAATTTGTGGTAACAGGAAGCAAAAATTTTGCTAATGGATCACTAGGGGTAACAATGAGTGTTGCCATTCCCATTTCCACACCTTGATTCCTGGACTTGTGAATCTGGACTGTAGTAGAAAGAATACCATATATTGGACACTGATTCAGAGCACATACGGTCTTCTGAAGAATGTTGTCCCAGTCTTGCAGGGTTTGTTGTTATCTGGCTGGCACTGTAATTGAGGTTTCAAAATGTCATTCCAGTGGCATAGTAGTTAAATTTGTGCACTCCACTTTGGCAGCCTGGGGTTTGCAGCCACACTGTGGAGGTATCCCACATAAAATAGAGGAAGATCGGCATGGATGTTAGCTCAGGGCCAATCTTCACAAAAACAAAAACAAACAAACAAACAAAAAGGTCATTCCACATTTCTATCAAGTCAGCTGCTTCAGGATGGTGGAGAACATGGTAAGATCACTGAATACAATGAGCATGGACACATTGCCAAAGTTCATTTGTTGTAAAGCGAGTTACTTGATCAGAAGTAATGCTGTGAGGAATACAAAGATGGTGCGTAAGGCTTTCTGTGTCCACAGATGGTAGTTTTGGCAGAAGCATTGCACTCAGAGAAGGCAAATCTCTATCAAGTATCTATTCTACTAAGAACAAAATGCTGCCCTTTCCATGAAGGAAGAAGTCAAAAGAAATAAACCTGCCACCAAATTTCTGGCTGACCACCCCAGGAAATGTACCATATTGGGGGTTAAGTGTTCGTCTCTGCTATTGGCCAGTTAGGCACTCCGTGGTGGCAATAGCCAGATCAGCCTTGGTGCGTGGAAGTCCACGTTGCTTAGCCTATGTATAACCTCCATCCCCGCCACCATGGCCACTTTGTTCATGAGTCTATTGAGTGATGACAGGGGTGGCTGGGGAAAGACGGGTCATCCTATCCACTTGATGACTAAAATCCTCGTCTACTGAAGTCACACTTTGGTGAAGATTCACATGGGATGCAAATATCGTCACGTTTTTACTCATCCGGAGAGATCTATTTACATACTTTTTCCCAAAATTTCTTTCTCACAAATTTTCCAATCCTGTTCCTTCCACATCCCTTATCACTCAGCCAATGGTTATTGGCTATAGGCCATGAATTGATATATAATCACGCCTGGCCATTTCTTCTTCCAAGCTTGGTGAACAAACAACTACACTGCTCAATATCTGCTGGCATTAAAAAAAAACTCAACTCCAGGTGGACTGTAGATGAGAATATAAAAGAAAAAACAATAACATTTTTAGAAAATAAATAAAATATTTTCATGTCCTCCATGTTGGGAAACAGGACACAGAACACTAAATGTAAACAAAGAATTGAAGAATTTACATGAAAACTAAGAACTTACAGACGTACACAGGGCTGAAATTCAGAATATGTAAAGCAGTCTTCATATCAGGAAAAAAAAAGACAGACAACCTATTAGAAAAATAAGAAGAGTCTTGAATAAGCAAGACAAAAACGGATATCCAAATAAGCAGTAGATGTGAAAAGGTCCTTAATCTCCCTAATTATCAAAGAAAAGCAAATTAAACCTGCAATTAAAACTATACACTCACCAAGATGACTAAAATTTCAAAGTCTGACATATCTAATTGGTGGTGAGTAAATGGAACATTGGGAATTCTCATACATTGAGGGTGAAAGTACAAATTGGGATAATCTCATTGAAAACTATTCATGGGTATATGAAGTGAAATATTTTTGCCATACCCAATGATTTGAATGACTCTAAAAACATAATGTTGAGCAAAAGAAGTCAAACATAAAACTTTCTGTATAATTTGATTTATATAAAGATGAAAAACAGGGACTGACCCCATGGCCGAATGGTTAAGCTTGCGCTCTCTGCTGCAATGGCCCGGGGTTTCGCCAGTTCGGATCTTGGGTGCGGACATGGCACCGCACATCAAGCCATGCTGAGGCAGCATCCCACATAGCACAACCAGAGGCACTTACAACTAGAATATACAACTATGTACTGGGGGGCTTTAGGGAGAAAAAGAAGAAGAAAAAATGCATAAGTGGAAATTATTTAAAAAAATGAAAGACAGTAGCAGTCTATGGTGTTCGAAGCCAGATAAAAGTTTCTGAATTAGTGATCTATTACTGCAAAACAAATTTCCCCAAAACTTAGTGGCTTGAAACAACATTTATCTTCTCACAGACTCTGATTGTCAACAATCCAGGTGTAGTTTAGCTGAGTCCTCTGCTTCAGGGTCTCTCCAGGCTGCAGCCAAAGTGCAGTTGGGATTGCAATCAGCTCAAGGCCTGACTGGGGAAGGATCCACTTCCCAACCTCACTCCTGTGGTTGTTGCCAGGATTAATCATCACAGGTTATTTGACTAAAGGCCTCAGTTCCTCACTGGCTATTGCCTGGAGACCATACTCAATTCCTTGCTATATGAAGAATTTTTTTTACCATGGCAACTTGTTCCATAAATATGATCAAACAAAGAAGGCAAGAAAAAGAGAAAGAGAGAGAAATAAGTCTGTTACAGCCTAGTCACGGAAGTAAAATATTGTCACTTTTGCCATTTTCTTAGAAGAAATTCACTCAATTCAGCCCACACTCAGAGGGAAAGGATTGCACAAGGATGTGAATGCCAGGAATGCAATGATACTAGAATCTTCGGGAGCCATGTCAGAAGCTGTCTACCAGAGGTTCCCTGGGGGAGGAGTGAGGGAGTTGAAATTGCAATGTACTATGACTGAGCTTCTTGGAGTATTTGTAAAAATTTATGCCTTGACTTACATGATAGTACAAGGATATATCTACTTTTTGAAAATCATCTAATGTAAATGTACAATTTGATTACTTTTCTTTATGTATATGATTTTCCAATCAATTTTTTTAAAGTGAATATTTCTAGGCCTGGAGTCGAGTCTGGGAAAGCATGAGTGAATGTGATCGTTGATTTAGAAGCCTAGGATTCCAGGCGAGTGGTGATGTGGAGTTGAACTAGAAATGGTGAGATTTTTGTCTGACTCTAGATGTCTTTAAAATTTAGAGCTGAAAGGACTTGTTGTTGGATTGTACTTAAGGCTGGAGAGAAAAATAGGAATCAAGGATGAGTTCATGGAGTGATTGTTACTGATACAGGGGGACTATGGGGGCAGCAGGTTTTGGATCACAGGGGGAAATCAAGAGTTTTAGTTTGGGTATGCTAAACTTTAAATATTTATTGCACACAAATGGAGATGTCAAACAGGCAGTCGAATATAAAAGACTGAAGCTCAAGAGTGAAGATAGAGCTGAAAATATAAATTTGGATATTATTTATACACTCTACCCATGGGACTGGGTGAGGAAAAACAAATCTCAGAACTGAAAGGCACAATATTTAGCAGATTAAAAAGTACAGAGGATGTAGAATCAGAAGCTTTAAAAAATTGCCAGCCAGATAAAGAAAAACAAGGAGTGTATGGCAGAGAGGCAGCCAGAAAAATAAAATGCTTCAGGAAGAAAAGGGCGATTATTTTTAGCAAATGTAGCTGAAACATAAAGTAATATGTGGATGGAGATTTGGCCATTAGACATGGTAACAAAGCAGAGATCTTGAGAACGACTGATTGTGGGCGATGCTTCAAATTGAGATTATGGAGGAGGTTTAGTTACCAGTAGGAAAATGTCAAGGCTGAGGTGAGATGATTGAGAAGACTTGAATATGAGAAAGTCAAGGAGCTGAGAGGTTGGGGTATCAGAGGATTGTCTACTGGATGCTAAAGATCCCAAGATTGACAACTAGAGTAGTAGTAGTAGAGTGGGGAAGAATCAGACGCTAAATCTTCAGTGAATGACGTTGGGAAGTCCAGGACCCCTGGAATAAGATGGAGTAATGTGTAGTATAGCCCGATGACAAGTGCTTCAAAGACACTTTACGTGTTTTGTTGTTCTTCTTTGTTATTTTGTGTTTCTTTTATGGGATGTAGGGACCCGGGGAGCTAAAGAAAAATGATAAACCATCTGGCAGTTACAATGAGGAGCATTCGCTTCCTGCTGTCAAATTAAGAAAGTGGAAGGAAAACAGAATCAGGACTCGAGGGAGCTGCTGGCACGCCACTTAGGTACACTGCCACTCAGCTTGCAAATTCTCTATGACTTATTTCACCATCTTCTCAATAGGTACATTAAGACCCAGTTCATAATGACTTATGAGGCTTAACTGAGATAAGGTATATAAAAGGCTTATCACATATCAAGCTCATTAGGATCATTTAAAAATTAGTAGCTGTTACTTAATTCTAAACAATCAAAACACATTTCCAAAACTTGTTAAACATATGCTGATTCTAGGAAAGTTTTCAGGACACAAAACTTGTAATGATCTACTATAATTTTATGTTATTATTAATATTTTACTTAATTTCTCTTTTAATACTTTATAGACATGTACAAAATGTCTATTTAAAGTCCTTAAGGTTGAGTTTTGCTTCTGTATAAAATAAAAATGGTTTAAATAAATGTTGTTCAAACTGTGGCTTTATGGATATCATATTCTAATAAAATTTCTTACCTATTTTTGTCCAATGCTCATACTGTGTGAACAGTGTAGGGGCACAGGGCAGTGAACACTTTAAAAAATGCTGGAATTAGCCTTTATTAAAATTCTGTCTTCATACAATTTTGGTGCATCGGCATGTATTCTGTCGGGAAAACAGAGTCACCACCAAGCATTACAGAGAAAATGTTTTTCATGTAGGAATCACATGAAAATAAGACTAACACAAATGATTAAGCAAAGCTGGGAGGTGAAGGCCTGGAAGGGGGAAACTTGAAGGATTAAACAGTCACTGACCACTTCAGCCTGAAGTACAGGTGAGGGTAGAAAGCTGAAGCTTTGGAGAAGTCCAAAGGCCTATGCCTGTCTGGCTGACAAAGTGGGACCCGAAAGGTCTGCTGAACCACCGTATCTGACCACCACTGTAAATGAGGCCACAGCAGTCCAAGAATAGTCGCGTTTTCTCTACTTCCACCTTCCAAATCTTTATGAGTTCCCCTCATTAACATGCTCTAACCTAGATACACAGAAGGAAGAGAATTCTGCAAACTGAATTTCCCAGCCTTAGATCGGTGTGGTGGTGCCAAGATGATAACAGACCATGTGTGACAGCTGGTTTGGGTGGCTTCTGAATTAAGTTCAATGACAAAATTTTCCCTGTATTCTAGAGAAAGAAAAAAATGATACATTTAGAATGGCAAAGTGTAAGTCTAAACCTAGTTTAAAAACATTTTAGGGATGTACTGTCACTTTCACACAGGGGGAATTTTATTCTCTTCCTTAATTACCCTGCATCTCCTAGTTCCTTGATGCCAAGAAAAAGCAGGTGTCTTGGAATGAGGCACACAGCACATCCAGGTTCCCTTGTTGCGAGACTGCACTGTGGAAGCCAGATTGAAGCCTGGGAGGGGTAGTGGGGCTATGAGCTGCAGCTAAAAGAAAAGGGAACTCTGGGAATCAGAGACTATCTTGGTAATTGGGGTATATCATGTTAAGGTAAACACAGGTTAAAAGACAGCAGCCTTCAACCAGTATTGGAATTTAATTATTACTGAAGATATAGGAAAATGTCAAACACTTTAGGTTGGAATATTTTGGACCAGCAGAACTTAATATTACTACTATAGACACCATAATAGAGGATGAAGCCAAAGATGGGAGGAGTTAGGTCCCCAAGTAACTGCACTGGGCAGAGGCCCTCACTCCTGCCAGTTTGCACATGAGCCCAAATACATAAATCAGCATTTCTTGTCTTAGGAAACTGAGATTTGGGAGTTGTTCATTATTGCTTTTAATCTACCTTGACTAATACACTGATACATAGGATGCAATTTATTTTTGTAACATGATTTTGTAACCGGCCACTTGAAAATTTTTTCTTATTAGTTCTAAAATCTTCAATTGAACATTCTTGGATTTTCAAGGTAGAAGATTGTATTCCTTCTTTCCAAATATTCTTTTCCTTAGAGAAGACTCTAAACTGTGCAATCTTTAGGAAAACTCGGATCTGTACTGATCAAACTGAATTTGAAAGAATAGAAGTGCTGTTGGTTTATTTTGAAATAGTCCTGCTAATAAGAAATTGGCTCTATTTAACTGAAATAAAATTTCTTTTTTTATACAAATTTTCTATATCAGGTTGTTGGAAAGTTTTCCCACAGGCAACTTAAGCTTTTTGTTAACTTTGGGTACATGAAAGCTGGATTTTTTTTTTTTTTTTGGTTTCCATGTATCTGAACTGGCTAACACCAACTAGCCTTGTAAAAAGTGATTAACAATCAATCATATTTTCTCCTATTTGATTAAAAAATGTTTATGTATATGTAAAATAAATCACAAAGATAGCCCCCAAAATATTATGGGCCTATTATCCTACTCTATGGGTGGAGGGATTTGATGTGAATCATTCTTCTTCTCCATGGTTTCTATATTCTTAACAATGAGTTTGTGCTTATTTTATAATCAATAATTTTATAATTGAAAATCAATTAAGATATTTCAATTTTGAAAAAGATAATCCATGTAATTTTAAAACACATTAATAAGATACTGAATATTTCAGATATTGCAACTCAATCATTCATTTAATTGTTGGAGAGTTACTAAAGAATGACTACTTATATAGAACAGTGATTATTATATTGAAGGCCAGTTATTTTAAAGTGGGGCAAACCATAATAACCAGTGAAATGAGACAAAGAGAAAAGAGCTGGCACAAGTAGAGAAGAAAGAAGGATTTAGCGTGATGAACAAGTCAATGGATTATGACAGAAATCTGTATTCTAGGCAAGCAAAGGGCCGGTTCAAAAGAGTAGACAATCTGCTCAGAGTAACAAAGAATCAAGACAGGACTACAGCATCTGGAATGTCTTTTACAGCAATCAGAGCATTGAGCTCAGAACAAAATTCAAAGTCAGGGCTCCAGTCCCTCCGAAGTGAGCTACTGTGAAACAGGTGAAACAGGAGTTCAAAAATGAGGTAGGAGTCAACTTTTGGATCTGGCATCACTGAAACCTGTTGGTCTTTAGATGCTGAAGTATTTTCCACATCAAGCCAGGGTATACTTTGAGAACTCATGGTGGGCCTGAGAATGAGGGTGGGGGCCCGCTGAAAGAGTTAAAGGAAGTTCAGTTTGCGAAGGCAACACTGTGAATTTGAACAGGGCTTCCCAGGGAGACCATCTTATCCAATATCCTGTTTTGAACACAATGACATTTAGACACCAAATAAATCCTTTCCATTAAAAAATTAATTTTAGGGGCTGGCCCTGTGGCTGGGTGGTTAAGTTCACATGCTTGGCTTCGGTGGCTCAGGGTTTCATTGGTTGGGATCCTGGGCGCGGACATGGCACCCACTCACAAGGCCATGTTGAGGTGGCATCCCACATGCCACAACTAGAAGCACCCACAACTAAAATATACAGCTAAGTACTGGGGGGATTTGGGGAGAAAAAGTAGAAAACAAGTCAATTTTAGCATTTGCAATATATTTCGTAAATACATTATCAAGAGCTGCTTAGATCTTATCATATTTTCACTGCTGTCAATAGTGACCACGTGTTTTTGAATTCCTGAACCAAAAAGTTATATATTATAAACTTTCTGAGTTCTTCATTATTAGAAAAAGGTTTTACTTTGTACTTACAAAATACAAATACGAATGTGTGAGTAGTAATTTTTCTCAATATAGAATTCTAGATCACCATTTAGAATTTTCTTCAGTGTTATGGATGAGAAGTTTGATACACTTTGCATTATAGGAAAACACTATTCCATTAGAAAAGTTTTATTTCCTTTATCCTTGGAATTCATAAATTACTGCAGGATAGATCTGAAGATTTGTCTTTTCAGATAAAGAAAATTTTCTTATAATATTCTGTGATTATTTTTTAGATTGCTTTTGTTCCTACTCCTCCACCTGGAACACATATAACCTAGATAATGCACCTCCTGTACCCACTCTCTGTGTCTGCTTTTTTTTTTCGTGGTGTCTCTTGGTTCTTTTGCTCTGTTTTTGAGGACAACTCCTTGATTTGATTTTCTTATTATTAATCAGTTTTGAGTAGTATCCATTCTTCTTATTCACTGCTTCTTTTGATTTCCTATCTCAACATTTGCATCTTTTCATTTGGAGACTATCTTCATGTCACAGGATGACAGCCTTCTCATTTAATCAGAGCAAAAGTGCATCCATTCTCACTGAGGATATGAATTTGAATTTCTTAAATTGCTGTTTTTCTCCCTGCATTCTCTCTTTTTCACTTTTGTGTATGTATTTATTCTGATTGCTTGGCTTAGTGAAGCTCTTTTGAATTATTCATTTACCACACATCTAATTATATTCATATGTTTAGTTGATCCATCTTCTCATCATTTCATTGAAAATCCAGATCGGTGGTCCTTAATCAAGGAAGCACCACTGAATTAGCTTGGTTTAGGTGCCCATCAATGTACCAGTGAACTGTGGCCAGTGGGAAAATGATCTATGAGAGTTTGTAATTGAGTCAACTGTCCATCCAAGATTGGTATCACATTTTACAAATATTATAGACACCACAGGTTATTAGCTCATTCATCTATTTATTCATTCATTTCATCAGTGTTTATTAAGTACCCATTTTATGCTATGTAGCATTTGAAGTGCTAGAGGCATAGCAGTGAACAAAACAGGTACAAAGACCCATCCCACAGAACATTCTAATGAAGAGAAATAGGAAAAAAAAACCACAAATAAATCAGTAAAATATCTCAAATGATAAGTACTATGGAAAAAATGAGAGGAGAGAGAGGAATTTAGGTCAGAGGAGAATAGAGATTTGCAGATTGAATTAGAGAGTTTAAGGAAGTCATTGCAGACCATTGATGTTTGATCAAAGATTTGAAAGAAGAGAGGGAATAGTCATGCTTATATGTGAAGGAACAGCTTTGCACGTAAAAGGAACAGCATATGCAATGCATTGAAATAGAAGTATCTTTGGCACATTGAAAGAAGAGCAAGGAGGCAGTAGTGTGCAAGTTGTGATGAGGGGAAGGAGAGAGCAGTAGATTTATTGAGCCAATATAAAACTTTACTTTTTAAGAATCTTTTAAAGAGTTTGTGAAGTCTTTGAAGAAACTTTGGGCAATGGAATTACAGTATCTGTCTTACATTGTAAAAATGACCACACTAGATGCCAAAAGGGGGTAATAGAGAGAGAGAGAGGAAGCAGAGAGACCTATTGGAGTTTCCTGAAATAATTTTGACCAGAGATGATGGTGGCTTATACCAGGAAGATAACAGGAAAGTTGCTGAAAAGTGATAGGTTTGGAGTTTATTGTAAAGGTAGATCTGTCATTTCTTACATACATGTCATTCGATAAATAAGCACATTGGTGTCCAATAAAGATATCAAAGTTGTTACTAGAAATGAAAGAAATTGGAAATAGAATAAAGAGAAGTAAGAAATGACCCTAACCTCAGCTTGGTAAGCTTTATCTAATGTTGGTATTCTCAAATATCTAAGATAATAAATTCATGTTTTCTTAGCTTTAGTATCTCTAAAAGCAGAGCCTGAGAGAAAGACTTGCTCACAGATGCTTTAATTGGGAATGATCCCAGGGAGCAGGAATGAGAGACAGAGTGAAACAGAAAAGGAAGGAAGATCAATAAAAGAATGGATTATCGAATTGGGCACTTTTTTGATAGAGCTGTTCAATTCCACTAGATCTTGGGGGAATGTTATAAAATGCATTGCAGAACTGTTCCCCCAAGAAATTTAAAAGGGAAAGCATTTATCCATCAGCACCCATCACTTATTGATGAAGGAGTTCCCACAGGCGTTATCTCCCAGTTTGTGCAAGAATGAGTGCTAAGCATGTTCTAATGAGAGATCCAGGCTGCAGCATCAGAAAAGTCTCAGAGCAGGAAACAAATGGCATAGGGTACTGGCCTGAGGCAAAGTGCTCACCAGCATGATGACTGTCCTGGCCATGTGGAACTGGTTACCACAACAGAACCTGGAGTATGAGATGGGGCCATGAAAAGTTCGAAAATATATAGAAAAACTCATAACACCATCTTCAACTCATAACACCATCTGATCAATTTGCTCTCTCCATTAGACCAGTGAATCACAGAGTCTCCTTCAAGGTGTGCTCATCTGGAAAGTACAAGGATTTCATAAAGGAGGATTAGTGGGAAAAGCTATCTCCTGCTTTCAGCAGCAGGTTTTGAGACCATAATTGATATTCTTCGTCTTTCTCTTGGACCACTCATTTTAGATTTCCTTAACTTTCAGCCAGCAGTTCGGATGTTCTTAGTTGCTTGTGGGGTAAGCCAAACTTTCTCCCTAGGAAGTCTGAACCCTTAGTTACCTTGATTTTGTTGAGTCATGGTTACTGCAATTGCCAGTGCAACATCGACCACAGAAAAACCAAGTGATGCTCTTTGTTCCAAATATACTCTTTCTGTACATACATTACGTAGAAGTAACTCTTGTTTCTTGTGGTAATCAGGATAAATTATTCTGGTTATATATTTCTGCTTAAAAAGTTACCCCAAAACTTAGTGGTTTAAAACAACAAATATTTTATTATAGCCAACAATTTCATGATTATGTACAACATCAGAAATTTGGGTCAGTCTTGGCTGGGTGACATTTCAGCTCCACAGAGTTTCAACTGAAGATACTGGTATTTAGTTCATCAATGCACTAATCTGGAGGGTTCAGGATGGCTTCACTCACATGTCTGTGGCCTTATTGGAAATTGTTGGAGGCCTGGTTTCATCTGGGAATGTCAAGTAAAGTGCCTACATTAGATTTTACCTCTCTAGCATGACAGTCTCAGGGTAGCTGGACTGCTTACATGGCATTTTAGGGATCCAAAAGAACATTGTGAGCCTGTTATTTTCTTTTTCATGACTTTCCAAGCAATTAACAAGAGTCAGAAAGTCCAACGTTCTTATAATTGCCATGGACCTATACTGTTAGAAATCCCACAGCATAACCCAGTGCTTCGTCTTCCACCTGCATCTCATCCTAATTCACCTACATGTTAGAGATTCTTACCACCCCACTTACCACCACCAATAGAGCCCTTATACCTCTCCGAGCAGCAAGTGATCCAGTCCAAAATAACACCATAGGGGTTGCTTGCTAGGATCTCCATTACCACCTGTTTTAGTGTAGGTTTTCCCAAACTCAGAGCCTGAGACAAAGGCCTGAGTGAAAAGAATTGGCTTTAGAAAAATGAACCCCGGAGAGGATATAGGGGTCAGGATAGAAGATCAGGGGAGTAAAACAGGGAGGAAGGGAAGGTCAATGAAAGAATAAGTTATTGTGTTGGCAATTGTACTGTAGGTAATTGCTATGTGATCTTTCCAGAACCTTCTGAGACACTTTATCAAATCCATCTCAGAATGTAACACACAGAAAACAAAATTGGAAAGCATTTCCTCATTGACGTCCATTCCTATAGAGATGAACTCTCTTATACTTCTGGGTTGTACGTGAAAGAGGGTCAAGTAAATTCTTGCTAGAGCCCCATACCACAAAAGCACAGAAGATATGAAGCACCAGCGCAAGGTGCGAAACCACCCAATGACACCTATACAAAGCTGCTGAAATGGTGACAACGGCAGAGGCTAGAGTAAGAAATGAGGCCAATAGAATTTTGAAATCCTGTACAAGAGACTTCCAACATATCTGAGAATCTCAACTTAGAGCTTTGGCTTGAGGGGCAGGTTTCTAACTTAAAAGAGATCTAGGGGCCAACAGCAATACTCTCCAGAGATGGTGGAAGTCAGTGAGCATCATTTTTGAGCTCTCTCTCTCTGCTTCATTCTAGGTCACTGGTATCTTTCAGAAAGGAGTTTGTGCACATCTGGTGCCCCAGTTTTTGTAACTGCTGCCCAGCGAACATCTTTGACTACCTGGCTCTGCTGTTTGTGGGTCTCGCTGAGGGAGCAGATGGACAGAAATTCCCATCTCCCAGTCTTCCCCTGAAAGAAGTATATCTGAATACTTTAAAAGCTGCTGCCTAAGGGTCCAGCTTCCAACCAGCTTACATCTAGGTGATGACTGAGATCCTCCCCTTTGAAACATTGACAGGTCTTGACACACCCTCAACTGCTGAGAGCCATTAAGAACAAAGAAGCCTGCTTGAACAATCACAAAAGGTTGAGAGACAACCAAGAGGTAGAGCAGGGTTTGAACAATAACGTTTGTTTCCCACACGAGACCACTCCTTCAAGACTGGGAGAGGTGGCTGTTTTACCTAATGCATAGAAACCAACACAGGAAGTCAAGAAAAATGAAGAAACATAGGAATATGTTCCAAATGAAAGAAAAAGGTAAAATCTCAGAAAAAGTCTTTAATGAAACGGAGATAAGTAATTTACTTGATAAAGAGTTCAAAATAATGGCCATAGAGATGCTCACCAAGGTGAGGAGAACAATGAACTAACAAAGAGAATTTCAATGAAGAGATAGAAAATAAAATAAAATATGAAGTAGAAACCACAGAGCTCAAGAATACAATAACTGAACTAAAAACCCAATAGAAGGTTTCAACAGAAGACTAGATGAAGCAGAAGACAGTATAAGTGAACTCAAAGACAAGACAGTGGAATTCATCCAATCAGAGGAGCAAAAAGAAAAAAATAATGAAAAAGTGTGAACATACTTTAAGGATTTATGGGACAACATCAAGTGGAACAACATTTGTATTATATGGGACCTAGGAGAATAGAGAGAGAAAGGGGCATAAAATTTATTTGAGGAAATAATGGTCGAAAACACCTAACCTGGGGAAGGGAACAGACATCCACATCTAGGAAGCCCAGGGTGCTCCAAATAAGAGGACTTCAATGAGACCCACACCACAAATCATTACAATTAAACTGACAACAGTTACAGACAAGGAGAGAATCCTAAAAGTAGCAAGAGAAAAACAACTTGTTACATACAAGGGATCCCCCATAAGATCATTGGCACACTTTTCAGCAAAAACTTCACAGGCCAGAAGGAAGCGGCATAATATATTTGGAGCACTGAAAAAAAACTTCCAAGCAAGAGTACTGTATCCAGGGGCCGGCCCTGTGGCCGAGTAGTTAAGTTTGTGCACTCTGCTGTGGCAGCCCAGGGTTTCGCTGGTTCAGATCCTGGACACAGACATGGCACTGCTCGTCAGGCCATGTTGAGGTGGCATCCGACATGCCACAACTAGAAGGACCTGCAACTAAGATATACAACTATGGACCAGGGGAGATTTGGGGGAGATAAAACAGAAAAAAAAAAAAAGATTGGCAACAGTTGTTAGCTCAAGTGCCAATCTTTAAAAAAAAAAAAGAAAAGAAAAGAAGAGTACTGTATCCAGCAAAGTTGTCCTCCAGAATTAAAGGAGAGATAAAAAAATTTCCAGAGAAGCAAAAGCTGAAGGAGTTCATCAACATTAGACTGGCTTTACAAGAAATATTAAAGGGACTTCTTTAAGCTGAAATAAAAGGATGCTAATTAGAAACAAGAAAACATGAAAGTATAAATCTCATTGGTAAAGGTAATTATATACTCAAATTCAGAATATTCTAATGTTGTTATAGTGGTGGATTAATGACATAAATCTAGTAGAAAGGTTAAAGAACAAAAGTAGTAAAAGTATCTACAGCTGAAATAATTTGTTAATAGATACACAAGATAAAAAGACGCCAATTTTGACATCAAAAACACAAAATGTAGGGGCCAACCCAATGGCACAGTGGTCAAGTTTGGAGTGTTCTGCTTCGGTGGCCTGGGTTCATGGGTTTAGATCCCAGGCGCGGACCTACATCATTCATCAATCACAATGTGGCAGCAACCCACATATAAAGTAGAGGAAGATTGGCACAGATGTTGGCTCAGGGCTAATCTTCCTCAGCAAAACCAACCTAAAAATGTAACCTAAACCTAAAAAGACAAGATAAAATGTAGGGAGGGAGACTAAAAATGTAGAGTTTTAGAATGCATTCAAACTTAAGTTATCAGCCTAAAATAGACTATTAAAACTTTAATGTTCTATTTAAGCCTCATGGAATCCACAAAGCAAAGATGAAGGAATCTAAGCATATCACTACAGAAAATCATCAAATCAGAAGGAGAAAGAGCAAGAGGAAGAAAGGAACAAAGGAATTACAAAACAGCCAGAAAACAATTAACAAAATGTCAATAAGTCCATGCCTATCAATAATTACTTTAAATGTAAATGGACTAAATCCTCCAATCAAAAGGCATAGAGTGGAGAGGGGGCAGAGCAAAATGGCAGGGTGAGCTGACCCGGGATTCTCTCCCCTCCAAAATACAGCAAAAGACTGGAAGAACTGAATTTCAGATAATAAACATAATGCCAGCTCGTTAGAGACCTACAATACCAAGAAGGCAGAGATCATAAACCTTGCTTACACCCTCAGAGGCGCTGGAACGGTAGGAGAGAACATCGCTCCCTCCCCTAGAGTCTGCGATCGCTGCCGCGCGGGTCGGGAAGGAGCAGGGGAGGGGCCGCGCGACCGGGGAATCATCCAGGACTCCTGCCGCTGATTCAGTGGAGACCCGCTGACGGGGAGAAAGCTTCCATCTGCCGGGACCCCATAAATCAAGGGCCTTGGGAGACCAGAGAACAGAACTGATCTGAACCCAGACCTGCGCGTGTGAGTAACAGCCCCTCCCCGCCAGCAAAGCCAGTGGGCACAGCCATCTTGCCCCAAGGCAGACAGCTCATAACATGCCGCTCTCGACCCCCATCTAGTGGCAACAGGCTGTAACTGCAACTGAATTCTACCACCATGAGAAAAGACCGCTCCTCTACCATCCAGCAATTTATAAAAGCCCCAGACCAGAAGGAAAACAATAAAAACACAGAATTAAGTCCTGAGGACTTGGAAGTAGGTAAACTAAGTGATAATGAGTTCAGAGCAGCTATAATAAAAAAACTCAATGAGGTAGAGAGAAAGATAGAGAAACAAGCCGAGTTCTGGAGTTACTTCACAAAACAGATTGAAATCATAAAGAAGAATCAAACAGAATTACTTGAGATGAAAAACACAATGGACCAGATAAAACAGAATACGGATTCCCTGAATGCCCGTGTAGACAACATAGAGGAGAAAATTAGCATAATTGAAGATAGACAGGCTGATTGGCGCCAGAGGAAGAAAGAGAACTAAGAATTTAAAAAAATGAGGAAAATCTCTGAGAGATAATGGATTCAATGAGGAGTAAGAACATAAGGATCATAGGAATTCCCGAGAATATGGAAAAGGAAAATGGAGCAGAAAGTGTGCTTAATGAAATTATTGAAGAGAACTTCCCAAATCTAGGGATCTACGGAGAAATGTGTGTAGAGGAGGGTTTTAGATCTCCTAGATTTGTCAATGTAAAAAGACCTACTGCAAGGCACATAGTAGTAAAGTTGGCAAAAAGGAATGATAAGGAAAGAATACTCAGGGAAGTAAGAAAAAAAAAGAGAATAAGCTATAAAGGAGCCCCTATCAGACTGTCAGCAGATTTCTCTACAGGAACCCTACAAGCTAGGAGAGAATGGAGTGACATATTCAAAGCTTTAAAGGATAAAAATCTTCAGCCAAGAATACTCTATCCAGCAAGAATTTCCTTCAGATATGAGGGAGAAATTAAATCTTTTCCAGACAAACAAAAGTTAAGGGAATTTGTAACCAAAAGCCCTCCATTACAAGAAATCCTCAAGAAGGCTCTCATACCTGAAAAAAGAAAAAAGGGAGAAAGGGGACACAATCCACAGACTAGGGAGATCGATGGATAGAACCAGAACAGGATAGCAAATATTCAATTATAGCATTAGGGTAAAGGTAAGGAAACTACCAAAACAAGGGCGATCTTAGCACTCTAACTACCAATTAATAAGATGAGTTGGAATAAAAAAATGAAAATAATTATTTAGGAGGGGAAGAGCAAAGGGTCTAAATCAGTATTGGTCAAGTAAGTAAGAGAGCACCAGAGAATAGACTATATTATACACAAGATTCTAAATACAAACTTCAAGGTAGACACTAAAATAAAGTACAGAACAGAGTCACAAATCATAGATAAGGAAAAATCTAAGAAACCCAGCATAAGAAATTGCAGTATTAAACGGGTAGTCTAAAGCAAACAGGAAAAGAAACGCAGGAAAACAAGATAATAAGCGACAGATTAACAGCACTAAGTCCACATGCATCAATAATCACTCTCAATGTGAACGGATTGAACTCTCTAATAAAAAGACACAGAGTGGCAAAATGGATTAAAGAACACGATCCAACAATTTGTTGCCTCCAAGAAACACTTCAGCCCCAAGGACAAACACAGACTCAGGGTGAAGGGGTGGAGGACAGTACTTCAAGCAAATAGCAAGGAAAAAAAGGCAGGTGTTGCAATTCTCATATCAGACCAAGTGGATTTCAAAATAAGACAGGTAAAGAGAGACACAGAGGGACAATATATAATGATCAAAGGGACACTTCATCAAGAAGAAATAACGCTTATAAATATCTATGCACCCAACACAGTAGCACCAAGATTAATAAAGCAACTATTAACAGACCTAAAGGAAGATGTTAAAAACAACACAATAATAGTAGGGGACCTCAACACCCCACTCACATCAATGGACAGATCATCCAGACAGAAAATCAACAAGGAAATAGTGGAGCTAAATGAAAAACTAAAATAATTGGACTTAATAGACATATATAGATCACTCCACCCTGAAAGAGCTGAATACACATTCTTCTCAAGTGCACATGGAACATTCTCTAGGATAGACCATATGTTGGGAAACAAGGCAAGCCTCTACAAATTTAAAAAAAATTGAAATAATAACAAGCATCTTCTCAGATCATAGTGCTATAAGGCTAGAAATTAATTACAAGAAAAAAGCTGAGAAAGGCACAAAGATGTGGAGACTAAACAACACACTACTGAACAAGCAATGGATCATTGAAGAAATTAAAGAAGAAATAAAAAAATACCTGGAAACAAATGAAAATGATAGCATGCCATACCAACTCATATGGGATACAGCAAAAGCTGTATTAAGAGGAAAATTCATTGCCACACAGGCATATCTTAACAAACAAGAAAAATCCCAAATAAGCAACCTTAAAGCACACCTAACTGAACTAGAGAAAAAAGAACAAATGAAGCCCAAAGTCAGCAGAGGAGAGAAATAATAAAAATCAGAGCAGAAATAAATACTATTGAAACGAAAAAGGCAGTAGAAAGGATCAATGAGACAAAGAGCTGGTTTTTTGAGAAGATAAATAAAATTGACAAACCACTAGCCAGACTTACAAAGAAAAAAAGGGAGAAAGCTCAAATAAACAAAATCAGAAATGAGCGAGGAGAAATAACAACAGACTCTGCAGAAACACAACAGATTATAAGAGAATACTACAAAAAACTATATGCCAACAGAATGGATAACCTAGAGGAAATAGATAAATTCTTAGACTCCTACAATCTCCCAAAGCTCACTCAAGAAGAGGCAGACAATTTGAACAGACCCATCACAAGGAAAGACATTGAAACAGCAATCAAAAACATCCCAAAGAATAAAACCCCAGGACCAGATGGCTTTCCTGGGGAATTATACCAAACTTTCAGAGAAGATTTAATACCTATCCTTTTCAAGCTATTCCAAAAAATTAGGGAAGATGGAACACTTCCTAACACATTCTATGAGGCCAACATCACGCTGATACCAAAACCTGACAGGGACACCATGAAAAAAGAGAACTACAGGCCAATATCACTGATGAACATAGATGCAAAAATTCTAAACAAAATTTTGGCAACCAGAATTCAGCAATTCATCAAAAGAATCATACATCAGGATCAGGTGGGATTCATACCAGGGACACAGGGATGGTTCAACATCCGCAAATCAATCAACGTGATACACCACATCAACAAACTGAGGAATAAAAACCACATGATTATCTCAATGGATGCAGAGAAGGCATTTGACAAGATCCAACAGCCATTTATGATAAAAACTCTGAACAAAATGGGCATAGAAGGAAACTACCTCAACATAATAAAGGCCATATACGACAAACCCATAGCCAACATCATACTCAATGGGCAAAAACTGAACGTCATCCCCCTGAAAACAGGAACGAGACAAGGATGCCCTCTATCACCACTCTTATTTAACATAGTACTGGAGGTCCTGGCCAGAGCAATCAGGCAAGCAAAAGGAATAAAAGGAATCCAAATAGGGAGGGAAGAAGTGAAACTCTCGCTGTTTGCAGACGACATGATCTTATATATAGAAAACCCCAAAGAATCCATTGGAAAACTGTTAGAAGTAATCAACAACTACAGCAAAGTTGCAGGGTATAAAACCAATTTGCATAAATCAGTAGCATTTCTATACTCCAGTAATGAACCAACAGAAAAAGAACTCAAGAATACAAGACCATCCACAATCACAACAAAAAGAATAAAATACCTTGGGGTAAATTTAACTAAGGAAGTGAAGGACCTATATAATGAAAATTACAAGGCCTTTCTGAGAGAATTGGATGACGACATAAGGAGATGGAAAGACATTCCATGTACATGGATTGGAAGAATAAACATAGTTAAAATGTCCGTTCTACCTAAAGCAATCTACAGATTCAACGCCATCCCAATCAGAATCCCAATGACATTCTTTACAGAATTAGAACAAAGAATCCTAAAATTCATATGGGGTAACAAAAGACCCCGAATTGCTAAAGCAATCCTGAGAAAAAAGAACAAAATGGGAGGCATCACAATCCCTGACTTCAAAACATACTACAAAGCTACAGTAATCAAAACAGCATGGTACTGGTACAAAAACAGGTGCACAGATCAATGGAAGAAAATTGAAAGCCCAGAAATAAAACCACACATCTATGGACAGCTTATCTTTGACAAAGGAGCTGAGGGCATACAATGGAGAAAAGAAAGTTTTTTCAACAAATGGTGCTGGGAAAACTGGAAAGCCACATGTAAAAGAATGAAAATTGACCATTCTTTTTCACCATTCACCAAAATAAACTCAAAATGGATCAAAGACCCAAAGGTGAGACCTGAAACCATAAGGCTTCTGGAAGAAAACATAGGCAGTACACTCTTTGACATCAGTATTCAAAGGATCTTTTCGGACACGATGCCTTCTCAGAGAAGGGAAACAATAGAAAGAATAAACAAATGGGACTTCATCAGATTAAAGAGCTTCTTCAAGGCAAATGAAAACAGGATTGAAACAAAAGAACAACCCACTAACTGGGAAAAAATATTTGCAAGTCATATATCTGACAAGGGCTTAATATCCATAATATATAAAGAACTCTCGCAACTCAACAACAAAACATCAAACAACCCAATCAAAAAATGGGCTGGAGACATGAACAGACATTTCTCCAAAGAAGATATACTGATGGTCAATAGGCACATGAAAAGATGCTCATCATCGCTGATCATCAGGGAAATGCAAATCAAAACTACACTAAGATATCACCTTATACCCGTTAGAATGACAAAAATATCTAAAACTAATAGCAACAAATGTTGGAGAGGTTGCAGAGAAAAAGGAACCCTCATACACTGCTGGTGGGAATGCAAACTGGTGCAGCCGCTATGGAAAACAGTATGGAGATTCCTCAAAAAATTAAAAATAGAACTACCGTACGATCCAGCCATCCCACTACTGGGTATTTATCCAAAGAGCTTGAAGTCAGCAATCCCAAAAGTCCTATGCACCCCAATGTTCATTGCAGCATTATTTACAATAGCCAAGACGTGGAAGCAACCTAAGTGTCCAGCAACAGACGAATAGATAAAGAAGATGTGGTACATATATACAATGGAATACTACTCAGCTGCAAAACAGAACAAAATCATTCCATTTGCAATAACATGGATGGACCTTGAGAGAATTATGTTGAGTGAATTAAGCCAGTGAGAGAAGGATAATCTGTGTATGGCTCCACTCATATGAGGAATTTAAAAATGTGGACTAAGAACAGTTTAGTGGATACCGGGGAGAGGTGGGGTGGGGGGTGGGCACAAAGGGTGAAGTGGTGCACCTACAACATGACTGACAAACATTAATGTACAACTGAAATTTCACAAGATTGTAACCTATCAATAACTCAATAAAAAAAAAAGGCATAGAGTGGCTGAATGGATAAAAACAAGACCCAACTACTATATGCTGCCTCCACTAGACTCGCTTCAGCTGTTTTTCTTTTTAAGATTGGCACCTGAGCTAATAACTGTTGTCAATCTTTTTTTTCCCCTTCTCCTTCCCCTCAAAGTCATGGTTCCCCCCACTACATAGTTGTATGTTCTAGTTTGAGTGCCTCTGGCTGTACCATGTGGGATGCTGCCTCAGCACGGCCTGATGAGCAGTGCCATGTCCGCACCCAGGATCCGTACTGGCAAAACCCTGAGCCACCAAAGTGGAGTGTGCAAATTTAACTACTCAGCCATGGGGCCAATCCCTCACTTCACTTCAAGGACACACACAGACAGAAAGTGAAAGGCTTGAAAAAGAAATTTCATGCAAATGGAAACCAAAATGAAGCAGGGGTAGATATACTAATATCAGACAAAACAGACTTTAAGACAAAGACTGTAATAAGAGACAAAGAAGGTCATTATATAATGGTAAAGGGGTCAATCCAATAAACGGATATGAATTTTTAATTATTTATGCATCCAACCTAGGAGCATCTAAGTATAAAGTAAATATGAACAAACCTAAGGGGAGAAAAAGACAGCACTACAGTAATAGTGATGGACTTCAATACCCCACTTCCATCAGTGGATACACCCTCCAGATGGAAAATCAATAAGGAAACATTGGACTGCAATGGCATGTTAGACCAGATGGACTTAACAGACATTTACAGAACAGTCCATCGAAAAGCATCCTTCTCAAGTGCACATGGAACATTCTCCAGGATAGATCATATTTCAGGCTACAAAACTAGTGCTAGTAATAAGAAGACTGAAATCATGTCAAGCATCTTTTTGACCAGAATAGTATGAAACTAGAAATCAATTATAAGAAGAAAACTGGAAAATTTACAAATATGTGGATATTAAACAGTATGCTACTGAACAACCAATGAGTCATAGGAGGAATCAAAAAAACATCTTGAGACGAATGAAATGGAAATACAACAAACCAAAACTTATCAGGTGCAGCAAAGCAGTTCTAAGAGGGGTGTTCACAGCAATAGATGCCTACAGTAAAGAAAAGAAAGATATCAAATAAACAAACTATTTACACCTCTCAGAACCAAAAAAAGAACAAAGTCCAAAGTTAATAGAAAGAAAGAAATAATAAAGATCATAGTGGAAATAAATGAAACAGAGACAAAAAATAGAAGAAAATCAATGAAACTACAAGCTGGGTTTTTGAAAAGATAAACAAAATTAACAAAACTTTAGCTAGACTCACCAAGAAAAACAGAGCAAGGACTCAAAAAATAAAATCAGAAATGAAAGAGAAAATGATACAACCAATACCACAGAAATACAAAGGCTCATAAGAGACTACTATGAGCAATTATATGCCAATAAATTGGACTACCTAGAAGAAGGGGATAAATTCCTAGAAACATACAACTGACGAAAACTTAATTATGAAAAAATAGAAAATCTGAACAGATCCATTACTTGGAAGGAGATTGATTCAGCAAACAAAATTCCCAACAAACAAAAGTCCAGAACCAGATGTCTTCACTGATGGATTCTACCAAAATAAACTCAAAATGGATCAAAGACCTAAAGATGAGACCTGAAACCATAAGGCTTCTGGAAGAAAACGTAGGCAGTACACTCTTTGACATCAGTATTAATATTTAATATTTAAGGAATATTTAATATTTAAGGAAAAATATTTAAGGAAGAATTAATACCAATCCTTCTCAAACTCTTCCAAAAAATAAAAGAGGAGGAAACAATCCTAAACTTTTTTTACAAGGCTAGCATTACCCTGATACCAAAACCAGACAAAAGCACAACGAGAAAAGAAAATTACGGGCCAATATCCCTGATGGACATAGATGTAAAAATCCTCAACAAAAATGTTACAATCCAAATTCAACAACACATTAAAAGGATCATTCACCATTATCAAGTGAGATTTATTTCTGGCATGCAAGAATGGTTCAACATCTGCAAGTCAATCAATGTGATATACCACACTAACAAAATGAAAGATAAAAATCATATAACCTCAATAGATATAGAAAAACATTTGACAAAATTCAACATCCATTTATGATAAAACTCTCAACAGGAGGAGGGGATCCAAGATGGCGCCGTGAGTAGTCCTCTTTGTCTCTCACCCTTCGAGTCTACAATTATTTGGACACTCATCGCTTAACAAAGGATATCCAGACAGCATCTCAGGACGTCTGAGAGACCCACGCGACTATACATCGGAAGGCAGACGGACTTCCCTCTGGATGGAGGTGGAGATAGGTGAAAACTCTCCGACCCTGACCGAAAAGGCTAGTACCTGCAAGTGGCTTTCTTCCAACGGACACCCCCAGAAGATCAACACACACCCAGGGCAGGAGCGAGCACACACCAGAGGAGTGATGGTGGAAACAGGTGACCAGAACCCTACATAAACCCCCCGCAATTACTCCTAAACGCAGAGAGAAACTCGAGAGTTACACACCTGAGCCTGCGGGGAGAGTCTCACCCCGCCGTTGGCGGGGAGATCCCGCCTAGTGTTCACGGCACCTGGAGGGCCCCAGAGAGAATCACTGAGGGTACTGCGGCCCCCCCGGCTGCCACTGCCTGCACGGTAGGGTAAGGGATTGCCAGAGATCTTGGAGAGGACTGGGGCTGGGTGAAGCCCCAGAGGCCGGCTCCGCGCCCCAAAGGGGAAGCTCCAGAGTTCCGCCCGGGCAGAAGACAAAACTCGCTGTCTGCCATTATCGGAGGGGCCACGCCCAGCATCCACAACACTGGGAGGGTCCCAGAGAGGAGAATATCAGACAGGGCAGCAGCTGACCAGCTACCACTGAAATCAGGATCTCCAGCTATCCCCCAGACAGGGCAAAGGGCTCCCCGAGTTCCTGGGGAACAGGACTGGGGCTGGGTGGAGTTCCAGTGACCCAGCTCCGTAGCCTAGGGGGAAACCCTACAGGCTCACAGCAGCCTCAGGGAAAGCCTCTGCACAGCACTAGTAGAGAGCACCCATCCGGCAGCCACAAGGCTGGAAGACCCCGGGACAAAAGTAGAATAGCTAGGTGAGCTAACCACAGACTGTAGAAGATGCCAATAGCTCTGCTGCGACCCATAGTGGACAAGTGAGATTTTGTGGGTGCCGACAGTGACGGAGTGGCAAATATAAGTGATCCTACCCCTGGCCGCTGGAAAAGCCCATAACACCGTTGCAGACCCCAAGGAGGGAGCACGTCTAGGTGGGCTGCAACAGTAGGCACCAGCAGCCTGAAGCCCCCCCCGTGACGGCCCCCACGGCAGAAGAGGGAATCCAAAGGACCACTGTGACTACGAGGAAGGGCCCAGGCCCAGTTAGCAACTGCGGATAGGGTTCCTGGTTGGTGCAGTATAAACAGCTGCTCCCCCACCACACCAGCAGAAACAAGTGGAAGGAGCAACTAAACTCTATCTCTATGTGGAGGCACAAATCTACAACATGAAGCAATATGAAAAAATACATTAAATCTCCAGAACAGAAGGAAAATAACAAATACACAGAAAACAATCCCAAAGAAAATGAGATATATAACCTAAATGACAATGACTTCAAAACAGCCATCATTAAAATACTCAATGAGTTAAGAGAGAATTCAGATAGACAACTCAACGAGTTCAGGAGCTATGTCACAAAAGAGTTTGATACGATAAAGAAGAACCAAACAGAAATACTGGAAATGAAGAACACAATAGAGGAGATTAAGAAAAATCTAGATGCACTGAACAGTAGGGCCGATAATATGGAGGAAAGAATTAGCCATTTGGAAGATGGGAATATAGAAATGCTGCAGGCAGAGGAGGAGAGAGAAGTAAGACTAAAAAGAAATGAAGAAACTCTCCGAGAATTATCAGACACAATTAGGAGATGCAACGTAAGGATTATAGGTATACCAGAGGGAGAAGAGAAGGAGAAAGGGGCAGAAAGCCTATTCAAAGAAATAATGCCTGAGAACTTCCCAAATCTGGTGAGAGAGATGGATCTTCAGGTGACAGAAGCCAATAGATCTCCAAACTTTATCAATGCAAGAAGACCAACCCCATGGCATATAGTAGTGAAGCTAGCAAAAGTCAACGACAAGGAGAAAATACTAAGGACAGCCAGGCAAAAGAAACTAACCTAGAAAGGAACCCCCATCAGGCTATCAGCAGATTTCTCAGCAGAAACTTTACAGGCTAGAAGAGAGTGGAATGATATATTCAAAAATCTGCAGGACAAAAACCTACAGCCGAGAATTCTCTACCCAGTGAAAATATCCTTCAAATATGATGGAGAAAAAAACTTTCCCAGATAAACAAAAATTAAGGGAGTTCATTGCCACAAAACCTCCTCTTCAGGAAATCCTAAGGAAAACCCTCATTCCTGAAAAATCAAAAAAAGGGAAGGGGCTACAAAACCAAGAGCAGAGGAGATAAGTAGAAGGACAACAACAGAGAGTAGCAGCTCTTCATCAGAACAGATTAAACCATGGGACGAGAAACAAAGGAAATTGAAGAAAACCGGAAAACAAGACATAAAATGGTAGTGGTAGGCCCCCACATCTCAATAATCACTCTAAATGTAAATGGATTGAATTCCCCAATCAAAAGACACAGAGTGGCAGGATGGATCAAAGAACAAGACCCGACAATATGCTGCCTCCAGGAAACACATCTCAGCCCCAAAGAGAAACACAGACTCAGAGTGAAGGGATGGAGAACAATACTCCAAGCTAATAATGAACAAAAGAAAGCAGGTGTCACTATACTAATATCAGACAAGGTAGACTTCAAAGCAAAATGGATAAAGAAAGACAAAGAGGGACAGTATATAATGATAAAAGGGACTCTCCACCAAGAAGACATAACACTTATAAATATATAAGCACCCAACACAGGAGCACCAAAATTTGTAAAGCAACTCTTAATAGAACTAAAAGAAGACGTCAACAACAATACAATAATAGTAGGGGACCTCAACACACCATTAACACCAATGGACAGAACATCCAGACAGAAAATCAACAAGGAAATAATAGAATTAAATGAAAAATTAGACCAGATGGACTTAATAGACATATATAGAACACTTCATCCAAAAACAGCAGGTTACACATTCTTCTCAAGTGCACATGGAACATTCTCAAGGATTGACCATATTTTGGGAAACAAAGCAAACATCAATAAATACAAGAGAGTTGAAATAATATCAAGCATCTTTTCTGATCATAATGCTATGAAACTAGAAATCAACTACAAGAAAAAAGCAGAGAAAGGTGCAAAAATGTGGAGACTAAACAGCACACTTCTGAACAAACAATGGATCATTGAAGAAATTAAAGAAGAAATCAAATATTATCTGGAGACAAATGAAAATGAGAAAACGACATACCAAATCATTTGGGATGCAGCAAAAGCAGTCCTAAGAGGGAAATTCATCGCAATACAGGCTCACCTCACTAAACAAGAAAAAGCTCACATAAGCAACCTCAAACGACACCTAACAGAACTAGAAAAAGAAGAACAAACAAAGCCCAGAGTCAGTAGAAGGAGGGAAATAATAAAAATAAGGGCAGAAATAAATGATATTGAAACAAAAAAGACAATAGAAAGGATCAATGAAACAAAGAGTTGGTTCTTCGAAAAAATTAACAAAATCGACAAACCCTTAGCCAGACTCACCAAGAAAAGAAGAGAGAAATCACAAATAAATAAAATTAGGAATGAGAGAGGAGAAATCACAAAAGATACCAATGAAATACAAGGGATCATAAGAGAATACTATGAAAAACTATATGCCAACAAATTGAACAACCTGGAAGAAATGGACAAATTCCTAGACTCCTACAATCTCCCCAAACTGAGTCAGGAAGAAATGGAGAATCTGAATAGGCCAATCACAAGTAAGGAAATAGAAACGGTAATCAAAAACCTCCCCAAAAATAAGAGTCCAGGACCAGACGGCTTCTCTGGAGAATTCTACCAAACATTCAAAGAAGACTTAATACCTATTTTTCTCAAACTATTCCAGAAAATTGAGGAAGATGGAGTACTCCCTAACACATTCTATGAAGCCAACATCATCCTGATCCCCAAACCTGACAAGGACAACACAAAGAAGAACTACAGGCCGATATCACTGATGAACATAGATGCAAAAATCCTCAACAAAATTTTGGCAAACCGAATACAGCAATACATCAAAAAGATTATACACCATGATCAAGTGGGATTTACACCAGGGACACGGGGATGGTTCAACATCCACAAGTCAATCAACGTGATACACTATATCAACGAAATGAAAAACAAAAACCACATGATCATCTCAATAGATGCAGAGAAAGCATTTGACAAGATCCAACACCCATTTATGATAAAAAAACCCTCAACAAAATGGGTATAGAAGGAAAGTACCTCAACATAATAAAGGCCATATATGGCAAACCCACAGCCAACATCATACTCAACGGACAAAAACTGAAAGCCATCCCTCTGAGGACAGGAACAAGACAAGGGTGCCCACTTTCACCACTCCTATTCAACATAGTACTGGAGGTGCTGGCCAGAGCAATTCGGCAGGAAAAAGAAATAAAAGGAATCCAAATAGGTAATGAAGAAGCAAAACTCTCGCTGTTTGCAGACGACATGATCTTATATATAGAAAACCCCAAAGAATCCATTGGAAAACTATTAGAAATAATCAACAACTACAGCAAAGTAGCAGGGTATAAAATCAACATGCATAAATCAGTAGCATTTCTATACACTAACAATGAACTAACAGAAAAAGATCTCAAGAACTCAATCCCATTCACAATCGCAACGAAAAGAATAAAATACCTTGGGATAAACTTAACCAAGGAAGTGAAGGATCTATACAATGAAAACTACAAGACTTTCTTGAAAGAAATTGACGACGACATAAAGAGATGGAAAGACATTCCATGCACATGGATTGGAAGAATAAACATAGTTAAAACGTCCATACTACCTAAAGCAATCTACAGATTCAATGCTATCCCAATCAGAATCCCAAGAACATTCTTCACAGAAATTGAACAAAGAATCCTAAAATTCATATGGGGCAACAAAAGACCCTGAATTGCTAAAGCAATCCTGAGCAAGTAAAACAAAGCCGGTGGAATCACAATCCCCGATTTCAAAACATACTACAAAGCTACAGTGATCATAACAGCATGGTACTGGTACAAAAACAGGTCCACAGATCAATGGAACAGAATTGAAAGCCCAGAGATAAAACCATACATCTGTGGCCAGCTAATCTTCGACAAAGGAGCTGAGGGCATACAATGGGGAAAAGAAAGTCTCTTCAACAAATTGTGCTGGGAAAACTGGACAGCCACATGCAAAAGATTGAAAATTGACCATTCTTTTTCACCACACACTAAAATAAACTCAAAATGGATCAAAGACCTAAAGATTAGGCCTGAAACAATAAGTCTTCTGGAAGAGAATATAGGCAGTACACTCTTTGACATCAGTTTCAAAAGAATCTTTTCGGACACTATAACTCCTCAGTTGAGGGAAACAATAGAAAGAATAAACAAATGGGACTTCATCAGACTAAAGAGCTTCTTTAAGGCAAGGGAAAACAGGATTGAAACAAAAAAACAGCTCACTAATTGGGAAAAAATATTTACAAGCCACTTATCCAACAAAGGGTTAATCTCCATAATATACAAAGAACTCACACTGCTTAACAACAAAAAAACAAACAACCCGATCAAAAAATGGGCAGAGGACATGAACAGACATTTCTCAAAAGAAGATATGAATATGGCCAACAGACACATGAAAAGATGTTCATCATCGCTAATCATCAGGGAAATGCAAATCAAAACTACACTAAGATATCACCTTACACCCGTTAGATTGGCAAAAACATCCAAAACCAAGAGCGACAAATGTTGGAGAGGTTGTGGAGAAAAAGGAACCCTCATACACTGTTGGTGGGAATGCAAACTGGTACAGCCACTATGGAAAACAGTATGGAGATTTCTCAAAAAGTTAAAAATAGAAATACCCTATGACCCAGCCATCCCATTACTGGGTATCTATCCTAAGAACCTGAAATCAGAAATCCCAAGAGTCCCTTGCACACCTATGTTCATCGCAGCACTATTTACAATAGCCAAGACGTGGAACCAACCTAAGTGCCCAGAAACTGATGATTGGATAAAGAAGATATGGTATATATACACAATGGAATACTACTCAGCCATAAAAAAAGACAAAATTGGCCCATTCGCAGCAACGTGGATGGACCTCGAGGGTATTATGTTAAGCGAAATAAGCCAGTCAGAGAAAGATGAACTCTATATGACTCCACTCATAGGTGGAAGTTAATATATTGACAAGGAGATCTGATCGGTGGTTACCAGGGAAAAGGGGGGGTGGGGGGAGGGCACAAAGGGGGAAGTGGTGTACCCACAACATGACTAACAAAAATGTACAACTGAAATCTCACAAAGTTGTAATCTATCATAACATTAAAAAAAAAAAAACTCTCAACAAAGTGGGTAGAGAGGAAATGTACCTCAACATAACAAAGGCCATACATGACAAGCCCATAGCTAACATTATACTCAATGGTGGAAACCTGAAAGCTTTTCCTCTAAGGTCAGGAAAAAGACAAGAATGCCCACTCTAGCCACTTTTATTCAACATAGTATTGGAAGTCCTAGCCAGAGCAATTAGGCAAGGAAAAGAGTTAAAAAGTATCCAAAAAAGAAAGAAAGAAGTAAAACTGTCTCAATTTGTAGATGATATATTATATACAGCAAATCCTTGAAGATTTCAGCAAAAAACTGCTAGAGCTAATTCATAAATTCAGTAAAGTTGCAGGATACAAAATTAATATAAAAAATCAGTTGTACTTCTATACTCTAATCATGACCCATCAGAAAGAGAAATGAAGAGAACAATCCCATTTAGAGTTGCATCAAAAAGAATAAAATACCTAGGAATAAGTTTAACCAAGGAGGTGAAATGCCTGTACATTGAAAACTATAAGACACTGATGAAAAAATTGAAGACAGATATAAATGGAAAAATATTGTGTGCTCATGGATTGGAAGAATTAATATTGTGTCCATACTACCCAAAGCAATCTACAGATTCAGTGCAGTCCCTATCAAAATTGTGATGATATTTTTCACAGAAATAGGACAAACAATTCTAAAATGTGTGTGTAACCACAAAAGACACCAAATGGCCAAAGTACTCTTGAGAAAGAAGAATAAAGCTGGAGGCATCATTTTTCTTGATTTCAAACTAATTACAAAGCTATAGTAATCAAAACAGTATAGTACTGGCATAAAGACAGATACATAGATCAATGGAACAGAATAGATAGCCCAGGAATAACTCCACACAAATATGGTCAATTAATTTATGACAAAGGGGCCAAGAATATACAATGGGGAAAGGATAGCCTTCTCAATAAATGGCATTGGGAAAACTATACAGCCAGTGCAAAAGAATGAAAATGGACCACTATCTTATACCATACACAAAAATCAACTCAAAATGGATTAGAAACTTGAATGTAAGACACGAAATCATAAAACTCTTAGAAGGAAATATAGGACATAAGCTCCTAGACATCAATCTTGCTGATGATTTTTTGGATTTGACACTAAAAGCAAAGGCTACAAAAGCAAAACTAAACAAGTGAGACTACGCCCAACTAAAAGCTTTGGTACAGCAAAGGAAGCCATCCACCAAGTGAAAAGGCAACCTTCTGAATGGGAAAAAATATTTTCAGATTGTATATGACGTTAATATCCAAAATATATAAAGAACTCATAGAACTCAACTGAAAAAAATCCAACTAAAATATGGGCAAAGGATCTGAATAGACATTTTTCCAAAGAACTTATACAAACGGCCAACAGGTACGTGTAAAGGTGTTCAACATCACTAATCATTAAGGAAATGCAAATCAAAACCACAGGGAGCTATCACCTCACATCTGTCAGAGTGGCTGTTACTAAAAAGATAAGAAAAAAGTGTTGGTGGGCATGTGGAGAAAAGGGAACACGTGTACTGTTGGTGGGGATATAAATTGGTGCAGCAACTATGGAAAACATTATGGAAGTTCCTCAAAAAATTATAAATAGAACTACCATATGATTCAGGAATTCCACTACTGGGGACTTATCTGAAGAAAAGGAAAGTACTATCTTGAAAAGATATCTGTACCCCCATGTTCCTTGCAGCATTATATATAATAGCCAAGACATGTTAATAACCTAAGATCCATTGATGGATGAATGGATAAAGAATTTGTGGTGTATACTCACAAAGGAATGTTATTCAGCCATAAAAAGAAAATTATGCCATTTGTAATAACATGGATGGATCTTGAGGGTGTTATGCTGAGTGAAATACGTCAGACAGAAAAAGACAAATACTGCATAATTTCACTTATATGTGGAATCTAAAAAACAAAAAGGAAATTAAACAAAAAAAAAACCCGTACTCATAGATAGAGGGAACCAATTGGTGGTTGCCAGGGGCAGGGGGTGGGGTATGAGTGAAATGGGTGAAGGTGGTCAAAAGGTACAAATGTCCAGTTATAAGATAAATAAGTCTGAGGGATGTAACGCACAGGAGGGTAACTAATGTTAATAATACAGTATCTCATATTTGGAAGTTGCTATGAAAGTAGATCTTAAAAGCCCTCATTACAAGAAAAAAAAATGTGCAACTATGTGTGATGATAGATGTTAACTAAACTAATTGTGGGAATCATTATGTGATATGTACATATATCAAATCATTGTCTTCTACACCTAAAACTAATGCAATGCTATATGTCAATTATCTCTCAATAATAAAAAAAGACTCAGAGAACTTTCTATTATTGTCTCGAGTGGTGGATAGTTGTAGACAGAGCTAAGTCATGAGACTCTGGAAAACTATGATCCACTAGACAATGGTTGAAAATAAGGAAGATAAACCAAATAAACATTTACATGGTTTGGGAGGATGGGACTCAGAGTGGGGGATGGAGAAGGCAATAGATGCATTTATCTAGAGTGAAATCTCATAGGAATTATGATGCTTGTTTCTTTCTTGCTTCTCTTTGAATGCTGCAGCATATAGTAAGTATTCAAAGTATTTGGTTTGAATATTGGCCTAACTGATAAAAGATGCAGTTACAAAAAACTGTTTACCATTTAATGACTGATCGTTTTTTAAGCTCTTTAAAATTTTTTAGCATCTGGTTTAGCTACTTAGGAAGTTTTTTTTTTTCATTGAAGTTATACAGCAATTTATTGTGTCAAACAAGCTTTATCGAAGAAACTTGTATCAAAACCCCTAAACGCTAAGCACAAGAGATGACTTAAATTGCATAGGATGGCTGCTTCCTTAAAAACAAACAGACAAACATGGTATATTCACATAATTCAGAGGTACTTTGGGGTTATATTCACTGTAACTGTGGACTTACTATGGTTTCTCACAGGACTGAGGACAGTTTGGAATAGACACAAATTACAAACTATCTCCAAGTTCTGTTTCACTAACAACATGTGGTTTCTGAGAAATCAGGCCAAACACATGCAGCCAACACTCAGAAAAATCCCTGTAGAGCCATCTAATCGCTGAGCTTGCCTTGCAGTTTCAGTTTCGCATCCTCAGTTTTGGCAAACCTCTTCCACTTTTAGTTCGTGTTTCACTTGAATCCTCCGCTCAGTGCGGAGAGGTGGTGGTGGAGAGAAAAGAAACCCCCAGGAGGGGTAAGGAAGTATGCCAGAGAGGAACACAGCCAAAGTAAGGAGCAGAACTGGAACTCTTACCAAGTTCTCATCCAAGCAGCTTTCTCACCAGCTCTAAAAGATCTCTGCTACTGATTTCATAGTTAAGGTAAGATTGGGGCAAGGGTGGAGAAAGATTCACAAGTGTCAGCACATTTTAAAAATAGTCTGTCCATGATAGGGTGCAGCTAAGCCTGATATAGACTATCAGACCTCATTAAAGAGTAAATCGTGGTGTCAGGCAGCAGAATTCATGAAGCGCCAGCTACATTTGCATACTGCTGAATTAGACACGATTATGTGTGCAGGCTTAAACCGAGAGTTTGAGTCTGAAGACCGTTTTTCTTCCTTTGCCACCTTCTGATCTATAAGGATCATAATTGCCACGTGAGTAGCCTTTGTCTTTGGCAAAACCTGATTAAGTTAGTTCAAACTGCAGCCTGAAAATTTTAAGAACTATGACTATAATATTTTCATGAGAAACAGCAGTGAATGAGATGCAATATAAATAACTTGGTTATATTGTTAAGGGCAAAAAAAGAAAAAAGTTGAAACTCAGAATGCTGAATGAAGAGGTTTCATGAAAATAGCTATACAGTTTTAGTTAGAGTCTTGTACGTTGTTTGGAGATAGATTTCTTTCTTTAGAAATAGCCCTGAGTCAACTAGCTTTTGATTTCCCAGTACCCCCTCGTTCCACTAGGCCTGTTGTGTTGGATTCTGTTTCTCCCGCTCTATAGAGCCTCGATTCACTTAATACCACAGTTGCTCAGCTTGACCCCTCAAGATTGTCTGGTGACTTTGTTTACTCTCTGGAATTCTCTCCTTTGAATTTCTTATCACAGCACAGGCTTCATGCATTTCCTTCTTGTCTGATTTCCATTGATCTCCTTGAGAAGAACCTTCTCTTCCTCCAAACTCAAACCCAAAACATCATGAAACAAAACAAAAGCAAAAAGAAACAACGAAAATAAAACAAAACCCAACTAGAATTGTATGGCTGAAAACAGCGATGTTTTCTTCTAGAAACCCCATCACTAGCACATCTGACGCTTTTCTCCTTTATTTCTCGTGCTTTCTGTCTCTACATCTTTTGTTCCTCTGCTGCTGCTCTCTCTCCTTTTTAAGCTAGCATTTATTCTGATGTAAATAAATATTTGTTTAATTACTTCCATTTTTCTAAAACTGGCTTGCAGTGTTGAGTAAAATGCCAAGGTCACACAGATAGCCAGTTGCAGTGTTGAGATTGGAAATCAAGTCTCCCTGACTTCAAAGCCAAAATTTATATTTGTGTTTGTGTTTTGATGCATTCTTGAATTGCTTTTATTTGGAAAAGTTCATGGGACGCTAACAGTTAGGGAGAATGCATCTCAGTGCACACATCACAGACTGAGTTACGAATGGCAGAGCAACAGTTACGTATGGGGCTGGAACACATTGAATCTGCAAAGATGTTTTGGAGATTGGGCTCTCCTAAAAGCATTAAAGATGTCATCCAGGTAACTTTTGGGGACAATGTGTAGAATACAGTTGGCCCTTCATGTCCATGGGTTTCAAGTCCAAGGATTCAACCAGCCATGCTTGTGAAACCTGCAGATACCGAGGGCCAGCTAAGGGAAGTGAGCATCTGTGAATGTCAGTATACTCGGGGGTCCTGGAATCAATCCCTCAGCAGATACCGAGGGATGACTATACTTTTATTAATATAGATACCCAGCTCTAACATTATTCATTAGGAGGTATGAAAATTTAGACAAATAAGTTCCCTCTCCCATTAGTGACATCATGTCAAAGCACAAGAGATTGTAAGCCCCCAATATCTGCAAATAGATTTAGGTCACATATCTTTTGTTTTTCTAGTTAACTATAGATCATCACTGCCAGGTCCCCATATCTTTTTAATCTAAAACTGATTATGACCTCTGCTATATACAAATCATTCAACCAGAACTCTACAAATATAAGGTGCCAATATTGCTTTGGAAGTGGATTAGACTAAAAATAGACCTGGCATTTGAGTCTGTAAAATCTCGCGGAATCCCCTCTTTCTGGCTCCGGCTTGGCCTGGGCGTTCCCTGGCTCCCATGACCTGTTGCTACGCCATTTGCAAAGGATCTCCTATTCTCTGCTCCCAAGCACTTTCTGTTCTATTTGTCGGTCACCTGGATGATCTCCAGTGCATTGGCTATAAGTAAGGAGGGAGAATAGGTTTTTACAATTTTAAAAAAGGAGTTTTTATAGCCCTAGTAATGGAATCCAGACTTTTTCATTGTAAGATTTCAGTGAAAGAAAAAGTCAAGTAGATGGTGGATTTTTACTAGCCCTAAATTAGAGAAAACCATGTTGATATGGAATAAAAGCAAGACGTGTAATATAACGAATAGTGGTCATAAAGGTTCAAGCTGGGGACTTAGGGAGGTAAAAACTAAGAAACAGAAGAAGCCAAAAGCCAATGGAGAAGAGTCAGATTCAAACCAGCACTCAGGAAATGGTTTTCTATATGGCCACTGAATATTTAAGACCAGTGGGGTAGCCTATAGTCTACCTCTGAGGGGCCTGGGACTTATTGTACAATGACCTTCTTTGCTGTCTTTTTTTAAAATTTCTTCAGAAACTTAGGCCATGCTGAGTAGTATATACCCAGATTCAGGAAGCGAAATGACTTTCTCTGCTTGAAGACTGGAAATTCCAGTCCATCCCATCTCTTCCTTTGCAGACAAGGTCACACCCTGGACATGGCCCAAAAGATCCACATGCCAGAACCCCTGTGCCTCATTGAGAACACCAAAGGGCAACTAGTGGCTAATCCGAAAGCTCTGAAGATCCTGTCTGCCATTACGCAGCCTGTGGTGGTGGTGGCTATCGTGGGCCTCTACCGCACAGGCAAATCCTACCTGATGAACAAGCTGGCTGGGAAGCAAAAGGGTGAGTGGCACCAGCAGAGCTCTGCCGAGCCCCTTCTGCGCACTCACACTGCTGACATTGAGCATGGTGATGCCAAGAGAGAAAGTTGGAAGATGGGGAGGAATATTGAAAGCTAATGTTTGGGCCACAGCTGGCTAATTATCTTCTGGGAGATAAAAGGCAAAGGTCTGTGCCTGACATATCACCTCTTTTCTTTTCTTTGTTTTCCTTATTATCTTCTTGGAAAAAGCATAATATTTTCCAATCATAAGGAGTAAGATATCAGTGAAATAACTTTTATATACGTGTAATTAAAAACTATTAAAATTTTGGTAGCATGATATTCTTGTAAAAACAGCCATTAAATTTCCAACCTACAGTGCTTGATGTTCTTATTTTCCCCATGCCTCTGTTGTAACTCAGATCAATACTGGCTAGACACTCTGCCACCTCCTCATCTTGCTTCCCTTCAACCCTAGCTCGGTTGTCAACAGTCTCCAGCTTCCAGACCCCCTCCTCTATTTCAACCTCTCCACTCCCCTTGCAGGCTTCTCAGTTGGATCCACGGTGCAGTCTCACACCAAGGGGATCTGGATGTGGTGTGTGCCTCATCCCGAGAAGCCAAACCACACTCTAGTTCTCCTTGACACCGAGGGCCTCGGGGATGTAGAGAAGGTAAGGAACAGGGACTCCTTTTTGATTAGCCTCCTTGCTTCTGAACATTCTATACACAGGGAGATTTTTATTTTGGTACTTTCATTTGGCTAGTGTATATCTTTTTTTCCTCCCATTCTATTTTTTCTTTCTTTTTTTTGAGGAAGATTAGCCCTGAGCTAACATCTACAGCCACTCTTCCTCTTTTTTTTTTGCTGAGGAAGACTGGCCCTGAGCTAACATCCGTGCCCATCTTCCTCTACTTTATATGTGGAATGCCTACCACAGCATGGCTTGCCAAGTGGTGCCATGTCCGCACCCAGGATTCGAACCAGCGAACCCCAGTCTGCCAAAGCAGAAGGTGCGCACTTAACCACTGTGCCTTGGGCCACCCCCATTCCATTTCTATTTTTAATAGTTAAAGTTTGGAAATCTGAAGTGAGAAAAATATATTGATAAGCCAGATCATAATTGAGAGACCACACTAACGTGGAGCTGGGCTACACATTTGGTTGATGTGTAGTTAACCAAAATGCAGAAAGGTTTTGCAATTAAAATTGCTGTTAGGAGGCTGATCCTGCAGAGAATAGTGCTTAGCAGTGGGCTATGGGTCAGAGAAGCTTGAGTTCAAATCAGGGCTCTGGCCTTGAGACTCTGACTTTGACAAGCAAGAGTAAGTCTCCCCTAATCTTTTATTTTCCCTTTGGTCGTATCTATCTTATCATTTGAACAGTAGATACATGGGCTTTTTCCACTTCTATGCTGGTTTAACGATCAGTCTATGGGGGAGGGAGGAGCTTTGATTTGTGGCACTTGCCAGTTTTCGAAATACTCCCATCGCAGCTGACTCCAAGCTACCAAAGCGAAGTCACTAACTCAGCTTCTGACAAGATGTACACAGTCAGCTCTCGTGAGCTGGTATGAGCTGGCTCCAGCACACAACTGCATCTTTCCCTGGAATTTCCTTTTTTTTATGTTTTCATTTTGCTTTTGATTTGTCACAAAATTCAAACTGGTCAACCTCAATTCGTGCTCTAGTTTTCTCACCTGTAAGATGGAGACAGTAGTTATAAACCTATCTCACAGCATTGTTTTGAGTTTAGATAAGATCAGTAATGTGAACTCACCTGTATATGATAACTACTTGATAAAATAGATGGATGTATTTTGTGTTTAGGCCACCTTTGTTTTACACAACTGAAAATTTTGATTTTAAGTATTCTGGTTTCCCCGCTCACTTTGACTATCCATTTTGCGAATACCTAACTAGTTATAAGAGGGCTTGGTGAGTTAACAATATATAGTTCCATATAAAATTATCAATGCTAATGACAGAACTATTCTATTTAAAGTTCATGCGTTTCTCATAATCATTTTTGTTTGTCTTATTTGACATTTGTAAGTCTGAGGCCTATTTGTAATGATTGCTCATCTGGGAATGCCATGAGAAATGACTTCAATGTGTTCTGCCTTCTAGGGTGACAAGAAGAATGATACCCAGATCTTTGCACTGGCGATACTGCTGAGTAGTACTTTTGTGTACAATACCATGAACAAAATTGACCAGCAGGCTATCGACCTATTGCAGTATCCTTTTGTGGTCCAGGATGGCACCAAAGCCAGGGAGAACTCCTCTATTTACCAGCTGTGTCTATGAGGCTGTGAATCAAACACAAAAATGAAAACATGGTAAACATTACAAGTATAAGAAAAAAAGTCCTTATATTTACCGATGAAATGAGGAATTGGTTACAACCCAAAGAGAATACAAAGGTATGGGGAGGCATGGAATTGACTATGGGCTTAGATGCAGCCCTATTTCCACCAGTTTTCCTTAACCACGTCTTAGCTATGTGACAGAACTGTCAAATCTGCTCAGGACAGTATCCTCACCCGATGGTGGTGGGGTTGAAGATGCAGCTGACTCGGTGAGCATCTGTCCAGACTTAGTGTGGACTCTGAGAGATTTCTACCTAGCCCTGGAAGCAGATGGGCAACTCGTCACAGCAGATGAATACCTGGAGAATTCGCTGAGGCAAAAGCAAGGTAACAGCAACTTCAGTTTTGGAAAGAGGGGGAAAAGTAACACAAGAAATTATCTCTTGCGAGTTAGTGGTTAAATTTATAGTTTCCTATATTTACTTACCTGGCTAAACTACCAAAGAAATAATTAATAATATTAACTTAAAGTGAACTAATAGATTCAATGTTAAATTGTATTATGTTGCTGTTCTTGGAGTGAATTTCTTTTCCTTTTTCCTTTCCCTGATTGGTTACCTTTTAACTTTTCACTTAGGGTTTGTGAAGATGTATTGAAATAAATAACATCAGGTGGAAGGCACAATTATTTGTGGGAAATAGATTAAAATGAATGTTAATCCTATACTAAGTAAATCTAATTTTTCCTTCTCCAGGCACCGATCGAAGTCTCCAAAATTTCAATTTGCCCCGTCAGTGTATACAGAAATTCCTTCCAAGAAAGAAATGCTTTATTTTCGACTTGCCCACTCACCGGAAGAAGCTTGCCCACCTCGAGACACCGCATAATGATGAGCTGGATTCTGACTTTGTGCAACAAGTGGCAGAATTCTGTTCATACGTCTTCAAGCATTCCAAGACTAAAACCCTTTCAGGAGGCATTAAAGTCAATGGACCTCGTGAGTACCTTTTTTAGGATTTTCCTTCAATTCAACATAAAGAATAAGGCATGGTTCTAAGTTTCTCCTTCTACTGTCAATGTTGAAAATGCATAGTCAGTTACTACCAAGAAAATCATATGTATCATATTTATTGAATTCCAGAGATTCCCAAAACTATTTCTAGTGCTTTTTTAGTAATACCTCTAAAGTAGGATAAAATAGGAATGTAACCTGAAGAAAACGTCAAGTTAAAGGAGTTCTACCCATAAATGTTCCACTGTGGAATTAGACTAACCCACATGGGTTGGCAGCATTTGTTCCACCAGTATAGTGAACACTTATTACGTGTCACTATAAATACTTCCTCTTTGTTGACTTCTAGTTAACTTTGAACAATCAATCCATTCCAACTTAAATGTCTTTTATAGAGAAAATTCATGAGTTTGAAAAAGATATATAAAATGATATAAAAGCCACAGATAAATATTATTACCATGTAGCATAGACATGATATAGTCAACCTCTTAGAGAGGTACGGAATTGTTATAGAACCTTGCTAATTGTAATCTTCACTCACATTTTTAATTTTTCTACATAGATGCAGAGCAGAGTAGTGTCAGTCCAATAAATAGGCAACATTCAATGATCATAAAAGTTGGAATGGTTTTAGAACTATTCTGTTGTCATGCATTGTTCTGGTAGGAACTGGAGTTCACTAGGAAAATGGAGCATAGATGAAAGGAGCTTATTCCAGTATCCTCTAATATATCCACGTGGGCTGTTTGAATTGAGTATTCAACATCGGGTCCTAAAAAAGGAAAAGAGGCCTACTTATTAAGTAGAGTCAACAAACAGGAAAAGTACTGTCACTGCTCACCTCTTTTTCTTAATTTACCCTCCTTGATCAAGGGCAGAAAACTGTACAGGATTTGGAATGATTGCAACCAGTGATGAAGGTCGTAGTACTTCTCTTACAGCGCGGAGTGGCCGTAGATCTCAAAGTCTTGGAAATCAGCATATTCTGCATCCCACTGCGCCCTCTTGTGGCCAGAGTTCCGTTGTATAGAATTTCTCTGCTTCTCGTAGATCCCTCTTTCAGAGTTACATCAAAAACAAAGGATTATTTCTCACTGCTTACTCCTACAACCAGCTCGTTAGAAATGGGGACCTAATTATTATGAATTTACATGCTTTGTGCGTTCAACAGGTGTAGCAGTCAAGACACTGTTGTCAACACTGACTGGCTGGATTGTTATTGTTGCTGTGGTATTGTACCTGGAGTCCATAAAATAATTCAAGGCTTATTCTCTTTTCTTTTTTTCCTCAATGCATGATAATTATAAGTAATTTAAGAAATTATTTTATGTGTATGTTGACAAAATCATAATCTTGTAGGAAATAATATTGATAAAAATCTCAATAATTCTCGTGAATCATTCAATTATCATGAGATTGGGATATATGGAACAATCTACAGCTATCAGAAGTAAATAATGTCATTAAAAATGTAAAGCTATCTGATGTTGATTTGTAATGGGAGTGAACAAGGAGCTTCCTAAGCATCAAACTTGAAAATATGCAATGTGCTCATTTGCTGATAAGTTTCTAAGATTATCATAGCAGATGCTACATATCATCATTAATATTTTGCCGAATAAAAAATTTTTATGAACTCATGCTTTCCACTGTAGAACTATAATAGACAAAAGTAAAGAAATACTGTTTTCCCATTTTTTTATATTTTCATTTTTTTAATTAAAAGAATTAGAATTAATACTATGACAATTCAGAAAAATGAACAAATTATACACGTTCAGCTCAATAAACTATCACAAAGTAAATTCACCTGTGTAATCACTGACCAGGCCAAGAGACAGAGTATTATTTTCATTCCTCTCTCAATCAATCCCTCCTGCCATCTTTTCCAGGAGTATACATCATCCTGACGGTTAGCATCGTTTTGGCTGTTTTAACACTTTATATGAAAGGAATCACACAGCATGTATTCTTTAGTGTTGGCTTCTTTAGCTCAATATTATATTTGTGTGAGTCATCTATGTGGTGAGCTACGGTTCTTTAATTTTGATTGCTATATAATATTCCGTGTTATGAATTTATACTATATAATTATTCCTTTAATATTGGTAACCATTTGAATTATTTTCAGTTTGGGGCTGCTAGAAATAATGATATTGTGAATATTCCTGAGCATGTCTTTTGGTGCACATATACATGCATTTCTGTTGAGTACAAATCTAGGAGGGCAGGGCTGGCTTCATGGCCATGCAACTTGAACAGTTGCACAGGTCCCTCTGCTCACAAAGGCCTTGCGCCTGATTTAATGCTCTGCTATTGCTGTCTTAAAATTCTTAAATTTTATCTTGAAACGTGTTTTGTAATTGAAGTCTGATGGGATAATGAGCGTGGACATGTGCAGAAGAGACAGGCACGATATGTATGTTTGCAGTTCCTCATGGCTTCCTTTGCATATGACCGACCCCCCCCCCCAGCCTGACCCCCCCGAATTCCAGTGGATTTACTGTTCATGGGGTGTAACAAGACTCAAAGTAAGTTTAAGATAAGTGTGTTACATATACAGATTGAGTAAGGTGGGCGCTGACAGCCTTGAGAGGCCATGCTTTTATCTGCATGAGAACTTACATCAAATGCAGAAAGAAGACAATGCATTCTAAGAAACGTGATTTCCTTTATTAGCCAACCACGTAACTCTGAAAATGATGACAGAGAAGGAAAAGGAAAGATGGGACAAACTGTAGTTTCTTTTCTTCTTAGTCCTTCCTTAGTCAACTGTAAGCCAAAGGTAGAGAGTGTTGGTGGAATGTGAACATATTGGGAAATAAAACAAAAACAGCAGTTTTGTGCAGTGTTTCCACTGTTTTGAAAGAATAAAATACATGTGCATGTAGGGGGTGTAAAATATAAATTATGTAATTACAGTGATTCCATATATGAGTTAGACGGTCTTTTTTTTTTTTTTTGAGGAAGATTAGCCCTGAGCCAACATCCATACCCATTCTCCTCCACTCCACATGTGGGACGCCTACCACAGCATGGCCCGCCAAGCGGTGCCATGTCTGCACCTGGGATCCGAATCGGCAAACCCCTGGCTGCCAAAGTGGAATGGTGCACACTCAATCGCTGTGCCACTGGGCTGGCTCCTAGAAGATCTTATATTTGAACTTAAAACTGGCATAGCACAATACAGAGAGCAATGGTAAAATTCATGCTAATAATTTAAAATTTTAATTTTTCTTTACTTAGAATGACATTAAAGAGCAAATGAACAGCATCATGACAAGTTGCCAGACAGACTTTGGAAGAAAGGAAAAATTTTTATGTTTTAGTACCTTTAACAGCACTTTTTTTCCTGCTATATTTTTATTTTGTATAGGACCCACAAATTATATAGCTGACCCTGCTGCATAGGGTCATAGAGTAGGCATGATTATTTTAGTAAATAGTTTTCAAAGTGGTTGTACTGATGTACACTCCACCTGAGGAGGATAAAATTTCTATTGTATCATAAGCTTGTCAGCACTTGATATTGTCAGTCGTTTTAATTTTATATATTCTGATGGGTGTGTTGCATTTTCCTGATGATCAATGAGACTGAGGTGCCTTTTCATGTTTATTGGCCATTTGGATATTTTCTTTTGTGACGAGTCTATTTAAGAGAACCATTTTTAAATTGATTTATTTGTCTTTTCTCATATCAATTAGTAGGATTCTTCGTATATTCTGAATGTGCACTCAGATTTTCTAGTTTGAAAATACCTTCTCCCACTTTTTATTACCTCAAAAGAGTCTTTTTTATGAATTTAAATTCATAATTTCAGCTCAGTCCAGTTTATCAATCTTTCCTTGATGGTTTTTGCTTTGTGGGTTCTCTTTTAGATCTCTTTCCTTACCCCAAATTCCTGTGATTCTCCCAGGATACCTTCTGGCAGGCTTATTCTTTTATCTTTCACGTTTAAGTCTACAATCCACCTGGAATTGATTTTTTTTTAAAGATTTTTTAAATTTTTTCCTTTTTCTCCCCAAAGCCCCCCAGTACATAGTTGTATATTCTTTGTTGTGGGTCCTTCTAGTTGTGGCATGTGGGACGCTGCCTCAGCGTGGTTTGATGAGCAGTGCCATGTCCGCGCCCAGGATTCGAACCAACGAAACACTGGGGCAGCGGAGTGTGCGAACTTAATCACTCGGCCACAGGGCCAGCCGCTGGAATTGATTTTCTTTAGAGTGTGAGGCAGAGGTAATGTTCATTTTTTTCCCACAGCAATATTTAATTAATCCTGCACCAGGCTTTCCCAGATGCTCTACCGTGCTCCCTTCTTAACAAAACAAAGGTCCATGTGTAAGTGGGTCTACTTTCTGTGCCCTCTGTTTTGGTCTATTGTTGTATTTGTCTCTTGTTCCAATCCCATCTTACCAAGATATCTTAGTTACTGTAGCTTTACAATAAATAATTCTTGATATCTGATAGAGTATGTCTTCGAGTTGGTCTTCCAAAGTGTCATGGCTACTCTTGGCACTTTGTATTCTGATACAAATCTTAGAATCTATTTGAAAATTAACATCATATACAAATCTGCTGTGATTTTTATTGGACTTGCACTTACTTTGTAGATCATTTTGAGGCTTTCATCTTTACAATTTTGAGGCTTTCAATCCCTGAATATAGTATATATAATTTCCTCTAATTTCTCTCTATACTGTTTTATAATTTTCCATGTAGATATCTTGCACATTCAAAAAAATTAAATTAAATAATTAATCATATTAATTTTATTCCCACGTATTTCATGTTTATTTGTCAATATAAGTAATGTCTTAAATTTGATATTTTCCAATTTTCACAGACATATACACATATGATGTATTGTAAGTAGAAATACAATTGAGTTTTGTAATATTGACCTTGTATATGTGACCATAGGTTTTTGTTCATTTTTATATCATTTGCAAATAATAACAAATTTCAATTTATTAATCATTTTATTTCTTTTTCTTGATTTATTTTGCTGGCTGGGATCTCCAAATGTGTGGAATAGAAGTGGTTATGTTGGGCATTCTTATCTCATTTTTACTCTTGAAGGATCTACTTTTGGCATTGAATCATTAGATATGATTTCTGCTATAGTTATTTTAGGTACCCTTCATAAATTAATGAAGATCTTTTTTATAGTTTGCTGTATGATATTACATTGTGAATAAGTATTGAAATTTCTGCATTTATTGAGATAATTATATGGTTTTCTCTTTTATTTTGTTAATGTGAGGGATTATATTAATAGATTTAAAAACATTAACCAAGTTTTCATTTTCTGAGTAATCTCAAATTAGTTGTGATACATTATCCTTTCATATATTGTTGTATTCAGTTTTCTTATTTTGTTTTGGATATTTGCCTCAATGATCATCAGTAAGAAAGTCCTAAACTTTTTCTTTCCTGCAGTTTGGCAGAATTTTTTTTTTTAACCTTTGGGCTGAAGATTTCTTATGAAAAGTATTTTAATTATAGAGTCAATTCCTTTAATTGTTATACACTGTTTATATTTTCTATTTCTTCTTATATCAGTTCTAGAAAGTTATATTCTTCCAAAAAACGTATTGATTTGCATCTAAATTTTCAAATTTATTTGAATACTCTTTTTCATAATATTCTCTTATGATATTTCTAATGTCTTTATGATCCATATTGATGTCACCTTGTAAATTCCCAATATTAATTATTTTGTACCTTCTTTCTCTCTCTTTCTTTTGATCAGTCTTTCCAGGGATCAATCAGTATTTTTACGCATTTCAAAAATAACTTTTAGGCATTGTTGAGCTTTGCTGTATGCTTACTTTTCCATTTTATTGGTTGCTCTTACCTTTTCTTCCCCCTGACAGGGATCACAGAGGCTCAGATTACACAGCTCCTGTCCCCCCAACCTCCTCAGTGGTGGCAGTTGGAACCTGTGACCAGATAATATCACCATATGATGACACAAATCCACTCCATCAAATGGTATAAAGAAATATATTAACACCCCAGACAAGAAGGAAAAAGACAAACACCCAGAAATCAATCCTGAAGCCACAAAAAGCTACAATCTAAATGACAGAGGATTCAAAACAGCTATCATAAAAATACTCAATGAGTTACAAGGGAATTCAGAAAGATAGCTCAATGAAATCAGGAACAAAATTAAGGAACAGAGAGAATTCTTCACAAAAGAGACTGAAACTATAAAGAAAAACCAAGCAGAAATGTTGGAGATAAAAAAACACAATGGATGAGATAAAAAAATATCTAGAGTCCTTAAATAACAGAGCTGAAATTATGGAGGATAGAATTAGCATTCTAGAGTGTAGGAATACAGAAATGCTTCAGATGGAGGAGGAGACAGAACTAAGACTAAAAAGAAATGAAGAAATTCTCTGAGAAATATCTGACAATTAGGTAATGTGACATAAGATTTATAGGTATTCTAGTGGGAGAAGAGAGGGAGAGAGGAGCAGGGAGCTAATTCAAAGAAATAATAGCTGAGAACTTTCCAAACCTAAATAAGAAGCTAGAATTACATGAAATGAAGCCTATAGAACTTCTAATTAATTCAATGTAAAAAGACCTTCTCCAAGGCATATAAAGGTATAGTAAAGCAGGAAAAAGTCAATGACAAAGAAAAAATACTAAGGCCAGCAAGGCAGAAGAAAATAACCTACAAAGGAACCCCATATTGGGCTTTCAGTAGATTTCTCAGCAAAAACCTTACAGGCTAGGAGAGAATGGAATGATATATTCAAAATTCTAAAAGACAAAAACTTTTAGCCAAGAATACTATATCCAGTGAAAATATCCTTAAGATATGATAGAGAAATAAAAACTTTCCCAGATAAACAAAAGCTGAGGAAGTTCATCATCACAAGACCCCCCTATGAGATTTGATCAAGAAGGCCCTCGTTCCTGAAACAAAAAGAAGAAAGAGTTTACAAAGCCTTGAGCAAAGAGATAAATAAGCAGACAAAATCAGAAATACAGAACAACCAGAAAACAAGTGATAAAATGGCAGCATTAACCCCTCATATATCAATAATCTCTCTAAATGTAAATGGATTGAATTCCCTGATCAAAAGACACAAAGTGGCTGGATGGATTAAAAAACAAGACCCAACAACATGCTGCCTCCAGGAAACACATCTCAACTCTAAAGACAAACACAGGCTTATAGTGAAGGGATGGAAGATGATACTCCAAGCTAATGGCAAACAAAAGAAAGCAGGTGTTGTTACACTTATATCAGACAAAGTAGACTTCACAATAAAAAAAGACAATGAGAGACAAAAAGGGGCAGTATCTAATGATAAAAAGGACACTCCACAAAGAGGCCATAACACTTATAATAGATATATATGGACACTCCATCCAAAATTAGCAGAATACACATTCTTCTCAAGTGCACAAGGAACATTCTCAAAGATAGGCCATCTGTTGGGAAACAAGGCATGCCTCTATAATGCTATGAAACTAGAAATTAACTGCAAGAAAAAGCTGGAAAAGGGACAAACATATGGAGACTAAACAACATGCTACCGAACAACCAATGGATCATTGAAGAAATTAAAGGAGAAATCAAAGAATACCTGGAGACAAATGAAAATGAAAATACACCATACCAACTCAAATGGGATGCAACAAAAGCAGTTCTAAGAGGGAAATTCATATCAATACAGGCACATCTTAACAAACAAGAAAAATCTCAAATAAGCAATCTTAATCTACACCTAAAAGAACGAGAAAAAGAAGAACAAACAAAACCCAAAATCAACAGGAGGGAAATAACAAAAATTAGAGAAGAAATAAATGCAATTTAAACCAAAACAATAGTAGAAAGGATCAATGTAATTAAGAGCTGGTTCTTTGAGAAGATAAACAAAACTGACAAGCCTTTAGCCAGACTCACTAAGAAAAAAAGAGAGAAAGCTCAAATAAGGAAAATCAGAAATGAAAGAGGAGAAATTACAACATATACCACAGAAATATAAACGATTATAAGAAAATACTATGAAAAACTATATGCCAAAAAATTGGAAATCTAGAAGAAATGGATGAATTCTTAGATTCATACAACATCCCAGAACTGACTCAAAAAGAAATAGAGAATCTGAATAGACCAATCACAAGTAAAAAGATTGAAACAGTAATAAAAAACCTCCCCCAAAATAAAAGTCCTGGACCAGATAGCTTCTCTGGAGAATCTACCAAACATTCAACAAAGATTTAGTACCTATCTTCCTCAAATTATTGCAAAAAATTGAAGAAGGTGGAACACTTCCTAACACATTTTGTGAGGGCAAAATCACCGTGATCTGAAAGCAGGACAAGGACAACACAAAGAAAGAAAACTACAGACCAATATCACTGATGAGCACAGATGCAAAAATCCTCAACAAAATATTGGCAAACTGAATACAGCAATAGATCAAAAGGATCATACACTGTGATCAAGTGGGATTTATAGCAGAGACACACGAATGGTTCCATATCTGCAAATCAATCACTGTGATATACATTATCAAAATGAGGAATAAAAACCACATGATCATCTCAATAGACACTAGGAAAGCATTTTACAAGATTAAACATCCATTTATGATAAAAACTCTCAATAAAATGGGTATAGAAGGAAAGGACCTCAACATAATAAAGGTCATATATGACAAACCCACAGCCAACATCTTATTCAATGTGGTAAAACTGAACACCATCCCTCTGAGAACAGGAACAAGACAAGGGTGCCCACTCTCACCACTCTTATTCAACATAGTACTGGAGATTTTGGCCAGAGCAGTTAAGCAAGAAAAAGAAATAAAACGTATCCAAACTGGCAAGGAAGAAGTGAACCTCTCGCTGTTTGCAGATGGCATGACTTTATACAGAAAGCCCTAGAGAATCCATTGGAAATCTATTAGAAACAATCAACAACTACAACAAAGTTTCAGGGGCTGGCCTGCTGGTGTAGTGGTTAAGTTTGTGTGCTCTGCTTTGGTGGTCTGGGGTTTGCCAGTTTGGATCCTGGGTGCAGACCTACACACTGCTCAACAAGCCATGCTGTGGAGGCATCCCACATAGAAGAACTGGAAGGACTTACAACTAGGATATACAACTATGTACTGGGGCTTTGGGGAGAAAAAAAGAGGAAGATTGGCAACAGATGTTAGCTCAGGGCCAATCTTCCTTACCAGAAGAAGCCCATCTTTAAAAAAAAAAAAAACCCACAAAGTTGCAGGGTAGAAAATATAAATCAGTTGCTTTTCTATACTCTGATAACAAACTAACAGAAAGAGATCTCAAGAACACAATCCCATTTACAATCACAACAAGAAGAATAAAATATCTAGGAATAAATTTAACCAAGGAGGTAAAAGACATGTACAATAAAAACTATAAAACGTTATTAAAAGAAATTGATGATGACATAAAGAAATGTAAAGATATTCCATGTACATGGATTGGGAAAATAAACATAGTTAAAATGTCCATGCTACCTACAGCAATCTGCAGATTTAACGCAATCCCAATCAGCATCCCAATGACGTTATTCATGGAAATAAAACAAAGAGTCCTAAAATTCATATGCGGCAACAAAATACCGTGAATAGCTAAAGCAATCCTGAGAAAAAAGAACAAAGCTAGAGGCATCACTGACTTCAAAATATACTACAAAGCTATAGTAATCAAAACAGCATCGTACTGGTACAAAAACAGCCACCTAGATCAATGGAACAGAATTGAAAGCACAGAAATAAAATTACACATCTCCAGACAGCTAATCTTTGACAAACGAGCTAAGAACCTGCAATGGAGAAAGTAAAGTCTCTTCAATAAACGGTATTGGGAAAATTGGGCAGCCACATGCAAAAGAATGAAGGTAGACCATTATCTTTCACCGTAAAGAAAAATAAACTCAAAATAGATTAAAGACTTGAAGGTAAGATGTGAAACCATACAACTCCTAGAAGAAAATATAGGCAGTACACTCTTTCACGTAGGTCTTAGAAGCATCTTTTTGAATACCATGTCTACTCAGGCAAGGGAAACAAAAGAAACAATAAACAAATGTGACTTCATCAGACTAAAGAGCTTCTTCAAAGACAAAGGAAACCATGAACAAAATGAAAGACAATCCAACAACTGTGAGAAAATATCTGCACATAATATATCCAACAAGGGGTTAATCTCCAAAATGTATAAAAAACTCATGCAACTAAACAACTAAAAACCAAACAACCTGATCAAAAAATGGGGTGGATATCAACAGATATTTTGCCAAAGAAGATATACAGATGGCCAATAGGCACAAGAAAAGATGTTCAACATTACTAATCATCAAGGAAATGCAATGAGATATTACCTTACACCTGTTAGAATAGCTATAATTACCAAGACAAAAGACAACAAATGTTGGAGAGGATGTGGACGAAAGGGAACCCTCATACACTACTGGTGGGAATGCAAACTAGTGCAGCCACTATGGAAACCAGTATGGAGATTTCTCAAAAAATTAAAAATGGAAATATCATTCGACCCAGCTATTCCACTACTGGGTATTTATTCAAAGAACTTGAAATCAATAATTCAAAGAGACTTAACGCACCCTTATGTTCATTGAAGCATTATTCACGATAGTCAAGATGTGGAAGCAATCCAAGTGACCATTGACTAACAAACGGATAAAGAAGATGTGGTATACATACATATATATATAACGGAATACTGCTCAGCCATAAAAAAGACAAAATCACCTTGTTTGCAACAACATGGATGCGACTTGAGGATATTGTTAAGTGAGATAAGCCAGTATGATTTCACTCATATGTTGGAGATAAACAAATGCATGGACAAAGAGAACAGATTAATGGTTACCAGAGGGGAAGGGGGTTGTGGGGTGGGCAGAGGGGTAAAGGGGAATGTATGTGGTGACTGACAAATAATAACGTACAACTGAAATTTCACAATGTTATAAACTATTATGACATCAATAAAAAAAAACACAAAGGTTTCTAGTTTTCTGAAAACCTTCTCAATCTTTTAAAAAGTTTCCCTAGCCATATTAATCATAACTTTTAAAAAGTACATATTTGATTGTTCATCGTCTGCGTCTCCTGTGGGTCTGTTTTTCTTATTTGGTGTTTCTTTGTCTTGCCTCATTACATAGGCTTGTTACTTTTGATTGAGTATTGGACATGCAAATTGTATTATTAAATTACAGAGATTGTTAGAGGTTTAGGATGATGTCACCTTCTTCTCAAGAGGATTTATGTTTGCAAACCCAGATATCTAATCAGAAACTGATGTATTCAAAGTTGAATGTCAGTCTTTGCAAGGCCTGTCCCTTCCTGACATTACCTTACTCCTATTTTAGGGTCCTTTGGGATTCGAACAAAAAGCCTATGGGCTATCAGGATCCCCAATCCTTGACAGATCCCAAACCCCAATTTTGTCTTACTAACAATGTGAATTTGTTTACATCTTGGCTCGGCTTCTCAGCCTCTCACTCCTCTCTACTGGAATTGGCAGATAGCCCGAGGAGAAAACCCGCCCCAACTGCCTGGTTTAACTATCTGGGTTTCTTCTCTCAGAATTTGGCCACCTAATTTTTCTCTACCTTTTTAGTGCTGTGATGCCTTGAGACACGTGTTTGCATATTTCCCCACCTCTTTTAGTTGTTCTCAGTGGGAGCCTTGGTCGGAGTACTTTGTCATTGCTCGAAGTGGAAGACAAGACTAGTGTGCTTTACGCTTTTACTGACTGTCCAAAATATGCTCAAGTAACACAACTTTGTATCTAAACATGCAATTCTGATTTTGAGCAAGAGAAGACTAATGAACAAATTAATGAATTTTGGGGAGTTCCATATTTTATTCCCATGGAAAATTCTTTATTTACTTAACTAAATGCCTCTGCCATGTTTATAACACTTTGTAAATAGATGTATTTTAATTGTACAGATATGTTTGAGTTATTTCTATTCTATTTGGAGTTCCAGGCTTGACACAAATGCCATTTCTACCATGAAATCTTTTCTGATATCTTAAGGCAAAATAGTTGCTTCCTCTTGAGGACCTCCATATTAATTTGTATTGCTGTAAAATTACACTGTAACATTGTATCTTATCTAAATCTATTTTATTTACACTATATGATTTAAACCCTTAGGAAGAAGAAATTGTGTCTCACCAAAATATATACACTTCAAAACACCTAACATAATATTTTGCACATAATAAAAGCTTAATATACATTTGCAAAATAAATGGAGAGATGAATGAATAAATAAGGATGCTGGATTGTAGTGAAAAGAATATTGATTGGAATAAGAAGAGCTAGGTTTATGTGCCATCTCTGCCCTGGGCAAGTGTTTTAAATATTTTCTCAGTGTCCTCATTTGTAAAATCAGAATAAATGCCTACCTCAAGGAATTTTGAGACTTAAAAACATAATTTATCTTAATGTGCATTGTAGAGCAATATACAAATGTAAGGTGGCCATTTATATTTTAGAAACATGTAGGAGGAGGAAAATATATGCTTGTAAAGGTATAAAATATCTTTAGAGGAAAACACTAGACACTATAGCAGGGGAACTGGGTGGTGGGGAGACAGGATGGGAATTTGACTTTTAACAGTTGAATTTTGAACCATATGAACATTTTAGCTGTGAAAAATACAACAAATTAGAATTTAAGAAAATACAATGCATTGTTATCATTTCATTTTGTATCAGAGAACTTGGCTAGGCAAAAGCACTTTTTGTGCTGATAGTAATGGTCAAGATTGAGAGCCTTATCCAGACAATTAACTTTATAAATATTTAAATAATTTGTGAATTAACTACTTTGCTTTTATTTATTCATTAGAAAGTTCTTACTTTTAATATTTGTAGTCTAGCTCAGAGCTTGGAGCATATATTGATTATTTCTTAAATTCATTGTATAGTTTATGTTTCTTAGATTATTGCATAACTAGATTTGGAAGGGTTGAAAAGCTGGAGATTTCTGGAATGTGAGGTTCCCCGTCATTTAGTATAATTTATAAAGGTTTCCTGAATGCCCTGCTACCAATAGAGAGCTCTTTTTTAGGGCATCCAGTAGGGGAAGTACAGCTGCCCGTGTATCCTTGGCGAGGAACATTGTCCTCCTGGACTGACATGGCAGCGTTGGTAGGGATACATGTGACTTAATGAGAGGGGATGGATCCCACAAGCACCTTAATCAACTGTCGACCTTGGTGATAAGTGGAGTGACACATGTGGCAGACAGATGGCCTTTGTCTCTAGAATTTCTGTAGAGATTTGCTGAGTCAACTTTTCAGTCGTTTAAAATATTCCTTCACGTCCAGGAAACTTTCCTAGCCTTTGCTTTTGTCCATGTTCTTGCCATTTCCAATTTCACTAGACGATTCGGGAAGGAAGGTTGGGATCTGAAATCCAGTCCAGGGAAATACTTCTCTCTTTAAACGGTTCTTGTTGAGCTCCCGTGGAGGAGAGGATGAAAGCTGTCTCCATCCTAGCCTGAGGAGGGCGTCGGCTCTGGAGCCCATTAATCGATGTCTTTCCCAGGTGAGCAGGAATTAAAAAATTTCTACTTCGCTTTGAATCCAGCTATTGTTAAATGATTTCTGATTTTTTCCTCCTTTTTTTTACTTTTCTTATTCTCCTTTTCAAACTCTCCAGCTTCACTAAATTCAATTTATGATGTTTTAAACTTTATAAACTCAAAAAGACTTTTGGAGGAATATTTCCTATTTACAATTTGTTTAGGAATCCAAGTTTCTTAATCGTATGTCTCAAAAGACTCAGGTTTTTTATCTTTCAAAATCTGCTATATTACTCTTGAGACGTAATTGGGATGTTTTCTCAGAGCCCTGATATTTCCAAATTTGAACTTCAAAAATATGTCACTACTGACATTACATTAATAAAAGATTTGTGGTTACCACTAAGCTGCAAGTAATACGAACGGATTGTTTAGCTTCAGCTTGATTAAAAAACTGAGCAAGTCATTATACATTCATGACTTTTGGTTCTGTTGCTCAATATAAAATATAGTATGAACCAATTTTCGAGGTGTTTCAGTTACTCATGCTTATGATTTGGGGTGGTTTGTTACAGAGCAATAGGTTACTAAAACAGCAGGCCATAATCACTAGTAAGTTTCTCCTGACCCTCCCATTTAGGCGGGGCTCAGCAGAGATGACTTGCCTTTGCTCCATATGGTGCTGGCTGGAGTGGTTTAATTAGAGCTGGAAGATCTACCAGCTTCACTTGCATGTCTGGTGCCTCACCTGGTGTAGCTGGATCAGCTAGTGGCTGGCTGGGCATCTTTCTTTTCCTTCAAAATCTCTTACTATGCAGTTTATTAATTCATGATCAAAGTGAACTACAATGCTACTCAAAGAAATTCACCAAGAGATAAATCTATCATTAAAAAAAGGATTTTAAAAAGCTGTTCTTTTGGCTAGTTATTAATAAGATTTTTGAAATTAAAGTTATTCCAATTATAGCTACCTAATACTTAACATATCAGGTTGAGAAACTATTTTGACTAGGATATTGTCTTTATTCATAAACTCTTATGTAGTTAGCTATACAGAAAAATCACACTAAAGAGACCTTTTTCTCCCTTCAGCAGCTGACATCCATGGTACAAAGGTGGAATAAAGTGACTGGGTCTATTTTTTCTTCCATAGTCATTTAAAAATGTAAATCTAGCTTCTAGCCAACAAAGACTGACTTGAGACAGAGTGGGAGGTTATTAACGTTAAGCAAATGTAGATTCAATAATGATTCTCAGAATGTGCTTTCATAAAGCAGGGAATTACATTCGATATGAAAGTAGCATGCTGGGGGCCAGCCCCGTGGCTGAGTGGTTAAGTTCGTGCTTCAGCGGCCCCGGGTTTCACCAGATGGCACCGCTCATCAAGCCATGCTGAGGTGGCACCCCACATGTCACAACTAGAAGGACCTACAACTATACAATTATGTACCAGGGGACTTTGGGGAGAAAAAAGAAAAATAAAATCTTTAAAAAAAAAAAAAAGTACCATGCTGGATTTTTTCAACAGACCAGGAATGTGCCCAGCATTTTAGAGAGCAAAAAATAAACCCAGAGACCGTCACTCAAATTGAGGAAGCATATACTGTTTGTCATTGCAAAGAAGAGTTCAAAATATTTTCTAATAATTCTCATTGTTACTTCTTTTTGACCTATGGGTTATTTAAAATATAAGAATTTTTTTTAGTTGCTTTTCATTTTGATCACTAGCTTAGTTATTGTAGCCTTAGAAATATTATATCTTTTTCATGGATTAAAACATTTGCCACTGTGAAATGACACTCTTCATCTCCTTTCTTTTCTCCTGCCTTATCTTCTCCCCTCCTGTTTCTCCTTTCCTCCCCTCTCTTCCCTCTACTCCTTCCACATACTAGACTATACCGCTTAAGACACAGCAAAAGAAGTTGCTTCTTTACTTAGAAAAAAATTAATACAATTGCACTGGAAGAAAATACAATGATTTACAAGAACCCAGGTCAATCTCATGAAAAAAAAGCTAGCTTATATCTCATGAGTCCACGTGATGAATATATTCACGTAGTAGGAACTTGCTCATAGGACTGGTTTGCCATGACATGCAGCTCTTTCTTTGTAGTTGAGAATACGTCCGCTAACCAACTAATATCTTCATTTACCAATAAGGCAGGCCATAACACAACAATTTTTCTGTTCTTTCGGTCGAGGTTTTTCCATCCCACAGCAGATTCGGTATTATACTGAATGTTATTCTTGGCGAATGGATTCTTCTCTAGCACTGACATACGGTGACATGGAATTGTGGTTTCACTACCAGCTAATGGACTGGCTACTGCCCTAGATGCTGTTATTGATGATCTGAGCATTTGCTAGGATTGTCCTTCTGAGCAGCTCTGATTAAAAGTTCTTCTCTTACTAACGATAGCAAACACACATTTATTGAGCCCTCAGCCTGTGCCAGGCATTATAAAATTATATTTCATAGGGGTAGTTCCTGGCTCGTTATGATAGTTCTGTCTAAACTTTCAATAAAGGAGCTAAATTAGATGACACAAATGGTCATTGCTCATGGGAAGCTACACAGTCCTGTCATTTGTATGTTCTTAAAAGCTTGCAAAACACTTTCACAGACTTATTTAATCCTCACGAGGGCTTTGGGGGTAGGTATTATAATTGAGATCTTACAGTAGAGGGAACTGAAGTTTACAGATGTTAAGTGACTTACCCAAGGACCCTTTAGTGGTGGCAGAGTGGGGTACTGGGGCATAGGGAAAGAGCAAGGTGTCAGAGAGACTCGATTCAAGTTCCACCATCTCTACCATTTCCTAGGTCTGTGACCTTGGAGAGGTTCTTTTGGTATATTTGAGCCAATTTCTCATCTGCCTTGGCTTTGTTGCAGGGTTGCTATTAGGATTGAATGAACTAAAGGGTGTAGAAGGGTCTATAACCTGAAAAGTGTGTGTGAATATTAGTCACATTATTTAACCTTTGGAGAGGAGATGGCAGATGGCACGGTGTTGTAGATCACAACATGTCAAGTCAGACGGAACTGGTTCTAACTAATGTGTGCTGCATGAACTTGAGTGTGTTACTTGAGCTTTCTGGGTCTCTGTCTCCTTAGTTTTAAAATATGTATCATAATTCAACCTTGTGGTGCTGTAAGCACTGACCACAAGACAGAGGTGAAGGATGGAGCACAGTACCAAACTCTTGGGAGGCACTCGGTGAACATCAGGGCTCCTCTCTCTGGCTCCCAGCCTGGTGCCGGTGTTGGGACCACACTGTCTCTTTAGAGAGCACTGAATGATTTAGCTTGGCATGGCTGAACTGTAATGGACTATGCAGATCATTCAATGGATGAGGAATCTGAGACCCAGACAGGTGAACTAACTTACCCAGGTCACAGATCTAACGGCAGAGTTGGAAGTTTAACCCAATTCTGATATCAATTCCAATAGTCTTTTTTTTTTTCAATGTTACATTAACCTCCATAATAGCATTATTTGTACCTGTCCTCACTTGTGAAAGTGATTCTTATTAAGAGCACATTAGTCTATGTAGATAGCATTGCTAGAGCAGTTGAATCAAACATAAATTGTTCTAGATCACATGGGAGGATTTCTCTGTGCATCTTGGGCTATTCTCTGTAACAGAACCCCAGGGACTATTTGGTCTCTGTGCCTGGTATTTAGACCTGTGCTCCCTTGGAAACAAGTCACATACTTTTAATGTCTACATTTTACTTGATTTCAAATTCCCTGTTGCTGTTACTCCAGAGACTTAGATGTGCTGACTGAAAGATGTAGTGGCAAGAGCCTTGCACTGAGGCATCAAGAGACCCAGATTCTAGTTCCACATTTGGTATTAACCAGCTGTTAGACCTTGTTGGAAACATGTCTACTATCTCTCTGACAGCTGCAAAGATCTTGAAGTGAGTGAAATATTTCTATTTGTATTGCTTTCTTATTGCTGCTGTAACAAATTACCACAAACTTAGTGGCTTTAAACAACACGAATTTATTTTCTTATAGTTCTGGAGGTCATAAGTCCAAAATGGGTCTTAAGGGGCTAGAATCAAGGTGTTCGTCCCTTCTGGAAGTTCACAGGAGAATCCTTTTCCTTGACCTTTCAGCTTCCGGAGGCTGCCTATATTCCTTGGCTCATGGCCCCTTCCTGGCATCACTGCCACCTCTCACTTCCATTATCACATCTCCTAGTCCTCTCTCTGACTCTTCCAATGTTTCTCTTGAAAGTACCCTTGTGATTACATTAGACCTACCTGAATAATCTGGGATAATCTTTTCATCTCAAAATCCTGGACTAGGTCACATCTGCAAAGTCCCTTTTGCCATATGAGGAAACATTCAGAGGTTTTAGAAACTAGGACATAGACATATTTGGGGGGCCATTATTCAGCTTACCTCAATAACCAAAGTGGTCAGTGATAGAGGACTGGGGAATGGGGTAGGAAAGAATGAACTTGTTTTTGGTAACTTCACTAATTTCTTCCAATTGTGAGCAGATGGCTGGGAAAATAGTGCACGAACGTCAGAGTCATATAGACCTAGATTAAACTCCCCAGCTGTGCAAGTTGCTGTCTGTTTGGCCTTAGGCAAATAACATAGCCTCTCTGAGTCTCTGCTTCCTCATCTGTAAAATGGGAAAAATAATATGGATTTTTTTGTGTGAGGATTAAATGCGATAATGTATGTCAAGCCATTAGCACAATGACTAGTACAGGTGAAGCTCTGAGTAAATGAGGCTATCAACACTTCTAAAGCCAAGGCCTTGCTTCTAATTCACTGTGTGACCTCAGGCAAGTTCTGCATTTCTTTTCTTTTTAAAAATTGGACCTTGAGTGCAGACTTAAGTTCTCTGTACCCCTCAGTATTAGCCTGTGCAAGGTATCACTTTTGTTTAACTTAATTTAGTTAAATTTTAATATTCCTGTCTCTTTTCCTCTGGTTCTCATTCCCATTTCCTTCACTGCCTTCTCAACAAACGCTCTCTACCGTGCTTGCTATGTGTCTTTGGATTCATACACATTCTTTTGAAATATGCACTATTGTGTAAGACATGTATATGTTTTTAGTTAAATGTTATGTATCATGCTACAGATGTGTCTGTTTCTTACTTTTTTTTCACTCCTGGTTGCATTGTTCAAGATTTGCCCTTCCCAGCAAATGTTAGTTAATTACTCTGGTGATGGGCATCTGCCCCCTACTCCAGGTGAGTATCCGTTTACAGGCACCATTACAGACTTGGGTGAGTTTCTCTGGGATACACATATGATAATCAGAAGAAGGTCATAGGATAAGTATTGACAGACTGCTCTCTAGGGAGACCATATCATTTCTTCTTCCACCAGTAGAATGAGTGTTCCTGTTCACTACTGTTTTGCTAACGCTTGGTGTTTTCTGACTCTGATTTTGCCATCTGATGGATATAAAGTGGTACCATTTATTTTTTAATTTCTTTGAGCGCTAGTGGGGTTAAGCATAGCTTTATCTGCTTGCTAGTTTTCAGGTTTCTTCATTCTGTGGATACATATATATAATTTATATGGATATAAATCCTTTGCTCATTTCTTTATCATCTTAACTAGCTTTCAGTTGCTTTTGTTTGTTAGTTTATTGGTGTCCTCTGAAGGTTCTAGGTGTTAATTCTTTGTTGGGGTTAGATATTTCCAATTTCTTGTCCAAATCTGTCATTCTGTTGTTAATATTATCTGTGGCATGTATTCTAGATATGCCTAGATATAGATATCATGTCAATTATAGGTGCTATAACTATCTTCGCCCAATCACCTATGCTTTAAAGTTAAGAGGTTTCTTTGATAAAAAGGAATTCAACAATTTTCCTCCCTATTGTGTGATTTGAGGATCTTATTAAAAATTTCCTTCCCACCCCAAGATAGCAAAGATGCCTTCCTATATTTTCTTCTATAGGCTTTATATATTCCTTTGTACTTTCAGTTCCTTAATCCTTCTAAGCTCACCTTTGTGTATGGTACGAAGTAGAGATCCAACTTAATAATTACCCATGTAATGGCCAGTTTCCCTAATACCATATCACAAGCAATACATCCTTTCTATACTTATTTGTGGCAAGTTTCCATATGCACATAAGCCTATTTCTGAACTCAGGATTTAATTCCATTGGTTTATTTGTCTGTCCCTGTATCAGTATTGTAGGCGAGGAAGACAATTCCTCTACCCTCTAGGTCCTTCTAGCTGGCCTTAAAATTAAATTGACGTGAGACAGAATAACAGGAGAAAATCCAACAAAACTTGACAACATGTATACATGGGAGAAACCCAGAAAAACTGAGTAAACTCACCAGAATGGCCAAAGCTTCCACCTTAAATCTCATCTTCAGTTGAAGACAAAGGAGTATGTTGGGGGTAGTGGTTTGGGATTTCAAAGGGGAGGAAGTCAATTTACATGGAGATGGAAAAGCAAATGTTTGTTAAACAAGTGTTTGCTGTAGACACTGGCACCCAAAAGAGATCTTTTGATAAAAATGGGCTTAGCAAGGACCCTCAGAGTCTACTCATACCCAGAGTTATCTATGGTGATGACCTGTCCTGGAGACAGGCCATCTATCTTAAATTCTTTTAGACAGTTATAGAGAAGGTTAAAGTTTCTTTCAGAGTCTTTTGTTCTTAAAGATAATCAAGCCAAAGAGATAAATTTTGAGGTGGCCAATTCTGATCCTTCAGAGCACCATCTATTTTAAAAAATGACTATGGATATCTACTATGTCTTAGCTGCTCACTCTCCCATTCCTCACGTTCTTGGTCTTTCCTGCCCTTGTGAGTTGGATCTCAGGAAGTAGTCTGAAACTCACCTAGACGAAGGTGCACATGATCCGTAAGGCGTAATGGCTTGCTATCCCAGTGATATTTGCATTAGAACAGAAATCTCAGTCTCAGACTAAAGATATGGATCTGCAAGGTGGGCAGTGATCCCTCTGAAACCCCTAAAATTGTAATTCACATTCCATTAATGCACAATCTCAGCTTTAGAACTAAGGAAAGGATGCCAGTAAAAACAAAAAACCTGACTGGCTATACTTGCCATTAATTAAAAAAGTGTACCGTTACCAGGTTGCCTCTAATGACTGCAAACTCAGTGTAATTGCTGTCCTTTTTCTCCAGCCCCTACCGGCTAGTTGTGCTGTGAGACTCTCCGTGAATGGTGTGAGGGTAGTCACCAGTCTCCACTCTCTTGTCCTCCAAGCCTTCTGCAGGAAAGTGAGGAGCACAGAGGAGAGTTCCAGGAAGGCTGTGTGACCCACCAGACCACATCCTGGCCTTGCTAGCTCAGAGCCCACCTAAGATATGGGAACTCTGATCATCCTGTCCTTGGATTTGCTAGGTAATCACCACTGCCTATAAAAATACTTCATCTGAAAGGAAGCTAGCATTCTCAAAGAGAAATATGGTTTTACTCAGCCTTTCTGAAAGTAACCCACAGAGCAGGTTTATTCCAGCTAAATTAATAAATTCAGAAGAAATGTCACTTCACTCCAATAGCAGTTCAACTGTAAGGAATATGATAGTTGTTTTGGTTGAATTTTACTCAAAATGATTCAACTTAAGCTTTGAAAAATGGCTTGGGTCAACAATTAGTCAGCACCTCGTTTCTGCCAAGTGTGGGCTGAACTTTCCAAAGCCATGCTGGGTTTGGAAAGAACCAATGGGCAAAAAGAAGCAAGGGGTCATGCTGAGTTCAGCGCAGGATTTGGGACGTACTTTCCAAAACTCTGCCGTTCCAGGCTGCTTTTGGACTAAGCAGGGTGAAATGATTAACAAAACTGTATGTATGTGTGTGTATTAGGGACACAGTCAACCATTTCAAAAATGTCCTGACCGACAAGAATGCATTTCTCAACTGCAGATCACGAGGAAAAGGATCACACTTCACAGCGGATTCTGGACGCGTACTGCCTGCCTAAGGTGTAAGTCCCCAAAAGTTAACTGTGGACGTAAATAACTTCTCCCCTGTCCCTTCCTAATTACTTGGAAACCCTTAAAGACAGATACAATGGTTTACTTGTTTTGACTCCCTGATATGCTGCACCACGCCCAGCACATAGTAAATGTTTAATTAACATTTGTTAAATGATGGGATAACATCAGCAGAGTAATGCAGGGGAGCAACTTCAGAATCTGGCTATGCTAGGAGGCTCCTCAGTCTAGAAGGATGTACAGACATAAGTTCATCGAAAAAATGCCTTCTAACTTACAGTCAATCACTTCCGCGCTTAGAAACCAGAGAATGCAAAACATGTAAAGCCATCTTTATCAGACAGGTAGCTATCACCCAACATGGGATCCAAAGGAATGTCATTATTCAGGACAGAGTGGTGAGTGGCAGTTGGGAAGAGGGGGCATTTCTGGGGCCTAAGGGTAGAGGAAAGAGAAGGAGGTACTTTAGAGGAAAAAGGGATTAGAATATGTAAGAAATCACAAGAGATGGTTTTACCCTAGCGGATATTCAGACTTCTGGGCCTGCCAGATTATGTGAACAGGCAGACTTTCTGTGTTTATGGAAATCCAATAGGCAGTAAGCAAATGGTCTTGTTTGTAATCAAACATTTGATAAGATGCAGGCAGATCTCCAGCACTTCATTGGCATTAAGCAATAGAAATGGTATGGGGAAAATGAAACCCACAGACAACACATCAGATTTCACCATGCTAATACTTCACCCCTTTTTCCCAGTAGACATTGACAAATAAGTGCTTGTCTTGAGTGTTCCTGCCCTTCTTTCCTACCCCCTCTGCTCCTGTGATGAGAGAAATGGGTTAAAGGAGTCTGAATTGGAAAGCAAAGGGCTTAGGGGCCTCATACCTGGATAATAGACCTCTGGGGGAAAAGATCAGAATCAGATATGATTGGGGAAGGATGGGATTCTCTATCTCTTTCGTCCTTTTTTCTTCCCACCCTCCAGTCGGCGAGGGTCATTATGACCACTCTGCAGCTATGCGATGAGAGGCGGTCCTCACTCCTGGGGGAATTGGGTGTGGATGAGCCCCGCTTGAACACCGTAAGGACACACCTGTTGCCTTCATACATTTCAGCCAGTCATTGTTGTCTTGGGCCTAATATAGATTTATATATGTCTTTCTGGGCTCTTCCACAAGGCCTTTTGCAACTCTGGTCTTGATCTGATTTGTCTAAAATGGCACTGTCATTGTTTCCCGGGGTCTTGACTCCTCCTTGGTCCCCAGGCTTCAGGAATCCACATCTTTTCTTGTACCCCCCCCTCCCCCCAGGGGAAGCCCTCTTTCTGGGCTGGGGAAAGTCCCTCTATCCTGCTTGCTTCTTCTAAGACACTCTGCTGCTAAATCCCCTCTTCCTTTTTCTCTCCTCTACAAATCTTCTAAATTCTCCAATGGGTTTAGGCTTTGTGAAATAAAACCTGGAAATTGTTACTTTCAGCCCTGTGAAAGACCTTCCCCAAAGCAATGAAACACGGAGCCAGCTTCTTGTTTGAAAGAGGGAGAGGAAAAGAGAAAACGTTGGGAGGAAAAAAAGAAACATAAAGGCTGAAAATATATTTTTTGAAGTATATATGTATTTGTAAGTGCTCTAATCCCAGATAATCATAACAATATAAAGAAATAAAACTTTGGATACTTGAAGGGGAAATATTTGTAGACAGATAGGACTTATGGGCCCCTCAGATGCCACCATTTATGCAGTTCTCCTCGAGTGAATATGAAACCACCCCTGAGTACAATATCCTGGAATATTTGGTTTGCCAATTACATTTTCCTGCCATCTCCTGTAAGGTTGATCTCTACTTATTTTTTTAATTTTTAATTTAATTAATTCATTTTTTTGAGGAAGATTAGCCCTGAGCTAACATCTGCTGCCAATCCTCCTCTTTTTGCTGAGGAAGCCTGGCCCTGAGCTAGCATCTGTGCCCATCTTCCTCCACTTTATACGTGGGACACCTTCCTCTACTTTATATGTGCCAAACTGTGCCGTATCCGCACCTGGGACCCGAACCGGTGAACCCCGGGCCCCCAAAGTGGAACGTGGGAACTTAACCACTGTGCCACCAGGCCGGCCCCTCTATTTATTTTTTACTTCCTCCTATCTTTTTAAAATTTTACTAATAGCAGATTCTGATAGATCAGATTTTTAAATTTTTCCTTCTATCATCTTTGGCTTACTTGCCCTGAATCTCTTCTTACAAACTTTACAAAAAGTTTGTAAGCTTCTTGCAAACTTGCTTCTTTAAAAAAGGGAGGGTCCCTCTCCCCCTGCCTCCATCTCTCTCTCTCTCTCACCCTCCCTGTGTCTTTTGTCCTTTCTTTCAAGTTTTATAAAAGACACCGCAGCTCTTTTTCTGTTGCTGTTGAACCCTCTGCTGCCCTCTTGTGGACGTCTTCTGATGAGCAGGCATGCTCCTCAAAGCTAATGAAACTGGCTGTCAAAATGGTTGAAGGAACTGGAACTATCTATCACCTGGCTCCCAGCAATGGGCTCCTTGTAGGCTGCTTCCTCCTCTAGCCAGGATTCTGACCCGAAGTCACAGCTACATTGGTTTTTTATTTAATTAGATACGTTCAACTACTTTCTTGTTGCCATAGCGTATGAGTAGTTTTTCCTAACTTCCGGGACAGCCTGCCACTTGTTGGATTGCTAATAGGCAGGATCAGAATGGTCCTTCTCTGGTGTCCAGATTGCCCTTCATTCTGGGCACCAGGGAGTTACTGTGGCGTCTGCTGCTGCTGCTTTTCCTTTACCCCAGTGCTGGGCATAAATCTTTTTTTTTTTTTTTAATTATAAAAGTAACACATTTACTTGTACATACTTTAGGAAAAGCAAATAGTGAAGAAAAGACAATGAAAGTCACCTGTGAATGTCAACATACTGTCGTGCTGTTGACAGTTTGCATCACATCGTCCTACTTGTATCTGTGTGTACATCTCTCTGAAAATTGTGTCCTATTATAGAATGGAAGTGGTTTCATATTATTTTCTCCAGCAACGTATCACAAACCTCTCTCTATGCTGTGGCCTGTAGCTTAAATCATCCTTTTCAGGCCGTGTGGCCTGTCTCCTGCTCCCATTAGTGCCTTTCCACTCGGCTTTCCTTTGTGAGGACATGAAGACTTAGGAGGCGTCCCTCTGGTTGGCTCCTGGTTGTCATTCAAGCTTCAGCTCAAATACTGCCACCTCAATATGGCTTTCCCCAACCCTTCCATCTAGGGAGTTGCCTCTATCATTTGTCATTTCTTTCATGTCACCTGTAACTCACTATCTGAAATGATCTTTTTCGTTTATTTGTTTGCTGGTTTTTGCCTTTTTCCCTAGTAGAATGTAAGCTTTCTGAGAGCTGAGACCTTCCTATCTTCTTTATCACTCTATCCTCAGGGCTTAAGGTAGTATTTGAGGCAAAGAATTTGCTCAGGCAATATTTGTTGACTGACTGACTGACTGAATTCATTCTATGGCTGGACCGACTGTACCAAATACATTTAAGCATTTTTTTTCATTGCCTGGCATTTAGTTGTCGTGAATGTTTTAATATTTTTAACAGACCTTAAGAATGTCTTTGTGCACTTGGGCAGTTCTTTTCTTCCCCCCAATATTGAATTAAAACATTTTAAACATACAGAAAAGTAGAAAGAATAATAGAGTGAACACCCTTATACTTCTTGTCAAGATTAAAAATTTGTTATATTTTCCCCCGTTTACTTTCTCTCTTTGCATATTTTTTCTGATGAACCATTTAGAAGTTACAGACTTCATGACACTCCACCCCTTAACACTTCAGCATCTCCTAAGAATAAGTATATTCTCCTAAATAAAGACAATACTATTAGCACACTTAGGAAAGTTAATAATAATTAATAATTCACTAATGTAATCTGAAGTCAATTTATATTCAAATTTCCCCAATTGCCTCTAAAAATACTTTTATAGTAGCTTTATTTATTTATATTTTTGGTCTAGAATTAAACCAAGTATCATGCCTTGTGTTTATTTGTATGTTATATCCATTTAGAGTCAATCTGGAAGAGTCATCCTGTGTTTTTAATTTGCTATTCATTTTCTTAATGACGTTAACTTTTTGGAGAAACTGGATTACTTTTCTTAGAGAACATCCCACAGGATTTGCCTGCTTATTTCCTCATGGTGTGTTAAGCCTTGTATTTCTCCCTGTCTTGTTTCTTACACACTGGAAGTTAGATCTAGATACTTGCTTAGATTATATGATTATAATCACTTAAAGTCGTGATTCTCCTTGATGTTAAAATTGTCCCAAATTTGTCCATGCGATGCCCTGTTAAACCAGCTTTTCTATCCTTTTTGATATGACCCTGTTCATCTTTGAGTGTGCTTTTGCTTTCTGGCACAGAAATATGTCACAGCCATACCTGTGTTTTCCCTCCATACCTTTAATCTGTGATTTCGCCAAGGAGCTTGGTCTGCTGTTTTTTTTTTTTAAGTGAGCAAAAAGTATTTGAAGACAAAAATCTGGATGCTGGATTTGCTCATTAGTATTGGAGTGCTATTGCTTCAAGGAGCTTTTAGTAGGCTAAACTACTATATATATACTTTCTAACTTTTCAATTCAAATTTATAACAAAGATTTTTTTTAACTTATTTTATTTTGTATTTTTATTTTAAACACTCACCAACCAAAACACACCAAGGAAAAAGTTAGATTTATTTAGCTTAATGCAGCAAGGGAAAACACATGCCATGGAGACCACAGGACATGTCAAAGTGGGACATTAGGGAGGATTCAGGGGGTGGGAATGAAACACAGCATGGGCTTGGCAAGGATTGCTTAGAATTTGTAAATTAGGTGTGTTGCTGATATAGTGTGTAGTTGTATCTTTGGAACACATGGGTCCCTGATGAATTATAGTTAGATCGGTAGGACCGGGGTCTCTTCTAAAATCTATAGTCTGAGTGAGCTGGTGTTAAAGGATTTCGAGCTTAGATAACTTGACTTGCATGCTGTGGTTTGGTAGAGCTTATCTATTTTATGAGTCATAGTACAGCTTTGTAAGCTGTTTCTGTTTCAATTACAATTTCCCCCCTCTTGACCTAGCTGCCATGGGGTTCTTTTTTTAAACAGCTTTATTGAGGTATAATTTATATACAAAAAATTACATATTTTGCCCATCAACAGATGAATGGATAAAGAAGATGTGATACATAGATATAATGGAATACTACTCAGCCATAAAAAAGACAAAATCATGCCATTTTTGACAATGTTGATGGACCTTGAGTATATTATGCTAAGTGAAATAGGCCAGACGGAGAAAGATGAACACCATGTGATTCCATTCATATGTGGAAGATAAACAAACACGGATAAGGAGAACAGATTAGTGGTTACCAGAGGGGAAGGGGTGGGGAGAGGGTAAAAGGGGTAAAGGGGCATATATGTATGGTGATGGATAAAAACTAGACTATTGATGGTGAACACAATGTAGTCGATATAGAAACATATATAATAAGGTACACCTATTTGCACAATATTGTAAGCCAATATAACCTCAATAAAATGATTTTTAAAAACTGTACATATTTAATGTATGCAATTGATAAGTTTGGATGTCTACAGACAGCTGTGAAACCATCACTACAATCAAGGTAATAGACTTAATTATCACCTTCAAAAGTTTCCTTGTGCCTCTGCTTTTTTTTTCAGCTGTGTTTTGTAAGAACGTTTAACAAGAGCTCTACCCTCTTGAAAGAAATTCAAGCGCTCAATACAGTATTGTTAACTACAGGTTCTATGTTGTACTGCAATTCTCTAGAACTTATTCGTCTTGCATAATTGAAACTTTAAACCCATTGAACAACAACTCTCCATTTTCCCCTCCTTCTAGACCCTGGCAGCCACTATTTTATTCACTGCTTCTGAGAGTTTGGCTATTTTAGATACCTCATATAAGTGGAATGAATCATGCAGTATTTGTCTTTCTGTCACTGGCTTATTTCACTTGCACAATGTCTTCCAGCTTCATCCTTGTCACAAATTGCAGAATTTCCTTTTTCCAAAGCTGAATAATATTTCATTGTATGAATATACCACATTTTCTTTATCTATTCACCTGTCAATGGACATTTGAGTTGTTTCCATGTCTTGGCTATTATGAATAATGCTGTAGTGAACATGGGAGTGCAGATATCTCTTCAAGATCTTGATTTCAATTCTTTTGGATATGTACCCAGAAGTGGAATTGATGGATCATACACTAGTTCTATTTTAAATTTTCTGAGAAGCCTCCATGCTGTTTTCCATAGTGGCTGCTCCATTTTGCTTTCCCACCAACAGTGTAGAAGAGTTTCAATTTCTCCATATCCTAGCCAACACTTATCTTTTTCTTTTTTGTTTTTTTGATAATAGCTATCCTAAGAGGTGTGAGGTGATATCTCATTGTGGTTTTGATTTGTGTTTCCCTGATTATTAGTGGTGTTGAGCATTTTTCATATACTTGTTGGCCACTTTTGTGTCTTTGTTGGAGAAATGTCTATTTAAGTTGTTAGCTCATTTTTAAATGTTGTTAGTATATTTACTATTGAGTTGTAGGAGTTCCTTATATATTTTGGAGATTAACCACTTATTAGATATGTGGTTTGCAAATATTTTCTCTCATTCTTTAGGTTGCCTTTTCATCCTTTCATTGTTTCCTTTGCTGTGCTCTTATGTTGGGTGCATATATAAATGTTACATCTTCCTGATAAATTGATCCTTTTATCATTATATAGTGTCTTTCTTTGTCCTTTGTGATTGTAGTTTTGAGTTAAAGTCTATTTTGTGCGATATAAGCATAACCTCCCCTGCTGTCTTTTGTTTACCATTTGCTTGGAATATCTTTTTCCGTTGTTCACCTTCAGCCTAATTGTGTCCTTAAATCTAAAGTGAATTGCTTGTAGGCAGCATAAAGTTGGACTGTTCTTTTATCCATTTATATAGTTCTTGTTTTTTATTCATTTAGCCACTCTATATCTTTTGATTGGGGAGTTTAATCCATTTATGTTTAAAGCAGGTAGTAGGACTTACTATTGCCATTTTGCTAATTGTTTGGTTAATTGGCTTGTAATTCTTTTGGTCCTCCTTTCCCCTCCTGCTGTCTTCCTTTGTATTTTGTTGATTTTTTCTTGTTGTGATATTCTTTGATTGTTTTCTCTTCTATATCCTCTATTGATATTTTCTTTGTGGTTACCATGAGGCTTACATAAAATATTTTATAGTTGTAACTGTCTATTTTAAGCTGACAATAACTTAACTTCAATCACATGCAAAAACTCTACAGTTTTACTTTTCCCACTCTATGTTATTGATATCACACTTTATCTCTCTCTCTCTTTTTTTAAAAGATTTTATTTTTCCTTTTTCTCCCCGAAGTCCCCTGGTACATAGTTGTATATTTTAATTGTGGGTCCTTCTAGTTGTGGCATGTGGGATGCCGCCTCAACATGGCTTGATGAGTGGTGCCATGTCTGCGCCCAGGATCCGAACCAGCGAAACCCTGGGCTGCCAAAATGGAGCGCATGAACTTAACCACTCAGCCACGGGGCTGGCCCCTGTATCTCTTAATATTGTGCATCCATTAATACATTTTTGCAGTTATATTTATTCTTAATACTTTTTTTTTTAAGATCGGCACCTGCGCTAACATCTGTTGCCAATCTTTTTTTTTTCTTCTTCTTTTTCCCAAAGACCCCCAGTACATAGTTGTATATTCTAGTTGTGAGTGCGCCTCTGGTTGTGCTATGTGGACACCATCTCAGCATGGCCTGATGAGCAATTCCATGTCTGTGCCCAGGATCCAGACCAGCAAAATCCTGGGCTGCCAAAGCAGAGGCCACGGGGCCACTCGGCCACGGGGCCAGTCCTGTATTCTTAATACATTTGTCTTTTATACTAAAATTATAGTTGATTTACACACCATTATTACACACCACTATTAGAGTACTCCTCATTTGTCTGTTTATTTGCCTTTACCAGTGAGTTTTATACTTTGCTATGCTTTCATGTTGCTATTTAGTGTCCTTTCATTTCAACATGAATAACTCCCTTTAGTATGTCTTGTGAGGCAGGTCTAGTGGTGATAAAATCCTTCAGCTTTCATTTGTTTGGAAAAGTCTTTATCTCTTCTTCATTTTTGAAGGACAGTTTTGCTGGGTAAAGTATTCTTGGTTTTTTTCTTCAGCACTTTGAGTGTGTCATTTCACTCCCTTCTAGCTGGTAAGCTTTCTGCTGAGAAATTTGCTGATAGGCTTTTGGGGTTCCCTTGCATATGATGAGTCACTTTTTTTTCCTGCTTTCAAAATTGTCTCTTTGTCTTTGATTTCACAATTCAAGAATAATGTGTTTCAGTGTAGACTTATTTAAATTCATCCTCTTTGGGATTCTTTGTGCTTCATGAATCTGGATGCTCAATTTCTCCCCAGATTTGGAAAGTTTTAAAACCATTATTTCTTTAAGTAAGATTTCTCTTCCTTTATCTCTCTTTCCTCCTTCTAGGACTTTTATACTGCATATACAGATCTTCCTCAACTTCAATGGGGTCACATCCCAATAAACCCAAGTTGAAAATATCATAAGTCAAAAATGCATTCAATACATGTAGCCACCAAACATCATAGCTTAGCCTAACCTAACTTAAACATGCTCAAACACTTCCATTAGCCTACAGTTGGTCAAAACCATCAATCATAAAGCCTATTTTATAATAAAATCTTGAATATATAAGATAATTTTTTGAATACTGTACAGAAAGTGAAAAACAGAATGGTCGTATGGTTGTGGAATAGTCGTATGTGTTTCAATTATTTACTGTCGTGATCATGTGGCTGGCTGGGAGCAGGGTCTTGCTGACACTGCCCAGCACCACAAGAGAGTATTGTGCCACACATTGGTATTATGGGAAAAGATCAAAATTCAAAGTACGTTTATATTGAATATATATTGCTTTTGCACCATTATAAAGTTGAAAAATTCTAAGTTGAACCACTATAAGTCAGGGACCATCTGTTTTGTTTTCTTTTATTTATTTATTTTAGGAAGATTAGCCCTGAGCTGACTGCTGCCAATCCTCCTCTTTTTGCTGAGGAAGACTGGCCCTGAGCTAACATCTGTACCCATCTTCCTTTACTTCATATGTGGGATGCCTACCACAGCATGGCTTACCAACCAGTGCCATGTCCGCACCCGGGATCCGAACCGGTGAACCCCAGGCTGCTGAAGTGGAATGTGTGCACTTAATCACTGTGCCACCGGGCCGGCCCCTGTATTGGTTTCTTAATGCTCTCCCATAAGTCTCATAGGCTTTCTTCACTCTTTTTCATTCTTTTTCTTCTTCTCTTTTGACTCAATTGTATAAATAACTTGTCTTTGAGTTCATTTATTCTTTCTTCTGCTCGATGTTTGTGTTGAAGCTCTCTATTGAATTTTTCAGTTCAGTATTATATTCTTCAGCTTCAGAATTTCTGTTTGATTCTTTTTATATTTCCTGGCTCTGTGTTGGTATTCTCATTTTCTTCATGTCTTATTTTCCAATTTCGTTTAGTTGTTATCTGTGTTCTCTTGTAGCTCACTGAGCTTTGTTGAGATGATTGTTTCGAATTCTTTGTCAGGCAATACATAGATCTCCATTTCTTTAGGATGAGTTCCTGGAGATTTTTTCCTTCCTTTTCTTGTGTCATATTTCCCTGATTCTTTATGTTCCATGTAGCTTTGCATTCATGACTGTGGATTTGAAGAAGTAGCCACTTCTTCCGGTCCTTATGAGCTGGCTTTGGCAGATAAAGACCTTCACCTATCAGTCTGGCTAAAGGTTTTGGGAGCCTCTCAAGCCTTTTCTATGGATGAGCATGTTCCACTCCTCTCCATTTCTCCTGGGAGAGAACTTTCAAGGTTTTGTGCCTTCTCCAAATCTCACAGAGATACGCTGGCCACCATAAGGTAGCCATCCCCTTTTTCCTAGGTCATTGTACTGAAAGGCCAAGATGTTAGATGATTTCCCCATTCCTCTCCCTCCTTTCTGAGGAGAAGTCTCAGGTTGTACTTCTTCTCTCTAACACATAGGGCTGTGTGACTTCTATAAATCACCTGTCCCTTTTCCAGGGCAGTGCATTGAAAGGCCAGGCCACTGAGTGCAAGCTCCACTCCTCTCCCTCCTTTCTGAAGAAGTACTGAGATTGTGAACCATCTCCCAATTGTGCAGAGCCATGCCAACTGCTGAAAGCCACTTATCCCCCTCTTTTTTCTTAGCTTCCCCCATATTTATTCCCCTCTTGAAGGAAGGGAGACTTTTAAAAAAATTTCTCCATGCTAGTTAGTCATTGCTAGAAGTATTACAGCTATAAAATTTCCCTCTAAGCTCTGCTTTTGTCATATCCATACATTTTGATATGTTGTGCTGTGTTTTTGTTTTCACTCACCATAAAGTATTTTCTAATTTCCCTTGTGATTTGTTTTTTGACTAATTCATTATTTAGGAGCATGATGTTTAATTTCTACATATTTGCAAATCCCCGAATTTTCTTCTGTTATTGATTTCTAATTTAATTCCATCGTGGTTTGAGAGAATACTTTATATGATTTCAGTTCTTTTAAATTTTTTGGAGTTTGTTATATGGACTATCTTGTAGAAAATTTCTTGTGTGTTTTAGAAGAGTGTGTGTTCTGCTGTTGTTGGAAAGTGTTCTATAGATGTCTAGTAGGTCTAGTCAGTTGATGGTGACGTCAGGTCCTCTAGATCCATGTTGATTTTATGTTTACTTGTTCTATCCTACTACCTAATTTTAAAATTTCTCTTTGTCCTTCTTGTTCTGCAGCTTCACTCTAATCTGTCTATGTGGGGATTTTGGGGAATTATTTTGTTTGATTAATTGTTTTTTAATCTGTGGTTTGGTTTCCTTTCAACATTTCTGGAAAACATCAGCCAATGTTTCTTTAACATTGCCTCTGCATTACTCTTGCTTTTGTTCTGGAACGTCCATTCAATATAGTTTGGATTGTTTTTGCCTGTGCTCCAAGACTCTTCACTTCTCTTCCATATCTTCTATCTTATCTTTTTTATTTTTTGGCATTGCATTCAAGATATTTTATTCTGAACTATCTTCCAGTACACCAAACTATTTCTTCAGATGTCTCTAATCTGCTTTTAATAATATACTTTGAGTTTTTAATTTCAACTATTCTGTTTTTTTCATTTAAAGAAATTTCCATTTTGCTTGAAATCTGCTGTCACATTTTATAGTTCTTATCACTTGCAAGTATTTTAAAGTTTGTCTTTTATTTTTTCAAAAATGGAAAGCCTATGGGTTTGTGATTTGTATTTAATATTTCCAATATTAAACTTTGTTAGTCGCTTTTTATTCTTTGTGGAGTTTTTTGTATGTTTGCTCATTATTTCCTTTTCAACTGGGTCATTTTTTCTCTTTATTTCTATTCAATTTCTAAAAAAAATTCTTGTGTGGACTGTGTAAGGAATGGGAGAAAATTATCTTCCTTTTGGAGGATTTTAATTTAACTTTTTCAGGTTCCTGTGGATATTACTAGTTAAGAATTACCTTAAACCAAGAACTTGGCTTGAGTTTCTGGACCAATCAAGAGATGCAACCTTGTAATAACTACATTTTCTAGCCTCTGTATTTAATGCTTTGGCATCTTGGACCTTTGCTGATCCTGGAGAGACTGAAAATCCCAGAGCTAGCCAATTTTTAGAGATAGTAAGAGACTCGCCTGCAAGTGTGCCTTTTATACACAAACCAACCAATCCATGGCATATAAGCGAACTACCTCCTCTGTTGGCTCTCACGCCGTAGGTCACTATCCCCCTCTCTAGTCACTTGAGGGTCCGATATCAGACAACTCTAGAAATTATTCAAACTAGCAAATCCTAACCTTTATTACCATGCCTCACTTGTTCCTTCTTGCAGAAATCATGATAAAGACTCATGTTTCACCTTGCTCCCTCTGCCTCTTGACTCACCATTGTGCTTCCCTGTGTGGCCCTGCACTGCATGGCACACTTCCTTCTCTTGGGAATTGTGGGTAACAAACTATCTTTTTGATCACAATCATCTCCTGATCTGTTGGCTTTATCATATTTGAATAATGGTAGAATCTACATTTTAATACAAACCCCAGGCTGCAAATATATGTGATAGTCAGCTTGACATTATAATGTCTCACGGATCTTTCTCCCCCCTTTACTTTTTCTCCTTTTTGTATTGCACCAACTCAAACTTGGGCATGGTCCTTTGGAAGTGAAGGATGGCAGATTTACTTCTAGTTTACACTTTCTTTGAATGTTTAGTCCAGTCACGCTCAGCACTATCTCTAGACCTATTAAATCAAAGTGTCTAGTGATGGATTCAGAGCTCAAGTATGAGCATTTTTAAAGAGCACCCCAGTTGATGTTTATGTGCAGCAAATTTTAAGAATTACTGGTTTAGTATTTTAACATCTAAAGGAGGTCTCCAACTAGACTTTTTTTTTTGTCCCCTCAACATTATCTACTGACAAAGCTTAACCTTGTGCCATTTTGCAAGAGAAAAATATTTGAAGAGTTCAGCTCTGCTTTTTCAGAACAGGGAATGAAGTGTAGATTTGGGGTTGGGAGGCAACAAATTGATAAATAGTACAATCACACTGAGAATCACATGCAGTATTGTAGTGAACGTGCTTAATATGTTAACATTGGACATGTTTAGCATAGTACCCAGAATATGGTAAGCAATTCGTATATATTATAATATCATTAAGTTTTCTATATAGTGCATTTTTATTTTTTTATTAAATGAGGCTGAAATTCTAATTAGTGACTCTAAGTGATGCAAGACAATGGATAATGTTTGGAAAGATAAGATAGTATTTATTATCTGTAAAGCTAAGAAAAAAATACGGCAATTACTTATTTGTTTCATAGCATTTAGGGAACAGCCTGATCTGTAATTAAGTTTTGAAATAGAAGTGTAAACCCCTAAAATAGCAGCAGACTATTTTGCTCAGACTCTAGTATGGACAATTCCAAGCGGAGAATTTTTAATCTTTAAACTAACCATATTTCCTCATTAATAAAGAGACTTTTCCATTGAAGCTTCATTGCCTTTCTTTTGTATCAAATGGAGTGGTATTGTTGTCTCATTAATCCTTGGTGCTCTTGGGAGGCAAGAGTATAGAATTATCCATCCCATTTTATATTGCCTTTACTTCTCAGAATTGGTTTAATATCATGCTTTTAAAAACAAGGTCCCTACTTTTCATTTTTCCTACAGTAGCAATAGATTAGCAATTTTTGATCCTGAATCATAATATTTTGTTAATTTAGTGCATGTTTTTTTGGTGCTATCTTTTAATTGAGATGTAATTGACATATTACATTATATTATCTCCAGTGTACAACATAATGATTTGATATATGTATATATTGTGAAATGATCACTGCAATAAGTATAGTTAACTCCTATCACCACACATTGTAATAAATTTTTCTTTCTTATAATGAGAACTTTTAAGATCTACCCTCTTAGCTACTTTCAAATATACAATACAGTATTATTAGCTATAGTTACCATGCTGCACATTACATCCCCAGATACTCTTCACTTTAGGCAAGCTCTAGCTTTTAAACTCTGGCCCCTTATCTTATAATGCCTTCAAAACTGATGGTACATGGACTTGGGATCAAGATGGCAGAGTAGGAAGATCCTAGGCTCAGCCACTTCCACAGACACACAAAAACTCCCCTTACCTGTAGAGCAACTACCTCTGAGAATGACCTGAAGAATAGCAGAAAAGTTTTCCACAACTAGGAACATAAAGAAAAAGCTACAGTGAGATCTGTAGGAGGGGTGGAAGTGCCGTCTGGTCAGGACCCACACTCCTGGTGTGGTACACCATAGGCAGGAGAGATATCACAGCCATGGAGGTCCTACTTGAGGAGTGAGGGGTATGAACCCCACATTGGGCTCCCCAGCCTTGGAGACCTGCACTGAGAAGATGACCCCCCGATAAAGCTTAGTGTTAAAAACCAGCAAGGCTACATCTAGGAGATGAGGGCTATAGGAAACTGAGACTCTGCTTTTAAAGAGTGCGTACAAAAACTTACTCACTCTGAGGCCCAGCACAGAGGCAGCAGTTTGAAAAACACCTGCGTCTTATGTGAAGGAGATTCACTGTCTAATTTTAGAGAATGTACCAGAGGGGCACGAATTTGTTGTGACTTTCCCCAGGGATGGAGGTGTTCAAGGCTGCCATTGTTTTTTTGTTCACCTTCTACCTACCCAGTCTGGCTAGCTGGCACCATTTCTGACTCTTCTCATGTACCTTACCAATACCACTCACCCTGCCCTGGTGTTCCCTTGAGGATCTGCCACAGTGGTGCTCCTCCAAAGTGGCCCCTCACTCTGCCACACTGGCAGGTGGCATTGGCCAGCACTGGAGACTCTCCAAAGTCCCTCCAACCTCACCACACCTGGTGGAGACCTTGCTGGCACTAGAGTCCCTCCAAAGTGGTCCCCTGTCCTGGCACACCCAGCAGGTGGCCTTGGCCAGCACCGGCATCCCCCCAAAGTGGCTCTAATCCTGGAGGTCTGGCACCACACAAGAGCCCTTGGAACAGTTGTGGCTGGGTTTCACAGACAGTTGCAGTGGAGGCCTGTCCCACTGACCAGCATGATTGCAGCTTTGTGGCCAAGCCTTGCAGCCATCAGTATCAGGAGTCAGTCCCCACACCAGCACACCCACAGCAATCAAAGCCCAGCCACAACAGGAGGGCACACTCAGCCTACATAGGAGACACCTCTGGAGCATCTGGCTCTGGTGAACAGGGAGACCACACTACTGGTCTCCACAGGACACCTTCTACATAAGGCCACTCCTTCGAGACTGGGAGACATAGCTCATCTATCTAATACATAGAAACAAACACAGAGAATTAGGCAAAATGAGGAGACAAAGGAATATGTTCCAACTGAACATAACAAAACAAAACAAAACCTCAGAAAAATAACTAAATAAAATGGAGATAAGCAATCTACCACATAAAGAATTCAAAGTAATGGTCATAAAGATGCTCACTGATCTCAGGAGAGGAATGGAGGAACACAGTGAGAACTTCAACAAAGAGATAGAAAATTTAAAATATAACGAGTCCAAGCTGAAGAATACAATAACTGAAATGAGAAATACACTGAGGGAATCAAGAGCAGATCAGATGATGTAGAAGAACAGACCAGTGATCTTGAAGACAGGGTAGTGGAAATCACCTATTTGGAACAGCAAAAAGAAAAAATAATAAAGAAAATGAGGATAGTTTAGGGAATCTCTGGGACAACATCAAGCATACTAACATTTGCATTATAGGGGTCCCAGAAGGGAAAGAGACAGAGAAAGGGACAAAGAAACTATTTGAGGAATTAATGGCTGAGAACTTCCCTACCCTGGCAAAGAAAACAGAAATCCAAGTTAGGAAGCACAGAGAGTCTGAAACAAGATGAACCCAAAGAGGCTCACAGTGAGACATATTATAATTAAAATGTCAAAAGTTAAAGATAAAGAGAGAACTTAAAAGCAGTAAGAGAAAAACAGCTAGTTATGTACAAAGGAGCCCCCATAAGACTGTCAACTGACTTTTCAGCAGAAATTTTACATGTCAGAAGGGAGTGGCATGACATATTCAAAGTGCTGAAAGGAAAACAACTTACAACCAATACTCTATGTGGCAGGTTTATCACTCAGCATTGAAGGAGAGAGGAAAAGTTTCCCAGACAAGCAAAAGCTAAAGTAGTTCATCACCACTAAACTGACCTTACAAGAAATGTTGAAAGGACTTCTTTAAACAGAAAAGGAAAGGCCATAACTAGAAATTACTACAAAAACAACCAGAAAACAATTTTTAAAAAGTCAATAAGTAAATACCTGTTGATAATTACTTTATATGTAAATGGAATAAATGCTCCAATCAAAAGACATGGGGTGGCTGAATGGATAAGAAACCAGACCCATATATATGATGCATACAAGAGATTCAGTTCCTATCTAAAGATACACACAGACTGAAAGTAAAGGGATGGAAAAAGATATTATTCCTATACAAATTGAAACAAAGAGAAAGCCAGGGTAGCAATACTTATATCAGACAAGATAGACTTTAAAACAAAGATTGTAACAAGAGACAAAGAAGGGCTTTACATAACGATAAAAATATTGACCCAACAAGAGGATATAACACTTGTAAATATCTATGTACCAACATAGGAGCACCTAAATACAAAAAGCAAATATTAACAGATATAAAGGGAGAATTTGACAGTAATGCAATAATAGTAGGGAACTTTAACAGTTTAATTTAACTGATCCACTTAGATCAATGGATGGATTATCAAGACAGATTATCAGTAAGGAAACATTGGCCTCAAGTGACACATTAGACAAAATGGGCTTAATAGATATACAAGGGCATTCCATCTGTTACCGAACCTGAAGTGAGTTCGCTCACCTGTTGCGCAGCAAGCCAATCTCTGACACTGGGTGTGGTGGAAGAAAGTAGGAATTTTATTTTAGCACAGCGCTGAGCAAGGAGAGAGGGCAGCTATCACTGAAATCCCAAACTCCCCGAAGAGCTAAAAGGGTTTTCATTTGGGGTTTTAGGTAGGGGAGGGGGAGCATATGGCCTTGCTGGTCGGAGCTTTCCCACCAGCCTGTCTTTGGCCTTGAGACACTTGCAGAGAGGAGGGAGCCCATGACCTTGCTGGTCAGCAGCTTTCCCACCAGCCTGTATCTCTTTGTGGGAGGAGATAGTCCAGGTGCTTGTCCTTGACGGTGTCTGTCTCCATGGAGCATAGCGGATTCTGGAGCCAGGAAGCAAGAGAGTAAGCAGGGAATGAGTGTTTTGGTTTTAACCTCATATATGCTGAGTTTAATGTGGGGAAACTGATATCAGGGTCGGTATCACATCCACATACAGCAGAACGCACACTTCTTTCAATGCATATGGAACATTCTCCAGGATAGATCACATGTTAGGCCACGAAACATCTCAACAAGTTAAGATGATTGAAATCATATCAAGCATCTTTTCTGACAACAGAAGTATGAGACTAGAAATCAACTCCAAGAGAAAACAGAAAACACAAATGTGTAGAGTCTAAACAACATGATACTAAACAACCAGCGGGTCATTGAAAATATCAAATAGGAAATAAAAAAATACCTTGAAACAAAGGAAAATGAAAATACAATGTTCCAAAATCTATGGGGCATGGCAAAAGCAGTTCTAAGAGAGAAGTTTATAGTGACACGGGCCTATCTCAGAAAACAAGAAAAAATCTCAAAAAATCTGACCTTATACCCAAAGGAACTAGAAAAAGAAGAACAAAGAAAAACCCAGTTTGTAGAGGGAAGGAAATAATAAAGATAAGAGCAGAAATAGATGAAATATCCACTAAAAACAATGGAAAAAATCAGTGAAACTAAGTGTTGGTTCTTTGAAAAGATAAGCAAAATTGATAAACCTTTAGTCAGACTCATCAAGAAAAAAAGAGAGAGGGCCCAAATAAATAAAATCAGAAATAAAAGTGAAGCAGTTACAATTGACACCACAGAAATACACAGGATCATAAGAGATTACTATGAACAATTATACAGCATGGAAAACCTAGAAGGATTAGATAAACTCCTAGGAATGTATAATCTTCCAAGACTGAATCAACAAGAAATAGCAAATCTGAGTAGATCGATTATCAGTATTGAAATTGAATCAGTACTAAAAAAACTCCCAAGAAACAAAAGTCCAGTACCAGATGGCTTCACAGGTGAATTCTACCAACATTTAAAGAAAAGTTAATACATATCCTTCTCAAACTACACCAAAAAATTGAAGAGGAAGGAATGTTTCCAAACTCATTTTATGAGGCCAGCACTACCCTGATATCAAAACCAAACATAGTACAAAAAAAATTACAGGACAATATCCCTGATGAACATGGATGCAAAAATCCTTAACAAAACATTAGCAAACTGAATTCAGCAATACATTCAAAGGATCATACACCATGATCAAGTGGGATTTATCCGAGAGGTGCAAGGATGTTTCAATATCTGTAAATCAATCAATGTGATACACCACATGAACAAAACTAAGGGTAAAAAAAAAATCACATGATCATCTCAACAGATGCAGAAAATGTTTTTGAGAAAATTCAACATCTATTTTTGCTAAAAACTCTTGACAAAGTGGGTACAGAGGGAATATACCTCAACATCATAAAGGCCAGCGATGAAAACCCACAGCTAACATTATACTCAATGGTGAAAACCTGAAAGCATTTCCTCTAATATCAGGAACAATGCAAGGATGCCTGGTGTTCTCACTTTTATTCAACATAGTATTGGAAGTCCTAACCACAGCAATCAGACAAGAAAAAGAAATAAAAGGCATAGAAATTGGAAAAGAGGGAATCAAACTGTCGTTTGCAGATGACATGATACTGTATATAGAGATTCCTAAAGACTCCACCAAAAAAGTATTAGAACTAATAAATGAATTCAGTAAAGTTACAACTTACAAAATTAATATACAAAAATCTGTTACATTTCTCTAAACTAATAAGAATCTATCAGAAAGAGAAATTAAGAAAACAATCCCGGGGCCAGCCTGGTGGCATGGTGGTTAAGTTTGTGTGCTCTGCTTCTGCAGCCCAGGGTTTATTGGTTTGGATCCTGGCCACAGACCTGCACAGCTCATCAAGACATGCTGAGGCAGCATCCCACATACAAAATAGAGGAATATTGGCACAGAAGTTAGCTCAGGGACAATCTTCTTCATAAAAAAAAGAGAAAACAATCCCATTTACAGTTACATCAAAAAGAATAAAATACCTAGGAATAAATTTAACCAGAGAAGTGAGAGACCTGTATTTTGAAAATTATAAGACACTGATGGAAGAAATTGAAGACAACACAAATAAATAGAAAGCTAAAGTGCGCTCATGGACTGGAAGAATTAATATTGTTAAAATGTCCATAGTACCCAAAGCAATCTACAGATTCAATGCAATCTCTATAAAAATACCAATGACATTTTTCACAGAACTAGAACAAATAATCCTAAAATTTATATGGAAACACCAAAGACCCTGAATAGACAAAGAAATCTTGAGAAAGAACAAAACTGGAGATATCAAACACCCTGATTTCAAACTATACTACAAAGCTATAGCAGTCAAAACAGTATAGCACTGGCACAAAAACAGGCACATAGATCAATGGAACAGAATAGAAAGCACCAAAATAAACTAGGCTTATATGGTCAGTTAATTTACAACAATGAAGGCAAGAATATACAACGGGGAAAAACACGGTGTTGGAAAGACTGGCCAGTTACATGCAAAAGAATGAAACCAGACCACTCTCTTACAACACACCTAAAAATAAATTCAAAATGGATTAAAGATTTAAATATAAGACCTGAAACTATAAAACTCCAGGAAGAAAACAGAGGCAGTAAACTATTTGACATCGGTCTTAGCAATAGTTTTTTGGATCTGTCTCCTCAAGCAAGGGCAACAAAAGCAAAAATAAACAAATGGGACTACATCAAAATAAAAAGCTTTTGCACGGGGAAGGATACCATCAACAAAATGAAAAGGCACTCTACTGAATGGAGAAGATATTTGCAAATGATATATCTGATAAAGAGTTCATACCCAAAATATATAAAAAGCTCATACAACTCAATAGCGAAAAACCAAACAATCCATTTAAAAAATGGGCGGAAGATCTGAATAGACATTTCTCCAAAGAAGACATATAGATTGCCAACAGACACATGAAAAGATGATCAACATTACGAATCATCAGGAAATGCAACTCAGAGCCATGATGAGATATCACCTCACACCTGTCAGAATGGCTATCACCAAAAAGACAACAAATAGCAAGTGTTGGCAAGGATGTGGAGAAAAGGGAACTCTGTGCACTTTTGGTGGGAATGTAAATTGGTGCAGCCACTATGCAGAATGGTATGGAGGTTCCTCAAAAAATTAAAAATAGAACTACTATAAGATCCAGCAACTCCACTTTCGAGTATTTACCAGAAGAAAACAAAAATACTAATTAAAAAAGATACGTGCACCCCTATCTTCATTGCAGTGTTATTTACAATGGGTAAGATCTGAAAGTGGTGTGTGCCCATCAATATATGAAGGGATAAAGAAGATGTAGTATGTATATACAATAGAATATTACTCAGCATAAAAAAGAGTGAAATCCTGCCATTTGTGACAACATGGATGGATCTAGAGGGTATTAACTAAGTGAAATTAGTCAGACAGAGAAAGACAAATACCATGTTATTTCACTTATACATAGAATCTAAAAAACCAAAGCAAATAAAACAGAAACAGACTCCTAGATACAGAGAATAAGCTGCTGGCTCCCAGAGGGAAGGGGGTGAGAGGTTGGGCAAAATAGGTGGAAGGATTATGAGGTACAAATTTCCAATTATAAGATAAATAAACTATGGGGATACACCATAGGGAATATAGTCACTAATATTGTAATGACTTTGTGTGCTGACAGAAAGTTACTAGACTTATCATGGTGATCATTTTGTAATCTATATAACATAATGTATATAACATAAAGTAATGTATATAACCTGAAAATAACGTAATATCATGTGTCAACTATACTTTAATTAAAAAAACTGATGGTATGTTCCATTGTTTGGCAAATGCTATCAGGAAAGAGCAGCTTCAATGCTCCACCTACCTCTTTGGGTTCCCACTTTCCCTTGGAATTTGGCCTAGTAATATCACTCATTACTAGTTTGCCAAAATTATCTTTGCTTTTAAAAAGATTAAATTAAAAAAATTAGTTTATTGAGGTCATATTGGCTTATAAAATTGTGTAATTTCAGGCATTCATTATTATCTATCAGTTTCTGTACAGACTGCATTGTGCTCACTGCCAGTAGGCTAGTTTTTATCCATCACCGTACATATGTGCCCCTTTACCCCTTTCACTCTCCCTCCACCCCTTCCCCTCTGGTAACCACTAATCTGTTCTCCTTATTCCTGTTTGTTTATCTTCCACATTTGAGTGAAATCATGTGGTGTTTGTCTTTCTCCATCTGGCATATTTTGGTTAGCATAATTCCCTCAAGCTCCATCCATGTTGCTGCAAATGGCACGATTTTATCAAAAAGGTTAAACTTTTTCTTTTTTTAAAAATTATTTTATTGAGGGGTCGGCCTGGTGGTCCAGCGGTTAAGTTCGCACGTTTTGCTTCTGTGGCCCAGAGTTCACTGGTTCGGATCCTGGGTGTGGACCTATGCACCACTTGTCAAGCCATGCTGTGGCAGGTGTCCCACATATAAAATAGAGGAAGAAGGGCACGAATGTTAGCTCAGGGCCAGTCTTCCTCAGCAAAAAGAGGAGGATAGGCAGCAAATGTTAGCTCATGGCTAATCTTCCTCAAAAAATATTATTTTATGGAGATCATTAATGGTTTATAACATTGTGTAATTTCAGGTTACATTACAATTTATTAACTTCTGTATAGACTTCATCATGCTCACGACCAGTAATCTAATTTTTATCCATCACCATACATATGTGCCTCTTTACCCCTTTCGCCCACCCGCACAACCCCCTTCTCTTCTGGTAACCACTAATCTATTCACTTTTCCCCATATATTTGTGTATCTTCCATATATGAGTGAAATCATGCAGTATTTGCCTTGCTCTCTTTGGCTTATTTCACTTAACAGCATACCCTCAAAGTCCATCTATGTTGTTGAAAATGAGATGATTTTGTCTTTTTTTATGACCGTTGCATATATACACTGCACCTTCTTTATCCATTCATCTGTAGAAGGGCACTTGGGTTGCTTCCTCATCTTGGCTGTTGTGAATAATGCTTCAATGAACACAGGGGTGCATAAATCTCTTTGAATTGTTGATTTCAAGTTCTTTGGATAAATACCCAGTAGTGGGATAGCTGGATAGTATGGTATTTCTATTTTCAATTTTTTGAGAACTCTCCATACTGTTTTCCAGAGTAGCTGCACCAGTTTGCATTCCCACCAGCTGTGTATGAGGGCTCCTTTTTCTCCACGTCCTCTCCAACACCTACCATTTTTTGTCTTGTTAATTATAGCTATTCTGACAGGTGTAAGGTGATATCGCATTGTAATTTTGATTTGCATTTCGCTGATAATTATTGATGGCGAACATCTTTTCATGGGTCTGTTGGCCATCTGTATATCTTCTTTGGAAAAATGTTTGTTCATATCCTCTGCCCATTGTTTGATCGGATTGTCTGTTTTTTGTTGTTGAGTTGTATGAATTCTTACATATTTTGGATATTAACCCCTTGTAGGATATATGATTTGCAAATACTTTCTCCCAATTGGTGGGCTGTCTTTTCATTTTGTTCATTGTTTCCTTTGCCTTGCAGAAGCTTTTAAGTCTGATGTAGTCCCATTTGTTACTTTTTCTTTAGTTTCCCTTGCCTTGGTAGACATGGTTTCAAAAAGATGCTGCTAAGACCAAGGCCAAAGAGTATACTGCCTGTATTTTCTTCTAGGAGTTTTATGTTTTCAGGTCTTAAATTCAAGTCTTTAACCCATTTTGAGTTAATTTTTGTGAATGGTGCAAGATAATGGTCTACTTTCATTCTTTTGCATGTGGCTCCAGTTTTCCAAACACTGTTTATTGAAGAGATGTCCCTTTCGCCCTCGTATGTTCTTGGCTTCTTTGTAGAAGATTAGCTGACCATAGATATATGGTTTTCTTTCTGTCCTTTCGATTCTGTTCCATTGATCTGTGTGTCTGTTTTCTGCCAGTATCATACTGCTTTGATTTCTAAAGCTTGTAGTATATTTTGAAGTCCCTGATTGTGATGCCTCCAGCTCTGTTGTTTTTTCTCAGGATTGCTTCGGCTATTTGAGGTCTTTTGTTGTTCCATATAAATTTTGGGATTCTTTGTTCTATTTCTGTGAATAATATCATTGGGATTCTGATTGGGATTGCATTGAATCTGTAGATTGCCTTAGGTATTATGGACATTTTTGCCTTTGTTTATTCTTCCAATCCATTAGCATGGCATATCTTTCCATTTCTTTATATCATCTTTAATTACTTTCAATAATATCTTATAGTTTACAGTGTATAGGTCTTTCACTTCTTTGGTTAAATTTATTCCTAGATAGCTTGTTCTTTTTGTTATGATTGTAAATGGGATTGTATTCTTGACTTCTCTTCCTGCTAGTTCATTGTTAGTGTATAGAACTGCAATTGATCTTTGTAGGTGATTTTGTACCCTGCAACTTTGTCCTCATTGTTGATTATTTCTAATGATTTTCTGATGGATTCCTTAGGGTTTTTTATGTTTAGAATCATGTCATCTGCAAACAGCAAGAGTCTAATTTCTTCCTTTCCAATTTGGATTTCTTTTATTTCTTTTTCTTGCCTAATTGCTCTGGTCAAAACCTCTAGTACCATGTTGAATAGGAGTTGTGAGAGTAGGCACATTTGTGTTGTTCCTGTTCTCACAAGGATGGCTTTCAGTTTTTCACTGCTGAGTATGATGTTGACTGTGGGTTTGCCATATGTGGCCTTTATTATGTTGACATACTTTTCTTCTATACCATTTTATCAATGGTTTTTATCATACAGGGATGTTGGATCTTGTCAAATGTTTTCTCTGCATCTTTTGAATTGTTCGTGTGATTTTTATTTCTCATTTTGTTAGTGTGGTGTATCACATTGATTGACTTGTGGATGTTGGACCATCCCTGTGTTACTGGAATAAATCCCACTTGATCACGGTGTATGATCCTTTTAATATATTGCTGTTTTTGGTTTGCCAGTATTTTATTGAGGACTTTTGCATCTATGTTCATCAGGGACATTGGTCTGTAATTTTTCTTCTTTGTGCTGTCTTTATCAGTTTTTGGGGTCAGGGTAATGTTTACCTCATAGAATCACTTAGGAAGCATTCTGTATGTTTCAGTTTTTTGGAATATTTTGAGAAGGATAGGTCTTAAATCTTCTTTGAATGTTTGGTAGAATTCTCCACAGAGGCCAGTGGTCCTGGAGTTTTTTTGTGGGGGAGGTTTTTGACTACTGTTTCAATCTCTTTACTTTGGACTGGTGTATTCAGATTCTCCATTTCTTCTTGATTCAGTTTTGGGACTTTGTATGAGTCTAAGAATGTATTCATTTCTTGTAGGTTATCCAATTTGTGGGCATATAGTTTTTCATGGTATTCTCTTATAAGCCTTTGTATTTCTGTGGTATCCATTGTAATTTCTCCTCTTCATTTCTAATTTTATTAATTTGAGGCTTCTCTCTCTTTTTCTTAGTGAGTCTGCCTAAGGGTTTGTCAATTTTGTTTATCACCTCACAGAACCAGTTCTTAGTTTCATTGATGCTTTCTTCTGGGTTTTTTTTTTTTTTTTTTTAGTCTTTCATTTATTTCTGCTCTAATTTTTATAATTTCCCTCCTTCTACTGACTTTGGGCTTTGTTTGTTCTTCTTTTACTAGTTCTGTTAGCACAGTTTAAGATTATTTATTTGAGATTTTTCACATTTGTTGAGGTGGGCCTGTATTGCTATAGCTTTTCCTCTTATAACCACTTTTGCTGCATTCCATAAGAGTTGGTATGTTGTATTTTTATTTTCATTTGTCTCCAGGTGCTTTTAATTTTCCTTTGATGTCTTCATTGACTCGAGGGTTGTTCGTAGTGTGTTGTTTAGTCTCCACATATTTGTGACTTCCTCAGTTTTTTTCTTGTAGATGATTTCTAGTTTCTTAGTGTTGTGGTCAGAAAAGATGCTTGAGATGATTTCAATCTTCTTAAATTTATTGAAGCTTGCCTTGTTTCACAACATATAGTCTATCTTTGAGAATGTTCCATGTGCACTTGAGAGAAGAATGTGTATTCTGTTTTTGGATCGAATGTTCTCTTACATCTATTATGTCCATCTGATCAAGTGTTTTGTTTAAATTCACGATTTCCTTGTTGACTTTCTGTCTGGATGATCTGTCCATAGATGTAAGTGGGGTGTTGAGGTCCCCTACTATTATTGTGTTGCTTTTAATTTCTCCCTTTATGTCTGTTAATAGCTGCTTTATATACTTTGGTGCTCCTGTGCTGGGTGCATATATATTCACAAATGTTATATCCTCTTTATGGAATGTCCCTTTTATCATTATATACTGCCCCTCTTTGTCTCTCATTGTCTTTTTTATTTTGAAGTCTGCTTTGTCTGATATAAGTATGGCAACATCTGCTTTCTTTTATTTGCCATTTGCTTGAAGTATCATCTTCCATCTCCACTCTGAGTGTATGTTTGTCTTTAGAGCCTAGATGCATTTCCTGGAGGCAGCATATTGCTGGGTCTTGTTTTGTAATCCATCCAGCCACTCTTTGTCTTTTGATTGGAGGATTCAATCCATTGACTTTTAGAGTGTTTAGAGATATCTGAGGGCTTAATACTGACATTTTATTTCTCGTTTTCTGGATGTTCTATATTTCCATTGCTTTTCTTCCTTTGTATTTCTGACAGCCATTTCATTTGGTGGTTTATGTGATGGTTTTTTCAGTTTTCTTTTTATTTATGAATTATAGCTCTGCTCTGATTTTTTTTTTAGTGGTTACCATGAGGTTTGTATAAAAGATCCCATAGATGAGAGAGCTATTGTCTGATAGTCTCTTATCTCCATGAGCCTGATGAGGTTCCATCTCCCAACTTCCCCTTCTGAGTTATTGTTGTCACAAATTATTCTGTATTGTGCTGTGAGTTTATTACTAAGTTGAAGTGTTTTTAGTTACTTTAGTTGCTTTCCTTTCCTTTTTATTTTAAGTTATAATTGAATATTTGCTTCCCTGTTCTGAAAGAGAGTTGCCATTTTCTGATTTTGTTTGTCTTTTTATCTCCTTTCTCAAAGCTTGTCTTTTTGTTTCAGGTGTGAGGTCATCTTTAATCACTTCTTTTAAAGGGAGGTCTAGTGGCAATGAACTCCCTCAGCTTTTGTTTATCTGGGAAAGCTTTTATTTCTCCATCTTACCTAAAGGATAATTTTGCCATGTAGGGTATTCTTGGCTATAAGTTTTTGTCTTTCAGTATTTTGACTATATCATTCCATTCTCTCCTAGCCTGTAAGGTTTCAGCCAAGAAATATGCTGAAAGCCTGATAGGGGTTCCTTTGTAGAGTATTTTCTTCTGCCTTTTTTTCTTTTTCACTGACTTTTGTCAGTTTACTATTATACACCTTGGCGAAGATCTTTTAATATTGATGTAACTAGACATACTATTAGCTTCATGTATTTGTAAGTCTGGTTCTTTCCTCAGGTTTGGGAAATTCTCAGGTACTATTTTCTTTGAGCAAGCTCTCTGCTCCGTTCTCTCTTTGGAATACCTATAATTCTTATGTTACTTTTTCTAATTGAGTCAGATATTTCTCTAAGAATTCCTTCATTTAAAAAAAAATCTTAGGGGCTGGCCCAGTGGCACAACAGTTAAGTTTGCACCATCCACTTTGGTGGCCCGGGGTCTGCTGGTTCAGATCCTGGGTGCGGACATGGCACCACTCATCAAGCCATGCTGTGGCAGGCATCCCACATATAAAGTAGAGGAAGAAGGGCACGAATGTTAGCTCAGGGCCAGTCTTCCTCAGCAAAAAGAGGAGGATAGGCAGCAAATGTTAGCTCATGGCTAATCTTCCTCAAAAAATATTATTTTATGGAGATCATTAATGGTTTATAACATTGTGTAATTTCAGGTTACATTACAATTTATTAACTTCTGTATAGACTTCATCATGCTCACGACCAGTAATCTAATTTTTATCCATCACCATACATATGTGCCTCTTTACCCCTTTCGCCCACCCGCACAACCCCCTTCTCTTCTGGTAACCACTAATCTATTCACTTTTCCCCATATATTTGTGTATCTTCCATATATGAGTGAAATCATGCAGTATTTGCCTTGCTCTCTTTGGCTTATTTCACTTAACAGCATACCCTCAAAGTCCATCTATGTTGTTGAAAATGAGATGATTTTGTCTTTTTTTATGACCGTTGCATATATACACTGCACCTTCTTTATCCATTCATCTGTAGAAGGGCACTTGGGTTGCTTCCTCATCTTGGCTGTTGTGAATAATGCTTCAATGAACACAGGGGTGCATAAATCTCTTTGAATTGTTGATTTCAAGTTCTTTGGATAAATACCCAGTAGTGGGATAGCTGGATAGTATGGTATTTCTATTTTCAATTTTTTGAGAACTCTCCATACTGTTTTCCAGAGTAGCTGCACCAGTTTGCATTCCCACCAGCTGTGTATGAGGGCTCCTTTTTCTCCACGTCCTCTCCAACACCTACCATTTTTTGTCTTGTTAATTATAGCTATTCTGACAGGTGTAAGGTGATATCGCATTGTAATTTTGATTTGCATTTCGCTGATAATTATTGATGGCGAACATCTTTTCATGGGTCTGTTGGCCATCTGTATATCTTCTTTGGAAAAATGTTTGTTCATATCCTCTGCCCATTGTTTGATCGGATTGTCTGTTTTTTGTTGTTGAGTTGTATGAATTCTTACATATTTTGGATATTAACCCCTTGTAGGATATATGATTTGCAAATACTTTCTCCCAATTGGTGGGCTGTCTTTTCATTTTGTTCATTGTTTCCTTTGCCTTGCAGAAGCTTTTAAGTCTGATGTAGTCCCATTTGTTACTTTTTCTTTAGTTTCCCTTGCCTTGGTAGACATGGTTTCAAAAAGATGCTGCTAAGACCAAGGCCAAAGAGTATACTGCCTGTATTTTCTTCTAGGAGTTTTATGTTTTCAGGTCTTAAATTCAAGTCTTTAACCCATTTTGAGTTAATTTTTGTGAATGGTGCAAGATAATGGTCTACTTTCATTCTTTTGCATGTGGCTCCAGTTTTCCAAACACTGTTTATTGAAGAGATGTCCCTTTCGCCCTCGTATGTTCTTGGCTTCTTTGTAGAAGATTAGCTGACCATAGATATATGGTTTTCTTTCTGTCCTTTCGATTCTGTTCCATTGATCTGTGTGTCTGTTTTCTGCCAGTATCATACTGCTTTGATTTCTAAAGCTTGTAGTATATTTTGAAGTCCCTGATTGTGATGCCTCCAGCTCTGTTGTTTTTTCTCAGGATTGCTTCGGCTATTTGAGGTCTTTTGTTGTTCCATATAAATTTTGGGATTCTTTGTTCTATTTCTGTGAATAATATCATTGGGATTCTGATTGGGATTGCATTGAATCTGTAGATTGCCTTAGGTATTATGGACATTTTTGCCTTTGTTTATTCTTCCAATCCATTAGCATGGCATATCTTTCCATTTCTTTATATCATCTTTAATTACTTTCAATAATATCTTATAGTTTACAGTGTATAGGTCTTTCACTTCTTTGGTTAAATTTATTCCTAGATAGCTTGTTCTTTTTGTTATGATTGTAAATGGGATTGTATTCTTGACTTCTCTTCCTGCTAGTTCATTGTTAGTGTATAGAACTGCAATTGATCTTTGTAGGTGATTTTGTACCCTGCAACTTTGTCCTCATTGTTGATTATTTCTAATGATTTTCTGATGGATTCCTTAGGGTTTTTTATGTTTAGAATCATGTCATCTGCAAACAGCAAGAGTCTAATTTCTTCCTTTCCAATTTGGATTTCTTTTATTTCTTTTTCTTGCCTAATTGCTCTGGTCAAAACCTCTAGTACCATGTTGAATAGGAGTTGTGAGAGTAGGCACATTTGTGTTGTTCCTGTTCTCACAAGGATGGCTTTCAGTTTTTCACTGCTGAGTATGATGTTGACTGTGGGTTTGCCATATGTGGCCTTTATTATGTTGACATACTTTTCTTCTATACCATTTTATCAATGGTTTTTATCATACAGGGATGTTGGATCTTGTCAAATGTTTTCTCTGCATCTTTTGAATTGTTCGTGTGATTTTTATTTCTCATTTTGTTAGTGTGGTGTATCACATTGATTGACTTGTGGATGTTGGACCATCCCTGTGTTACTGGAATAAATCCCACTTGATCACGGTGTATGATCCTTTTAATATATTGCTGTTTTTGGTTTGCCAGTATTTTATTGAGGACTTTTGCATCTATGTTCATCAGGGACATTGGTCTGTAATTTTTCTTCTTTGTGCTGTCTTTATCAGTTTTTGGGGTCAGGGTAATGTTTACCTCATAGAATCACTTAGGAAGCATTCTGTATGTTTCAGTTTTTTGGAATATTTTGAGAAGGATAGGTCTTAAATCTTCTTTGAATGTTTGGTAGAATTCTCCACAGAGGCCAGTGGTCCTGGAGTTTTTTTGTGGGGGAGGTTTTTGACTACTGTTTCAATCTCTTTACTTTGGACTGGTGTATTCAGATTCTCCATTTCTTCTTGATTCAGTTTTGGGACTTTGTATGAGTCTAAGAATGTATTCATTTCTTGTAGGTTATCCAATTTGTGGGCATATAGTTTTTCATGGTATTCTCTTATAAGCCTTTGTATTTCTGTGGTATCCATTGTAATTTCTCCTCTTCATTTCTAATTTTATTAATTTGAGGCTTCTCTCTCTTTTTCTTAGTGAGTCTGCCTAAGGGTTTGTCAATTTTGTTTATCACCTCACAGAACCAGTTCTTAGTTTCATTGATGCTTTCTTCTGGGTTTTTTTTTTTTTTTTTTTAGTCTTTCATTTATTTCTGCTCTAATTTTTATAATTTCCCTCCTTCTACTGACTTTGGGCTTTGTTTGTTCTTCTTTTACTAGTTCTGTTAGCACAGTTTAAGATTATTTATTTGAGATTTTTCACATTTGTTGAGGTGGGCCTGTATTGCTATAGCTTTTCCTCTTATAACCACTTTTGCTGCATTCCATAAGAGTTGGTATGTTGTATTTTTATTTTCATTTGTCTCCAGGTGCTTTTAATTTTCCTTTGATGTCTTCATTGACTCGAGGGTTGTTCGTAGTGTGTTGTTTAGTCTCCACATATTTGTGACTTCCTCAGTTTTTTTCTTGTAGATGATTTCTAGTTTCTTAGTGTTGTGGTCAGAAAAGATGCTTGAGATGATTTCAATCTTCTTAAATTTATTGAAGCTTGCCTTGTTTCACAACATATAGTCTATCTTTGAGAATGTTCCATGTGCACTTGAGAGAAGAATGTGTATTCTGTTTTTGGATCGAATGTTCTCTTACATCTATTATGTCCATCTGATCAAGTGTTTTGTTTAAATTCACGATTTCCTTGTTGACTTTCTGTCTGGATGATCTGTCCATAGATGTAAGTGGGGTGTTGAGGTCCCCTACTATTATTGTGTTGCTTTTAATTTCTCCCTTTATGTCTGTTAATAGCTGCTTTATATACTTTGGTGCTCCTGTGCTGGGTGCATATATATTCACAAATGTTATATCCTCTTTATGGAATGTCCCTTTTATCATTATATACTGCCCCTCTTTGTCTCTCATTGTCTTTTTTATTTTGAAGTCTGCTTTGTCTGATATAAGTATGGCAACATCTGCTTTCTTTTATTTGCCATTTGCTTGAAGTATCATCTTCCATCTCCACTCTGAGTGTATGTTTGTCTTTAGAGCCTAGATGCATTTCCTGGAGGCAGCATATTGCTGGGTCTTGTTTTGTAATCCATCCAGCCACTCTTTGTCTTTTGATTGGAGGATTCAATCCATTGACTTTTAGAGTGTTTAGAGATATCTGAGGGCTTAATACTGACATTTTATTTCTCGTTTTCTGGATGTTCTATATTTCCATTGCTTTTCTTCCTTTGTATTTCTGACAGCCATTTCATTTGGTGGTTTATGTGATGGTTTTTTCAGTTTTCTTTTTATTTATGAATTATAGCTCTGCTCTGATTTTTTTTTTAGTGGTTACCATGAGGTTTGTATAAAAGATCCCATAGATGAGAGAGCTATTGTCTGATAGTCTCTTATCTCCATGAGCCTGATGAGGTTCCATCTCCCAACTTCCCCTTCTGAGTTATTGTTGTCACAAATTATTCTGTATTGTGCTGTGAGTTTATTACTAAGTTGAAGTGTTTTTAGTTACTTTAGTTGCTTTCCTTTCCTTTTTATTTTAAGTTATAATTGAATATTTGCTTCCCTGTTCTGAAAGAGAGTTGCCATTTTCTGATTTTGTTTGTCTTTTTATCTCCTTTCTCAAAGCTTGTCTTTTTGTTTCAGGTGTGAGGTCATCTTTAATCACTTCTTTTAAAGGGAGGTCTAGTGGCAATGAACTCCCTCAGCTTTTGTTTATCTGGGAAAGCTTTTATTTCTCCATCTTACCTAAAGGATAATTTTGCCATGTAGGGTATTCTTGGCTATAAGTTTTTGTCTTTCAGTATTTTGACTATATCATTCCATTCTCTCCTAGCCTGTAAGGTTTCAGCCAAGAAATATGCTGAAAGCCTGATAGGGGTTCCTTTGTAGAGTATTTTCTTCTGCCTTTTTTTCTTTTTCACTGACTTTTGTCAGTTTACTATTATACACCTTGGCGAAGATCTTTTAATATTGATGTAACTAGACATACTATTAGCTTCATGTATTTGTAAGTCTGGTTCTTTCCTCAGGTTTGGGAAATTCTCAGGTACTATTTTCTTTGAGCAAGCTCTCTGCTCCGTTCTCTCTTTGGAATACCTATAATTCTTATGTTACTTTTTCTAATTGAGTCAGATATTTCTCTAAGAATTCCTTCATTTAAAAAAAAATCTTAGGGGCTGGCCCAGTGGCACAACAGTTAAGTTTGCACCATCCACTTTGGTGGCCCGGGGTCTGCTGGTTCAGATCCTGGGTGCGGACATGGCACCACTCATCAAGCCATGCTGTGGCAGGCATCCCACATATAAAGTAGAGGAAGAAGGGCACGAATGTTAGCTCAGGGCCAGTCTTCCTCAGCAAAAAGAGGAGGATAGGCAGCAAATGTTAGCTCATGGCTAATCTTCCTCAAAAAATATTATTTTATGGAGATCATTAATGGTTTATAACATTGTGTAATTTCAGGTTACATTACAATTTATTAACTTCTGTATAGACTTCATCATGCTCACGACCAGTAATCTAATTTTTATCCATCACCATACATATGTGCCTCTTTACCCCTTTCGCCCACCCGCACAACCCCCTTCTCTTCTGGTAACCACTAATCTATTCACTTTTCCCCATATATTTGTGTATCTTCCATATATGAGTGAAATCATGCAGTATTTGCCTTGCTCTCTTTGGCTTATTTCACTTAACAGCATACCCTCAAAGTCCATCTATGTTGTTGAAAATGAGATGATTTTGTCTTTTTTTATGACCGTTGCATATATACACTGCACCTTCTTTATCCATTCATCTGTAGAAGGGCACTTGGGTTGCTTCCTCATCTTGGCTGTTGTGAATAATGCTTCAATGAACACAGGGGTGCATAAATCTCTTTGAATTGTTGATTTCAAGTTCTTTGGATAAATACCCAGTAGTGGGATAGCTGGATAGTATGGTATTTCTATTTTCAATTTTTTGAGAACTCTCCATACTGTTTTCCAGAGTAGCTGCACCAGTTTGCATTCCCACCAGCTGTGTATGAGGGCTCCTTTTTCTCCACGTCCTCTCCAACACCTACCATTTTTTGTCTTGTTAATTATAGCTATTCTGACAGGTGTAAGGTGATATCGCATTGTAATTTTGATTTGCATTTCGCTGATAATTATTGATGGCGAACATCTTTTCATGGGTCTGTTGGCCATCTGTATATCTTCTTTGGAAAAATGTTTGTTCATATCCTCTGCCCATTGTTTGATCGGATTGTCTGTTTTTTGTTGTTGAGTTGTATGAATTCTTACATATTTTGGATATTAACCCCTTGTAGGATATATGATTTGCAAATACTTTCTCCCAATTGGTGGGCTGTCTTTTCATTTTGTTCATTGTTTCCTTTGCCTTGCAGAAGCTTTTAAGTCTGATGTAGTCCCATTTGTTACTTTTTCTTTAGTTTCCCTTGCCTTGGTAGACATGGTTTCAAAAAGATGCTGCTAAGACCAAGGCCAAAGAGTATACTGCCTGTATTTTCTTCTAGGAGTTTTATGTTTTCAGGTCTTAAATTCAAGTCTTTAATCCATTTTGAGTTAATTTTTGTGAATGGTGCAAGATAATGGTCTACTTTCATTCTTTTGCATGTGGCTCCAGTTTTCCAAACACTGTTTATTGAAGAGATGTCCCTTTCGCCCTCGTATGTTCTTGGCTTCTTTGTAGAAGATTAGCTGACCATAGATATATGGTTTTCTTTCTGTCCTTTCGATTCTGTTCCATTGATCTGTGTGTCTGTTTTCTGCCAGTATCATACTGCTTTGATTTCTAAAGCTTGTAGTATATTTTGAAGTCCCTGATTGTGATGCCTCCAGCTCTGTTGTTTTTTCTCAGGATTGCTTCGGCTATTTGAGGTCTTTTGTTGTTCCATATAAATTTTGGGATTCTTTGTTCTATTTCTGTGAATAATATCATTGGGATTCTGATTGGGATTGCATTGAATCTGTAGATTGCCTTAGGTATTATGGACATTTTTGCCTTTGTTTATTCTTCCAATCCATTAGCATGGCATATCTTTCCATTTCTTTATATCATCTTTAATTACTTTCAATAATATCTTATAGTTTACAGTGTATAGGTCTTTCACTTCTTTGGTTAAATTTATTCCTAGATAGCTTGTTCTTTTTGTTATGATTGTAAATGGGATTGTATTCTTGACTTCTCTTCCTGCTAGTTCATTGTTAGTGTATAGAACTGCAATTGATCTTTGTAGGTGATTTTGTACCCTGCAACTTTGTCCTCATTGTTGATTATTTCTAATGATTTTCTGATGGATTCCTTAGGGTTTTTTATGTTCAGAATCATGTCATCTGCAAACAGCAAGAGTCTAATTTCTTCCTTTCCAATTTGGATTTCTTTTATTTCTTTTTCTTGCCTAATTGCTCTGGTCAAAACCTCTAGTACCATGTTGAATAGGAGTTGTGAGAGTAGGCACATTTGTGTTGTTCCTGTTCTCACAAGGATGGCTTTCAGTTTTTCACTGCTGAGTATGATGTTGACTGTGGGTTTGCCATATGTGGCCTTTATTATGTTGACATACTTTTCTTCTATACCATTTTATCAATGGTTTTTATCATACAGGGATGTTGGATCTTGTCAAATGTTTTCTCTGCATCTTTTGAATTGTTCGTGTGATTTTTATTTCTCATTTTGTTAGTGTGGTGTATCACATTGATTGACTTGTGGATGTTGGACCATCCCTGTGTTACTGGAATAAATCCCACTTGATCACGGTGTATGATCCTTTTAATATATTGCTGTTTTTGGTTTGCCAGTATTTTATTGAGGACTTTTGCATCTATGTTCATCAGGGACATTGGTCTGTAATTTTTCTTCTTTGTGCTGTCTTTATCAGTTTTTGGGGTCAGGGTAATGTTTACCTCATAGAATCACTTAGGAAGCATTCTGTATGTTTCAGTTTTTTGGAATATTTTGAGAAGGATAGGTCTTAAATCTTCTTTGAATGTTTGGTAGAATTCTCCACAGAGGCCAGTGGTCCTGGAGTTTTTTTGTGGGGGAGGTTTTTGACTACTGTTTCAATCTCTTTACTTTGGACTGGTGTATTCAGATTCTCCATTTCTTCTTGATTCAGTTTTGGGACTTTGTATGAGTCTAAGAATGTATTCATTTCTTGTAGGTTATCCAATTTGTGGGCATATAGTTTTTCATGGTATTCTCTTATAAGCCTTTGTATTTCTGTGGTATCCATTGTAATTTCTCCTCTTCATTTCTAATTTTATTAATTTGAGGCTTCTCTCTCTTTTTCTTAGTGAGTCTGCCTAAGGGTTTGTCAATTTTGTTTATCACCTCACAGAACCAGTTCTTAGTTTCATTGATGCTTTCTTCTGGGTTTTTTTTTTTTTTTTTTTAGTCTTTCATTTATTTCTGCTCTAATTTTTATAATTTCCCTCCTTCTACTGACTTTGGGCTTTGTTTGTTCTTCTTTTACTAGTTCTGTTAGCACAGTTTAAGATTATTTATTTGAGATTTTTCACATTTGTTGAGGTGGGCCTGTATTGCTATAGCTTTTCCTCTTATAACCACTTTTGCTGCATTCCATAAGAGTTGGTATGTTGTATTTTTATTTTCATTTGTCTCCAGGTGCTTTTAATTTTCCTTTGATGTCTTCATTGACTCGAGGGTTGTTCGTAGTGTGTTGTTTAGTCTCCACATATTTGTGACTTCCTCAGTTTTTTTCTTGTAGATGATTTCTAGTTTCTTAGTGTTGTGGTCAGAAAAGATGCTTGAGATGATTTCAATCTTCTTAAATTTATTGAAGCTTGCCTTGTTTCACAACATATAGTCTATCTTTGAGAATGTTCCATGTGCACTTGAGAGAAGAATGTGTATTCTGTTTTTGGATCGAATGTTCTCTTACATCTATTATGTCCATCTGATCAAGTGTTTTGTTTAAATTCACGATTTCCTTGTTGACTTTCTGTCTGGATGATCTGTCCATAGATGTAAGTGGGGTGTTGAGGTCCCCTACTATTATTGTGTTGCTTTTAATTTCTCCCTTTATGTCTGTTAATAGCTGCTTTATATACTTTGGTGCTCCTGTGCTGGGTGCATATATATTCACAAATGTTATATCCTCTTTATGGAATGTCCCTTTTATCATTATATACTGCCCCTCTTTGTCTCTCATTGTCTTTTTTATTTTGAAGTCTGCTTTGTCTGATATAAGTATGGCAACATCTGCTTTCTTTTATTTGCCATTTGCTTGAAGTATCATCTTCCATCTCCACTCTGAGTGTATGTTTGTCTTTAGAGCCTAGATGCATTTCCTGGAGGCAGCATATTGCTGGGTCTTGTTTTGTAATCCATCCAGCCACTCTTTGTCTTTTGATTGGAGGATTCAATCCATTGACTTTTAGAGTGTTTAGAGATATCTGAGGGCTTAATACTGACATTTTATTTCTCGTTTTCTGGATGTTCTATATTTCCATTGCTTTTCTTCCTTTGTATTTCTGACAGCCATTTCATTTGGTGGTTTATGTGATGGTTTTTTCAGTTTTCTTTTTATTTATGAATTATAGCTCTGCTCTGATTTTTTTTTTAGTGGTTACCATGAGGTTTGTATAAAAGATCCCATAGATGAGAGAGCTATTGTCTGATAGTCTCTTATCTCCATGAGCCTGATGAGGTTCCATCTCCCAACTTCCCCTTCTGAGTTATTGTTGTCACAAATTATTCTGTATTGTGCTGTGAGTTTATTACTAAGTTGAAGTGTTTTTAGTTACTTTAGTTGCTTTCCTTTCCTTTTTATTTTAAGTTATAATTGAATATTTGCTTCCCTGTTCTGAAAGAGAGTTGCCATTTTCTGATTTTGTTTGTCTTTTTATCTCCTTTCTCAAAGCTTGTCTTTTTGTTTCAGGTGTGAGGTCATCTTTAATCACTTCTTTTAAAGGGAGGTCTAGTGGCAATGAACTCCCTCAGCTTTTGTTTATCTGGGAAAGCTTTTATTTCTCCATCTTACCTAAAGGATAATTTTGCCATGTAGGGTATTCTTGGCTATAAGTTTTTGTCTTTCAGTATTTTGACTATATCATTCCATTCTCTCCTAGCCTGTAAGGTTTCAGCCAAGAAATATGCTGAAAGCCTGATAGGGGTTCCTTTGTAGAGTATTTTCTTCTGCCTTTTTTTCTTTTTCACTGACTTTTGTCAGTTTACTATTATACACCTTGGCGAAGATCTTTTAATATTGATGTAACTAGACATACTATTAGCTTCATGTATTTGTAAGTCTGGTTCTTTCCTCAGGTTTGGGAAATTCTCAGGTACTATTTTCTTTGAGCAAGCTCTCTGCTCCGTTCTCTCTTTGGAATACCTATAATTCTTATGTTACTTTTTCTAATTGAGTCAGATATTTCTCTAAGAATTCCTTCATTTAAAAAAAAATCTTAGGGGCTGGCCCAGTGGCACAACAGTTAAGTTTGCACCATCCACTTTGGTGGCCCGGGGTCTGCTGGTTCAGATCCTGGGTGCGGACATGGCACCACTCATCAAGCCATGCTGTGGCAGGCATCCCACATATAAAGTAGAGGAAGAAGGGCACGAATGTTAGCTCAGGGCCAGTCTTCCTCAGCAAAAAGAGGAGGATAGGCAGCAAATGTTAGCTCATGGCTAATCTTCCTCAAAAAATATTATTTTATGGAGATCATTAATGGTTTATAACATTGTGTAATTTCAGGTTACATTACAATTTATTAACTTCTGTATAGACTTCATCATGCTCACGACCAGTAATCTAATTTTTATCCATCACCATACATATGTGCCTCTTTACCCCTTTCGCCCACCCGCACAACCCCCTTCTCTTCTGGTAACCACTAATCTATTCACTTTTCCCCATATATTTGTGTATCTTCCATATATGAGTGAAATCATGCAGTATTTGCCTTGCTCTCTTTGGCTTATTTCACTTAACAGCATACCCTCAAAGTCCATCTATGTTGTTGAAAATGAGATGATTTTGTCTTTTTTTATGACCGTTGCATATATACACTGCACCTTCTTTATCCATTCATCTGTAGAAGGGCACTTGGGTTGCTTCCTCCTCTTGGCTGTTGTGAATAATGCTTCAATGAACACAGGGGTGCATAAATCTCTTTGAATTGTTGATTTCAAGTTCTTTGGATAAATACCCAGTAGTGGGATAGCTGGATAGTATGGTATTTCTATTTTCAATTTTTTGAGAACTCTCCATACTGTTTTCCAGAGTAGCTGCACCAGTTTGCATTCCCACCAGCTGTGTATGAGGGCTCCTTTTTCTCCACGTCCTCTCCAACACCTACCATTTTTTGTCTTGTTAATTATAGCTATTCTGACAGGTGTAAGGTGATATCGCATTGTAATTTTGATTTGCATTTCGCTGATAATTATTGATGGCGAACATCTTTTCATGGGTCTGTTGGCCATCTGTATATCTTCTTTGGAAAAATGTTTGTTCATATCCTCTGCCCATTGTTTGATCGGATTGTCTGTTTTTTGTTGTTGAGTTGTATGAATTCTTACATATTTTGGATATTAACCCCTTGTAGGATATATGATTTGCAAATACTTTCTCCCAATTGGTGGGCTGTCTTTTCATTTTGTTCATTGTTTCCTTTGCCTTGCAGAAGCTTTTAAGTCTGATGTAGTCCCATTTGTTACTTTTTCTTTAGTTTCCCTTGCCTTGGTAGACATGGTTTCAAAAAGATGCTGCTAAGACCAAGGCCAAAGAGTATACTGCCTGTATTTTCTTCTAGGAGTTTTATGTTTTCAGGTCTTAAATTCAAGTCTTTAATCCATTTTGAGTTAATTTTTGTGAATGGTGCAAGATAATGGTCTACTTTCATTCTTTTGCATGTGGCTCCAGTTTTCCAAACACTGTTTATTGAAGAGATGTCCCTTTCGCCCTCGTATGTTCTTGGCTTCTTTGTAGAAGATTAGCTGACCATAGATATATGGTTTTCTTTCTGTCCTTTCGATTCTGTTCCATTGATCTGTGTGTCTGTTTTCTGCCAGTATCATACTGCTTTGATTTCTAAAGCTTGTAGTATATTTTGAAGTCCCTGATTGTGATGCCTCCAGCTCTGTTGTTTTTTCTCAGGATTGCTTCGGCTATTTGAGGTCTTTTGTTGTTCCATATAAATTTTGGGATTCTTTGTTCTATTTCTGTGAATAATATCATTGGGATTCTGATTGGGATTGCATTGAATCTGTAGATTGCCTTAGGTATTATGGACATTTTTGCCTTTGTTTATTCTTCCAATCCATTAGCATGGCATATCTTTCCATTTCTTTATATCATCTTTAATTACTTTCAATAATATCTTATAGTTTACAGTGTATAGGTCTTTCACTTCTTTGGTTAAATTTATTCCTAGATAGCTTGTTCTTTTTGTTATGATTGTAAATGGGATTGTATTCTTGACTTCTCTTCCTGCTAGTTCATTGTTAGTGTATAGAACTGCAATTGATCTTTGTAGGTGATTTTGTACCCTGCAACTTTGTCCTCATTGTTGATTATTTCTAATGATTTTCTGATGGATTCCTTAGGGTTTTTTATGTTTAGAATCATGTCATCTGCAAACAGCAAGAGTCTAATTTCTTCCTTTCCAATTTGGATTTCTTTTATTTCTTTTTCTTGCCTAATTGCTCTGGTCAAAACCTCTAGTACCATGTTGAATAGGAGTTGTGAGAGTAGGCACATTTGTGTTGTTCCTGTTCTCACAAGGATGGCTTTCAGTTTTTCACTGCTGAGTATGATGTTGACTGTGGGTTTGCCATATGTGGCCTTTATTATGTTGACATACTTTTCTTCTATACCATTTTATCAATGGTTTTTATCATACAGGGATGTTGGATCTTGTCAAATGTTTTCTCTGCATCTTTTGAATTGTTCGTGTGATTTTTATTTCTCATTTTGTTAGTGTGGTGTATCACATTGATTGACTTGTGGATGTTGGACCATCCCTGTGTTACTGGAATAAATCCCACTTGATCACGGTGTATGATCCTTTTAATATATTGCTGTTTTTGGTTTGCCAGTATTTTATTGAGGACTTTTGCATCTATGTTCATCAGGGACATTGGTCTGTAATTTTTCTTCTTTGTGCTGTCTTTATCAGTTTTTGGGGTCAGGGTAATGTTTACCTCATAGAATCACTTAGGAAGCATTCTGTATGTTTCAGTTTTTTGGAATATTTTGAGAAGGATAGGTCTTAAATCTTCTTTGAATGTTTGGTAGAATTCTCCACAGAGGCCAGTGGTCCTGGAGTTTTTTTGTGGGGGAGGTTTTTGACTACTGTTTCAATCTCTTTACTTTGGACTGGTGTATTCAGATTCTCCATTTCTTCTTGATTCAGTTTTGGGACTTTGTATGAGTCTAAGAATGTATTCATTTCTTGTAGGTTATCCAATTTGTGGGCATATAGTTTTTCATGGTATTCTCTTATAAGCCTTTGTATTTCTGTGGTATCCATTGTAATTTCTCCTCTTCATTTCTAATTTTATTAATTTGAGGCTTCTCTCTCTTTTTCTTAGTGAGTCTGCCTAAGGGTTTGTCAATTTTGTTTATCACCTCACAGAACCAGTTCTTAGTTTCATTGATGCTTTCTTCTGGGTTTTTTTTTTTTTTTTTTTAGTCTTTCATTTATTTCTGCTCTAATTTTTATAATTTCCCTCCTTCTACTGACTTTGGGCTTTGTTTGTTCTTCTTTTACTAGTTCTGTTAGCACAGTTTAAGATTATTTATTTGAGATTTTTCACATTTGTTGAGGTGGGCCTGTATTGCTATAGCTTTTCCTCTTATAACCACTTTTGCTGCATTCCATAAGAGTTGGTATGTTGTATTTTTATTTTCATTTGTCTCCAGGTGCTTTTAATTTTCCTTTGATGTCTTCATTGACTCGAGGGTTGTTCGTAGTGTGTTGTTTAGTCTCCACATATTTGTGACTTCCTCAGTTTTTTTCTTGTAGATGATTTCTAGTTTCTTAGTGTTGTGGTCAGAAAAGATGCTTGAGATGATTTCAATCTTCTTAAATTTATTGAAGCTTGCCTTGTTTCACAACATATAGTCTATCTTTGAGAATGTTCCATGTGCACTTGAGAGAAGAATGTGTATTCTGTTTTTGGATCGAATGTTCTCTTACATCTATTATGTCCATCTGATCAAGTGTTTTGTTTAAATTCACGATTTCCTTGTTGACTTTCTGTCTGGATGATCTGTCCATAGATGTAAGTGGGGTGTTGAGGTCCCCTACTATTATTGTGTTGCTTTTAATTTCTCCCTTTATGTCTGTTAATAGCTGCTTTATATACTTTGGTGCTCCTGTGCTGGGTGCATATATATTCACAAATGTTATATCCTCTTTATGGAATGTCCCTTTTATCATTATATACTGCCCCTCTTTGTCTCTCATTGTCTTTTTTATTTTGAAGTCTGCTTTGTCTGATATAAGTATGGCAACATCTGCTTTCTTTTATTTGCCATTTGCTTGAAGTATCATCTTCCATCTCCACTCTGAGTGTATGTTTGTCTTTAGAGCCTAGATGCATTTCCTGGAGGCAGCATATTGCTGGGTCTTGTTTTGTAATCCATCCAGCCACTCTTTGTCTTTTGATTGGAGGATTCAATCCATTGACTTTTAGAGTGTTTAGAGATATCTGAGGGCTTAATACTGACATTTTATTTCTCGTTTTCTGGATGTTCTATATTTCCATTGCTTTTCTTCCTTTGTATTTCTGACAGCCATTTCATTTGGTGGTTTATGTGATGGTTTTTTCAGTTTTCTTTTTATTTATGAATTATAGCTCTGCTCTGATTTTTTTTTTAGTGGTTACCATGAGGTTTGTATAAAAGATCCCATAGATGAGAGAGCTATTGTCTGATAGTCTCTTATCTCCATGAGCCTGATGAGGTTCCATCTCCCAACTTCCCCTTCTGAGTTATTGTTGTCACAAATTATTCTGTATTGTGCTGTGAGTTTATTACTAAGTTGAAGTGTTTTTAGTTACTTTAGTTGCTTTCCTTTCCTTTTTATTTTAAGTTATAATTGAATATTTGCTTCCCTGTTCTGAAAGAGAGTTGCCATTTTCTGATTTTGTTTGTCTTTTTATCTCCTTTCTCAAAGCTTGTCTTTTTGTTTCAGGTGTGAGGTCATCTTTAATCACTTCTTTTAAAGGGAGGTCTAGTGGCAATGAACTCCCTCAGCTTTTGTTTATCTGGGAAAGCTTTTATTTCTCCATCTTACCTAAAGGATAATTTTGCCATGTAGGGTATTCTTGGCTATAAGTTTTTGTCTTTCAGTATTTTGACTATATCATTCCATTCTCTCCTAGCCTGTAAGGTTTCAGCCAAGAAATATGCTGAAAGCCTGATAGGGGTTCCTTTGTAGAGTATTTTCTTCTGCCTTTTTTTCTTTTTCACTGACTTTTGTCAGTTTACTATTATACACCTTGGCGAAGATCTTTTAATATTGATGTAACTAGACATACTATTAGCTTCATGTATTTGTAAGTCTGGTTCTTTCCTCAGGTTTGGGAAATTCTCAGGTACTATTTTCTTTGAGCAAGCTCTCTGCTCCGTTCTCTCTTTGGAATACCTATAATTCTTATGTTACTTTTTCTAATTGAGTCAGATATTTCTCTAAGAATTCCTTCATTTAAAAAAAAATCTTAGGGGCTGGCCCAGTGGCACAACAGTTAAGTTTGCACCATCCACTTTGGTGGCCCGGGGTCTGCTGGTTCAGATCCTGGGTGCGGACATGGCACCACTCATCAAGCCATGCTGTGGCAGGCATCCCACATATAAAGTAGAGGAAGAAGGGCACGAATGTTAGCTCAGGGCCAGTCTTCCTCAGCAAAAAGAGGAGGATAGGCAGCAAATGTTAGCTCATGGCTAATCTTCCTCAAAAAATATTATTTTATGGAGATCATTAATGGTTTATAACATTGTGTAATTTCAGGTTACATTACAATTTATTAACTTCTGTATAGACTTCATCATGCTCACGACCAGTAATCTAATTTTTATCCATCACCATACATATGTGCCTCTTTACCCCTTTCGCCCACCCGCACAACCCCCTTCTCTTCTGGTAACCACTAATCTATTCACTTTTCCCCATATATTTGTGTATCTTCCATATATGAGTGAAATCATGCAGTATTTGCCTTGCTCTCTTTGGCTTATTTCACTTAACAGCATACCCTCAAAGTCCATCTATGTTGTTGAAAATGAGATGATTTTGTCTTTTTTTATGACCGTTGCATATATACACTGCACCTTCTTTATCCATTCATCTGTAGAAGGGCACTTGGGTTGCTTCCTCATCTTGGCTGTTGTGAATAATGCTTCAATGAACACAGGGGTGCATAAATCTCTTTGAATTGTTGATTTCAAGTTCTTTGGATAAATACCCAGTAGTGGGATAGCTGGATAGTATGGTATTTCTATTTTCAATTTTTTGAGAACTCTCCATACTGTTTTCCAGAGTAGCTGCACCAGTTTGCATTCCCACCAGCTGTGTATGAGGGCTCCTTTTTCTCCACGTCCTCTCCAACACCTACCATTTTTTGTCTTGTTAATTATAGCTATTCTGACAGGTGTAAGGTGATATCGCATTGTAATTTTGATTTGCATTTCGCTGATAATTATTGATGGCGAACATCTTTTCATGGGTCTGTTGGCCATCTGTATATCTTCTTTGGAAAAATGTTTGTTCATATCCTCTGCCCATTGTTTGATCGGATTGTCTGTTTTTTGTTGTTGAGTTGTATGAATTCTTACATATTTTGGATATTAACCCCTTGTAGGATATATGATTTGCAAATACTTTCTCCCAATTGGTGGGCTGTCTTTTCATTTTGTTCATTGTTTCCTTTGCCTTGCAGAAGCTTTTAAGTCTGATGTAGTCCCATTTGTTACTTTTTCTTTAGTTTCCCTTGCCTTGGTAGACATGGTTTCAAAAAGATGCTGCTAAGACCAAGGCCAAAGAGTATACTGCCTGTATTTTCTTCTAGGAGTTTTATGTTTTCAGGTCTTAAATTCAAGTCTTTAACCCATTTTGAGTTAATTTTTGTGAATGGTGCAAGATAATGGTCTACTTTCATTCTTTTGCATGTGGCTCCAGTTTTCCAAACACTGTTTATTGAAGAGATGTCCCTTTCGCCCTCGTATGTTCTTGGCTTCTTTGTAGAAGATTAGCTGACCATAGATATATGGTTTTCTTTCTGTCCTTTCGATTCTGTTCCATTGATCTGTGTGTCTGTTTTCTGCCAGTATCATACTGCTTTGATTTCTAAAGCTTGTAGTATATTTTGAAGTCCCTGATTGTGATGCCTCCAGCTCTGTTGTTTTTTCTCAGGATTGCTTCGGCTATTTGAGGTCTTTTGTTGTTCCATATAAATTTTGGGATTCTTTGTTCTATTTCTGTGAATAATATCATTGGGATTCTGATTGGGATTGCATTGAATCTGTAGATTGCCTTAGGTATTATGGACATTTTTGCCTTTGTTTATTCTTCCAATCCATTAGCATGGCATATCTTTCCATTTCTTTATATCATCTTTAATTACTTTCAATAATATCTTATAGTTTACAGTGTATAGGTCTTTCACTTCTTTGGTTAAATTTATTCCTAGATAGCTTGTTCTTTTTGTTATGATTGTAAATGGGATTGTATTCTTGACTTCTCTTCCTGCTAGTTCATTGTTAGTGTATAGAACTGCAATTGATCTTTGTAGGTGATTTTGTACCCTGCAACTTTGTCCTCATTGTTGATTATTTCTAATGATTTTCTGATGGATTCCTTAGGGTTTTTTATGTTCAGAATCATGTCATCTGCAAACAGCAAGAGTCTAATTTCTTCCTTTCCAATTTGGATTTCTTTTATTTCTTTTTCTTGCCTAATTGCTCTGGTCAAAACCTCTAGTACCATGTTGAATAGGAGTTGTGAGAGTAGGCACATTTGTGTTGTTCCTGTTCTCACAAGGATGGCTTTCAGTTTTTCACTGCTGAGTATGATGTTGACTGTGGGTTTGCCATACGTGGCCTTTATTATGTTGACATACTTTTCTTCTATACCATTTTATCAATGGTTTTTATCATACAGGGATGTTGGATCTTGTCAAATGTTTTCTCTGCATCTTTTGAATTGTTCGTGTGATTTTTATTTCTCATTTTGTTAGTGTGGTGTATCACATTGATTGACTTGTGGATGTTGGACCATCCCTGTGTTACTGGAATAAATCCCACTTGATCACGGTGTATGATCCTTTTAATATATTGCTGTTTTTGGTTTGCCAGTATTTTATTGAGGACTTTTGCATCTATGTTCATCAGGGACATTGGTCTGTAATTTTTCTTCTTTGTGCTGTCTTTATCAGTTTTTGGGGTCAGGGTAATGTTTACCTCATAGAATCACTTAGGAAGCATTCTGTATGTTTCAGTTTTTTGGAATATTTTGAGAAGGATAGGTCTTAAATCTTCTTTGAATGTTTGGTAGAATTCTCCACAGAGGCCAGTGGTCCTGGAGTTTTTTTGTGGGGGAGGTTTTTGACTACTGTTTCAATCTCTTTACTTTGGACTGGTGTATTCAGATTCTCCATTTCTTCTTGATTCAGTTTTGGGACTTTGTATGAGTCTAAGAATGTATTCATTTCTTGTAGGTTATCCAATTTGTGGGCATATAGTTTTTCATGGTATTCTCTTATAAGCCTTTGTATTTCTGTGGTATCCATTGTAATTTCTCCTCTTCATTTCTAATTTTATTAATTTGAGGCTTCTCTCTCTTTTTCTTAGTGAGTCTGCCTAAGGGTTTGTCAATTTTGTTTATCACCTCACAGAACCAGTTCTTAGTTTCATTGATGCTTTCTTCTGGGTTTTTTTTTTTTTTTTTTAGTCTTTCATTTATTTCTGCTCTAATTTTTATAATTTCCCTCCTTCTACTGACTTTGGGCTTTGTTTGTTCTTCTTTTACTAGTTCTGTTAGCACAGTTTAAGATTATTTATTTGAGATTTTTCACATTTGTTGAGGTGGGCCTGTATTGCTATAGCTTTTCCTCTTATAACCACTTTTGCTGCATTCCATAAGAGTTGGTATGTTGTATTTTTATTTTCATTTGTCTCCAGGTGCTTTTAATTTTCCTTTGATGTCTTCATTGACTCGAGGGTTGTTCGTAGTGTGTTGTTTAGTCTCCACATATTTGTGACTTCCTCAGTTTTTTTCTTGTAGATGATTTCTAGTTTCTTAGTGTTGTGGTCAGAAAAGATGCTTGAGATGATTTCAATCTTCTTAAATTTATTGAAGCTTGCCTTGTTTCACAACATATAGTCTATCTTTGAGAATGTTCCATGTGCACTTGAGAGAAGAATGTGTATTCTGTTTTTGGATCGAATGTTCTCTTACATCTATTATGTCCATCTGATCAAGTGTTTTGTTTAAATTCACGATTTCCTTGTTGACTTTCTGTCTGGATGATCTGTCCATAGATGTAAGTGGGGTGTTGAGGTCCCCTACTATTATTGTGTTGCTTTTAATTTCTCCCTTTATGTCTGTTAATAGCTGCTTTATATACTTTGGTGCTCCTGTGCTGGGTGCATATATATTCACAAATGTTATATCCTCTTTATGGAATGTCCCTTTTATCATTATATACTGCCCCTCTTTGTCTCTCATTGTCTTTTTTATTTTGAAGTCTGCTTTGTCTGATATAAGTATGGCAACATCTGCTTTCTTTTATTTGCCATTTGCTTGAAGTATCATCTTCCATCTCCACTCTGAGTGTATGTTTGTCTTTAGAGCCTAGATGCATTTCCTGGAGGCAGCATATTGCTGGGTCTTGTTTTGTAATCCATCCAGCCACTCTTTGTCTTTTGATTGGAGGATTCAATCCATTGACTTTTAGAGTGTTTAGAGATATCTGAGGGCTTAATACTGACATTTTATTTCTCGTTTTCTGGATGTTCTATATTTCCATTGCTTTTCTTCCTTTGTATTTCTGACAGCCATTTCATTTGGTGGTTTATGTGATGGTTTTTTCAGTTTTCTTTTTATTTATGAATTATAGCTCTGCTCTGATTTTTTTTTTAGTGGTTACCATGAGGTTTGTATAAAAGATCCCATAGATGAGAGAGCTATTGTCTGATAGTCTCTTATCTCCATGAGCCTGATGAGGTTCCATCTCCCAACTTCCCCTTCTGAGTTATTGTTGTCACAAATTATTCTGTATTGTGCTGTGAGTTTATTACTAAGTTGAAGTGTTTTTAGTTACTTTAGTTGCTTTCCTTTCCTTTTTATTTTAAGTTATAATTGAATATTTGCTTCCCTGTTCTGAAAGAGAGTTGCCATTTTCTGATTTTGTTTGTCTTTTTATCTCCTTTCTCAAAGCTTGTCTTTTTGTTTCAGGTGTGAGGTCATCTTTAATCACTTCTTTTAAAGGGAGGTCTAGTGGCAATGAACTCCCTCAGCTTTTGTTTATCTGGGAAAGCTTTTATTTCTCCATCTTACCTAAAGGATAATTTTGCCATGTAGGGTATTCTTGGCTATAAGTTTTTGTCTTTCAGTATTTTGACTATATCATTCCATTCTCTCCTAGCCTGTAAGGTTTCAGCCAAGAAATATGCTGAAAGCCTGATAGGGGTTCCTTTGTAGAGTATTTTCTTCTGCCTTTTTTTCTTTTTCACTGACTTTTGTCAGTTTACTATTATACACCTTGGCGAAGATCTTTTAATATTGATGTAACTAGACATACTATTAGCTTCATGTATTTGTAAGTCTGGTTCTTTCCTCAGGTTTGGGAAATTCTCAGGTACTATTTTCTTTGAGCAAGCTCTCTGCTCCGTTCTCTCTTTGGAATACCTATAATTCTTATGTTACTTTTTCTAATTGAGTCAGATATTTCTCTAAGAATTCCTTCATTTAAAAAAAAATCTTAGGGGCTGGCCCAGTGGCACAACAGTTAAGTTTGCACCATCCACTTTGGTGGCCCGGGGTCTGCTGGTTCAGATCCTGGGTGCGGACATGGCACCACTCATCAAGCCATGCTGTGGCAGGCATCCCACATATAAAGTAGAGGAAGAAGGGCACGAATGTTAGCTCAGGGCCAGTCTTCCTCAGCAAAAAGAGGAGGATAGGCAGCAAATGTTAGCTCATGGCTAATCTTCCTCAAAAAATATTATTTTATGGAGATCATTAATGGTTTATAACATTGTGTAATTTCAGGTTACATTACAATTTATTAACTTCTGTATAGACTTCATCATGCTCACGACCAGTAATCTAATTTTTATCCATCACCATACATATGTGCCTCTTTACCCCTTTCGCCCACCCGCACAACCCCCTTCTCTTCTGGTAACCACTAATCTATTCACTTTTCCCCATATATTTGTGTATCTTCCATATATGAGTGAAATCATGCAGTATTTGCCTTGCTCTCTTTGGCTTATTTCACTTAACAGCATACCCTCAAAGTCCATCTATGTTGTTGAAAATGAGATGATTTTGTCTTTTTTTATGACCGTTGCATATATACACTGCACCTTCTTTATCCATTCATCTGTAGAAGGGCACTTGGGTTGCTTCCTCCTCTTGGCTGTTGTGAATAATGCTTCAATGAACACAGGGGTGCATAAATCTCTTTGAATTGTTGATTTCAAGTTCTTTGGATAAATACCCAGTAGTGGGATAGCTGGATAGTATGGTATTTCTATTTTCAATTTTTTGAGAACTCTCCATACTGTTTTCCAGAGTAGCTGCACCAGTTTGCATTCCCACCAGCTGTGTATGAGGGCTCCTTTTTCTCCACGTCCTCTCCAACACCTACCATTTTTTGTCTTGTTAATTATAGCTATTCTGACAGGTGTAAGGTGATATCGCATTGTAATTTTGATTTGCATTTCGCTGATAATTATTGATGGCGAACATCTTTTCATGGGTCTGTTGGCCATCTGTATATCTTCTTTGGAAAAATGTTTGTTCATATCCTCTGCCCATTGTTTGATCGGATTGTCTGTTTTTTGTTGTTGAGTTGTATGAATTCTTACATATTTTGGATATTAACCCCTTGTAGGATATATGATTTGCAAATACTTTCTCCCAATTGGTGGGCTGTCTTTTCATTTTGTTCATTGTTTCCTTTGCCTTGCAGAAGCTTTTAAGTCTGATGTAGTCCCATTTGTTACTTTTTCTTTAGTTTCCCTTGCCTTGGTAGACATGGTTTCAAAAAGATGCTGCCAAGACCAAGGCCAAAGAGTATACTGCCTGTATTTTCTTCTAGGAGTTTTATGTTTTCAGGTCTTAAATTCAAGTCTTTAATCCATTTTGAGTTAATTTTTGTGAATGGTGCAAGATAATGGTCTACTTTCATTCTTTTGCATGTGGCTCCAGTTTTCCAAACACTGTTTATTGAAGAGATGTCCCTTTCGCCCTCGTATGTTCTTGGCTTCTTTGTAGAAGATTAGCTGACCATAGATATATGGTTTTCTTTCTGTCCTTTCGATTCTGTTCCATTGATCTGTGTGTCTGTTTTCTGCCAGTATCATACTGCTTTGATTTCTAAAGCTTGTAGTATATTTTGAAGTCCCTGATTGTGATGCCTCCAGCTCTGTTGTTTTTTCTCAGGATTGCTTCGGCTATTTGAGGTCTTTTGTTGTTCCATATAAATTTTGGGATTCTTTGTTCTATTTCTGTGAATAATATCATTGGGATTCTGATTGGGATTGCATTGAATCTGTAGATTGCCTTAGGTATTATGGACATTTTTGCCTTTGTTTATTCTTCCAATCCATTAGCATGGCATATCTTTCCATTTCTTTATATCATCTTTAATTACTTTCAATAATATCTTATAGTTTACAGTGTATAGGTCTTTCACTTCTTTGGTTAAATTTATTCCTAGATAGCTTGTTCTTTTTGTTATGATTGTAAATGGGATTGTATTCTTGACTTCTCTTCCTGCTAGTTCATTGTTAGTGTATAGAACTGCAATTGATCTTTGTAGGTGATTTTGTACCCTGCAACTTTGTCCTCATTGTTGATTATTTCTAATGATTTTCTGATGGATTCCTTAGGGTTTTTTATGTTCAGAATCATGTCATCTGCAAACAGCAAGAGTCTAATTTCTTCCTTTCCAATTTGGATTTCTTTTATTTCTTTTTCTTGCCTAATTGCTCTGGTCAAAACCTCTAGTACCATGTTGAATAGGAGTTGTGAGAGTAGGCACATTTGTGTTGTTCCTGTTCTCACAAGGATGGCTTTCAGTTTTTCACTGCTGAGTATGATGTTGACTGTGGGTTTGCCATATGTGGCCTTTATTATGTTGACATACTTTTCTTCTATACCATTTTATCAATGGTTTTTATCATACAGGGATGTTGGATCTTGTCAAATGTTTTCTCTGCATCTTTTGAATTGTTCGTGTGATTTTTATTTCTCATTTTGTTAGTGTGGTGTATCACATTGATTGACTTGTGGATGTTGGACCATCCCTGTGTTACTGGAATAAATCCCACTTGATCACGGTGTATGATCCTTTTAATATATTGCTGTTTTTGGTTTGCCAGTATTTTATTGAGGACTTTTGCATCTATGTTCATCAGGGACATTGGTCTGTAATTTTTCTTCTTTGTGCTGTCTTTATCAGTTTTTGGGGTCAGGGTAATGTTTACCTCATAGAATCACTTAGGAAGCATTCTGTATGTTTCAGTTTTTTGGAATATTTTGAGAAGGATAGGTCTTAAATCTTCTTTGAATGTTTGGTAGAATTCTCCACAGAGGCCAGTGGTCCTGGAGTTTTTTTGTGGGGGAGGTTTTTGACTACTGTTTCAATCTCTTTACTTTGGACTGGTGTATTCAGATTCTCCATTTCTTCTTGATTCAGTTTTGGGACTTTGTATGAGTCTAAGAATGTATTCATTTCTTGTAGGTTATCCAATTTGTGGGCATATAGTTTTTCATGGTATTCTCTTATAAGCCTTTGTATTTCTGTGGTATCCATTGTAATTTCTCCTCTTCATTTCTAATTTTATTAATTTGAGGCTTCTCTCTCTTTTTCTTAGTGAGTCTGCCTAAGGGTTTGTCAATTTTGTTTATCACCTCACAGAACCAGTTCTTAGTTTCATTGATGCTTTCTTCTGGGTTTTTTTTTTTTTTTTTTAGTCTTTCATTTATTTCTGCTCTAATTTTTATAATTTCCCTCCTTCTACTGACTTTGGGCTTTGTTTGTTCTTCTTTTACTAGTTCTGTTAGCACAGTTTAAGATTATTTATTTGAGATTTTTCACATTTGTTGAGGTGGGCCTGTATTGCTATAGCTTTTCCTCTTATAACCACTTTTGCTGCATTCCATAAGAGTTGGTATGTTGTATTTTTATTTTCATTTGTCTCCAGGTGCTTTTAATTTTCCTTTGATGTCTTCATTGACTCGAGGGTTGTTCGTAGTGTGTTGTTTAGTCTCCACATATTTGTGACTTCCTCAGTTTTTTTCTTGTAGATGATTTCTAGTTTCTTAGTGTTGTGGTCAGAAAAGATGCTTGAGATGATTTCAATCTTCTTAAATTTATTGAAGCTTGCCTTGTTTCACAACATATAGTCTATCTTTGAGAATGTTCCATGTGCACTTGAGAGAAGAATGTGTATTCTGTTTTTGGATCGAATGTTCTCTTACATCTATTATGTCCATCTGATCAAGTGTTTTGTTTAAATTCACGATTTCCTTGTTGACTTTCTGTCTGGATGATCTGTCCATAGATGTAAGTGGGGTGTTGAGGTCCCCTACTATTATTGTGTTGCTTTTAATTTCTCCCTTTATGTCTGTTAATAGCTGCTTTATATACTTTGGTGCTCCTGTGCTGGGTGCATATATATTCACAAATGTTATATCCTCTTTATGGAATGTCCCTTTTATCATTATATACTGCCCCTCTTTGTCTCTCATTGTCTTTTTTATTTTGAAGTCTGCTTTGTCTGATATAAGTATGGCAACATCTGCTTTCTTTTATTTGCCATTTGCTTGAAGTATCATCTTCCATCTCCACTCTGAGTGTATGTTTGTCTTTAGAGCCTAGATGCATTTCCTGGAGGCAGCATATTGCTGGGTCTTGTTTTGTAATCCATCCAGCCACTCTTTGTCTTTTGATTGGAGGATTCAATCCATTGACTTTTAGAGTGTTTAGAGATATCTGAGGGCTTAATACTGACATTTTATTTCTCGTTTTCTGGATGTTCTATATTTCCATTGCTTTTCTTCCTTTGTATTTCTGACAGCCATTTCATTTGGTGGTTTATGTGATGGTTTTTTCAGTTTTCTTTTTATTTATGAATTATAGCTCTGCTCTGATTTTTTTTTTAGTGGTTACCATGAGGTTTGTATAAAAGATCCCATAGATGAGAGAGCTATTGTCTGATAGTCTCTTATCTCCATGAGCCTGATGAGGTTCCATCTCCCAACTTCCCCTTCTGAGTTATTGTTGTCACAAATTATTCTGTATTGTGCTGTGAGTTTATTACTAAGTTGAAGTGTTTTTAGTTACTTTAGTTGCTTTCCTTTCCTTTTTATTTTAAGTTATAATTGAATATTTGCTTCCCTGTTCTGAAAGAGAGTTGCCATTTTCTGATTTTGTTTGTCTTTTTATCTCCTTTCTCAAAGCTTGTCTTTTTGTTTCAGGTGTGAGGTCATCTTTAATCACTTCTTTTAAAGGGAGGTCTAGTGGCAATGAACTCCCTCAGCTTTTGTTTATCTGGGAAAGCTTTTATTTCTCCATCTTACCTAAAGGATAATTTTGCCATGTAGGGTATTCTTGGCTATAAGTTTTTGTCTTTCAGTATTTTGACTATATCATTCCATTCTCTCCTAGCCTGTAAGGTTTCAGCCAAGAAATATGCTGAAAGCCTGATAGGGGTTCCTTTGTAGAGTATTTTCTTCTGCCTTTTTTTCTTTTTCACTGACTTTTGTCAGTTTACTATTATACACCTTGGCGAAGATCTTTTAATATTGATGTAACTAGACATACTATTAGCTTCATGTATTTGTAAGTCTGGTTCTTTCCTCAGGTTTGGGAAATTCTCAGGTACTATTTTCTTTGAGCAAGCTCTCTGCTCCGTTCTCTCTTTGGAATACCTATAATTCTTATGTTACTTTTTCTAATTGAGTCAGATATTTCTCTAAGAATTCCTTCATTTAAAAAAAAATCTTAGGGGCTGGCCCAGTGGCACAACAGTTAAGTTTGCACCATCCACTTTGGTGGCCCGGGGTCTGCTGGTTCAGATCCTGGGTGCGGACATGGCACCACTCATCAAGCCATGCTGTGGCAGGCATCCCACATATAAAGTAGAGGAAGAAGGGCACGAATGTTAGCTCAGGGCCAGTCTTCCTCAGCAAAAAGAGGAGGATAGGCAGCAAATGTTAGCTCATGGCTAATCTTCCTCAAAAAATATTATTTTATGGAGATCATTAATGGTTTATAACATTGTGTAATTTCAGGTTACATTACAATTTATTAACTTCTGTATAGACTTCATCATGCTCACGACCAGTAATCTAATTTTTATCCATCACCATACATATGTGCCTCTTTACCCCTTTCGCCCACCCGCACAACCCCCTTCTCTTCTGGTAACCACTAATCTATTCACTTTTCCCCATATATTTGTGTATCTTCCATATATGAGTGAAATCATGCAGTATTTGCCTTGCTCTCTTTGGCTTATTTCACTTAACAGCATACCCTCAAAGTCCATCTATGTTGTTGAAAATGAGATGATTTTGTCTTTTTTTATGACCGTTGCATATATACACTGCACCTTCTTTATCCATTCATCTGTAGAAGGGCACTTGGGTTGCTTCCTCATCTTGGCTGTTGTGAATAATGCTTCAATGAACACAGGGGTGCATAAATCTCTTTGAATTGTTGATTTCAAGTTCTTTGGATAAATACCCAGTAGTGGGATAGCTGGATAGTATGGTATTTCTATTTTCAATTTTTTGAGAACTCTCCATACTGTTTTCCAGAGTAGCTGCACCAGTTTGCATTCCCACCAGCTGTGTATGAGGGCTCCTTTTTCTCCACGTCCTCTCCAACACCTACCATTTTTTGTCTTGTTAATTATAGCTATTCTGACAGGTGTAAGGTGATATCGCATTGTAATTTTGATTTGCATTTCGCTGATAATTATTGATGGCGAACATCTTTTCATGGGTCTGTTGGCCATCTGTATATCTTCTTTGGAAAAATGTTTGTTCATATCCTCTGCCCATTGTTTGATCGGATTGTCTGTTTTTTGTTGTTGAGTTGTATGAATTCTTACATATTTTGGATATTAACCCCTTGTAGGATATATGATTTGCAAATACTTTCTCCCAATTGGTGGGCTGTCTTTTCATTTTGTTCATTGTTTCCTTTGCCTTGCAGAAGCTTTTAAGTCTGATGTAGTCCCATTTGTTACTTTTTCTTTAGTTTCCCTTGCCTTGGTAGACATGGTTTCAAAAAGATGCTGCCAAGACCAAGGCCAAAGAGTATACTGCCTGTATTTTCTTCTAGGAGTTTTATGTTTTCAGGTCTTAAATTCAAGTCTTTAATCCATTTTGAGTTAATTTTTGTGAATGGTGCAAGATAATGGTCTACTTTCATTCTTTTGCATGTGGCTCCAGTTTTCCAAACACTGTTTATTGAAGAGATGTCCCTTTCGCCCTCGTATGTTCTTGGCTTCTTTGTAGAAGATTAGCTGACCATAGATATATGGTTTTCTTTCTGTCCTTTCGATTCTGTTCCATTGATCTGTGTGTCTGTTTTCTGCCAGTATCATACTGCTTTGATTTCTAAAGCTTGTAGTATATTTTGAAGTCCCTGATTGTGATGCCTCCAGCTCTGTTGTTTTTTCTCAGGATTGCTTCGGCTATTTGAGGTCTTTTGTTGTTCCATATAAATTTTGGGATTCTTTGTTCTATTTCTGTGAATAATATCATTGGGATTCTGATTGGGATTGCATTGAATCTGTAGATTGCCTTAGGTATTATGGACATTTTTGCCTTTGTTTATTCTTCCAATCCATTAGCATGGCATATCTTTCCATTTCTTTATATCATCTTTAATTACTTTCAATAATATCTTATAGTTTACAGTGTATAGGTCTTTCACTTCTTTGGTTAAATTTATTCCTAGATAGCTTGTTCTTTTTGTTATGATTGTAAATGGGATTGTATTCTTGACTTCTCTTCCTGCTAGTTCATTGTTAGTGTATAGAACTGCAATTGATCTTTGTAGGTGATTTTGTACCCTGCAACTTTGTCCTCATTGTTGATTATTTCTAATGATTTTCTGATGGATTCCTTAGGGTTTTTTATGTTTAGAATCATGTCATCTGCAAACAGCAAGAGTCTAATTTCTTCCTTTCCAATTTGGATTTCTTTTATTTCTTTTTCTTGCCTAATTGCTCTGGTCAAAACCTCTAGTACCATGTTGAATAGGAGTTGTGAGAGTAGGCACATTTGTGTTGTTCCTGTTCTCACAAGGATGGCTTTCAGTTTTTCACTGCTGAGTATGATGTTGACTGTGGGTTTGCCATATGTGGCCTTTATTATGTTGACATACTTTTCTTCTATACCATTTTATCAATGGTTTTTATCATACAGGGATGTTGGATCTTGTCAAATGTTTTCTCTGCATCTTTTGAATTGTTCGTGTGATTTTTATTTCTCATTTTGTTAGTGTGGTGTATCACATTGATTGACTTGTGGATGTTGGACCATCCCTGTGTTACTGGAATAAATCCCACTTGATCACGGTGTATGATCCTTTTAATATATTGCTGTTTTTGGTTTGCCAGTATTTTATTGAGGACTTTTGCATCTATGTTCATCAGGGACATTGGTCTGTAATTTTTCTTCTTTGTGCTGTCTTTATCAGTTTTTGGGGTCAGGGTAATGTTTACCTCATAGAATCACTTAGGAAGCATTCTGTATGTTTCAGTTTTTTGGAATATTTTGAGAAGGATAGGTCTTAAATCTTCTTTGAATGTTTGGTAGAATTCTCCACAGAGGCCAGTGGTCCTGGAGTTTTTTTGTGGGGGAGGTTTTTGACTACTGTTTCAATCTCTTTACTTTGGACTGGTGTATTCAGATTCTCCATTTCTTCTTGATTCAGTTTTGGGACTTTGTATGAGTCTAAGAATGTATTCATTTCTTGTAGGTTATCCAATTTGTGGGCATATAGTTTTTCATGGTATTCTCTTATAAGCCTTTGTATTTCTGTGGTATCCATTGTAATTTCTCCTCTTCATTTCTAATTTTATTAATTTGAGGCTTCTCTCTCTTTTTCTTAGTGAGTCTGCCTAAGGGTTTGTCAATTTTGTTTATCACCTCACAGAACCAGTTCTTAGTTTCATTGATGCTTTCTTCTGGGTTTTTTTTTTTTTTTTTTTAGTCTTTCATTTATTTCTGCTCTAATTTTTATAATTTCCCTCCTTCTACTGACTTTGGGCTTTGTTTGTTCTTCTTTTACTAGTTCTGTTAGCACAGTTTAAGATTATTTATTTGAGATTTTTCACATTTGTTGAGGTGGGCCTGTATTGCTATAGCTTTTCCTCTTATAACCACTTTTGCTGCATTCCATAAGAGTTGGTATGTTGTATTTTTATTTTCATTTGTCTCCAGGTGCTTTTAATTTTCCTTTGATGTCTTCATTGACTCGAGGGTTGTTCGTAGTGTGTTGTTTAGTCTCCACATATTTGTGACTTCCTCAGTTTTTTTCTTGTAGATGATTTCTAGTTTCTTAGTGTTGTGGTCAGAAAAGATGCTTGAGATGATTTCAATCTTCTTAAATTTATTGAAGCTTGCCTTGTTTCACAACATATAGTCTATCTTTGAGAATGTTCCATGTGCACTTGAGAGAAGAATGTGTATTCTGTTTTTGGATCGAATGTTCTCTTACATCTATTATGTCCATCTGATCAAGTGTTTTGTTTAAATTCACGATTTCCTTGTTGACTTTCTGTCTGGATGATCTGTCCATAGATGTAAGTGGGGTGTTGAGGTCCCCTACTATTATTGTGTTGCTTTTAATTTCTCCCTTTATGTCTGTTAATAGCTGCTTTATATACTTTGGTGCTCCTGTGCTGGGTGCATATATATTCACAAATGTTATATCCTCTTTATGGAATGTCCCTTTTATCATTATATACTGCCCCTCTTTGTCTCTCATTGTCTTTTTTATTTTGAAGTCTGCTTTGTCTGATATAAGTATGGCAACATCTGCTTTCTTTTATTTGCCATTTGCTTGAAGTATCATCTTCCATCTCCACTCTGAGTGTATGTTTGTCTTTAGAGCCTAGATGCATTTCCTGGAGGCAGCATATTGCTGGGTCTTGTTTTGTAATCCATCCAGCCACTCTTTGTCTTTTGATTGGAGGATTCAATCCATTGACTTTTAGAGTGTTTAGAGATATCTGAGGGCTTAATACTGACATTTTATTTCTCGTTTTCTGGATGTTCTATATTTCCATTGCTTTTCTTCCTTTGTATTTCTGACAGCCATTTCATTTGGTGGTTTATGTGATGGTTTTTTCAGTTTTCTTTTTATTTATGAATTATAGCTCTGCTCTGATTTTTTTTTTAGTGGTTACCATGAGGTTTGTATAAAAGATCCCATAGATGAGAGAGCTATTGTCTGATAGTCTCTTATCTCCATGAGCCTGATGAGGTTCCATCTCCCAACTTCCCCTTCTGAGTTATTGTTGTCACAAATTATTCTGTATTGTGCTGTGAGTTTATTACTAAGTTGAAGTGTTTTTAGTTACTTTAGTTGCTTTCCTTTCCTTTTTATTTTAAGTTATAATTGAATATTTGCTTCCCTGTTCTGAAAGAGAGTTGCCATTTTCTGATTTTGTTTGTCTTTTTATCTCCTTTCTCAAAGCTTGTCTTTTTGTTTCAGGTGTGAGGTCATCTTTAATCACTTCTTTTAAAGGGAGGTCTAGTGGCAATGAACTCCCTCAGCTTTTGTTTATCTGGGAAAGCTTTTATTTCTCCATCTTACCTAAAGGATAATTTTGCCATGTAGGGTATTCTTGGCTATAAGTTTTTGTCTTTCAGTATTTTGACTATATCATTCCATTCTCTCCTAGCCTGTAAGGTTTCAGCCAAGAAATATGCTGAAAGCCTGATAGGGGTTCCTTTGTAGAGTATTTTCTTCTGCCTTTTTTTCTTTTTCACTGACTTTTGTCAGTTTACTATTATACACCTTGGCGAAGATCTTTTAATATTGATGTAACTAGACATACTATTAGCTTCATGTATTTGTAAGTCTGGTTCTTTCCTCAGGTTTGGGAAATTCTCAGGTACTATTTTCTTTGAGCAAGCTCTCTGCTCCGTTCTCTCTTTGGAATACCTATAATTCTTATGTTACTTTTTCTAATTGAGTCAGATATTTCTCTAAGAATTCCTTCATTTAAAAAAAAATCTTAGGGGCTGGCCCAGTGGCACAACAGTTAAGTTTGCACCATCCACTTTGGTGGCCCGGGGTCTGCTGGTTCAGATCCTGGGTGCGGACATGGCACCACTCATCAAGCCATGCTGTGGCAGGCATCCCACATATAAAGTAGAGGAAGAAGGGCACGAATGTTAGCTCAGGGCCAGTCTTCCTCAGCAAAAAGAGGAGGATAGGCAGCAAATGTTAGCTCATGGCTAATCTTCCTCAAAAAATATTATTTTATGGAGATCATTAATGGTTTATAACATTGTGTAATTTCAGGTTACATTACAATTTATTAACTTCTGTATAGACTTCATCATGCTCACGACCAGTAATCTAATTTTTATCCATCACCATACATATGTGCCTCTTTACCCCTTTCGCCCACCCGCACAACCCCCTTCTCTTCTGGTAACCACTAATCTATTCACTTTTCCCCATATATTTGTGTATCTTCCATATATGAGTGAAATCATGCAGTATTTGCCTTGCTCTCTTTGGCTTATTTCACTTAACAGCATACCCTCAAAGTCCATCTATGTTGTTGAAAATGAGATGATTTTGTCTTTTTTTATGACCGTTGCATATATACACTGCACCTTCTTTATCCATTCATCTGTAGAAGGGCACTTGGGTTGCTTCCTCCTCTTGGCTGTTGTGAATAATGCTTCAATGAACACAGGGGTGCATAAATCTCTTTGAATTGTTGATTTCAAGTTCTTTGGATAAATACCCAGTAGTGGGATAGCTGGATAGTATGGTATTTCTATTTTCAATTTTTTGAGAACTCTCCATACTGTTTTCCAGAGTAGCTGCACCAGTTTGCATTCCCACCAGCTGTGTATGAGGGCTCCTTTTTCTCCACGTCCTCTCCAACACCTACCATTTTTTGTCTTGTTAATTATAGCTATTCTGACAGGTGTAAGGTGATATCGCATTGTAATTTTGATTTGCATTTCGCTGATAATTATTGATGGCGAACATCTTTTCATGGGTCTGTTGGCCATCTGTATATCTTCTTTGGAAAAATGTTTGTTCATATCCTCTGCCCATTGTTTGATCGGATTGTCTGTTTTTTGTTGTTGAGTTGTATGAATTCTTACATATTTTGGATATTAACCCCTTGTAGGATATATGATTTGCAAATACTTTCTCCCAATTGGTGGGCTGTCTTTTCATTTTGTTCATTGTTTCCTTTGCCTTGCAGAAGCTTTTAAGTCTGATGTAGTCCCATTTGTTACTTTTTCTTTAGTTTCCCTTGCCTTGGTAGACATGGTTTCAAAAAGATGCTGCCAAGACCAAGGCCAAAGAGTATACTGCCTGTATTTTCTTCTAGGAGTTTTATGTTTTCAGGTCTTAAATTCAAGTCTTTAATCCATTTTGAGTTAATTTTTGTGAATGGTGCAAGATAATGGTCTACTTTCATTCTTTTGCATGTGGCTCCAGTTTTCCAAACACTGTTTATTGAAGAGATGTCCCTTTCGCCCTCGTATGTTCTTGGCTTCTTTGTAGAAGATTAGCTGACCATAGATATATGGTTTTCTTTCTGTCCTTTCGATTCTGTTCCATTGATCTGTGTGTCTGTTTTCTGCCAGTATCATACTGCTTTGATTTCTAAAGCTTGTAGTATATTTTGAAGTCCCTGATTGTGATGCCTCCAGCTCTGTTGTTTTTTCTCAGGATTGCTTCGGCTATTTGAGGTCTTTTGTTGTTCCATATAAATTTTGGGATTCTTTGTTCTATTTCTGTGAATAATATCATTGGGATTCTGATTGGGATTGCATTGAATCTGTAGATTGCCTTAGGTATTATGGACATTTTTGCCTTTGTTTATTCTTCCAATCCATTAGCATGGCATATCTTTCCATTTCTTTATATCATCTTTAATTACTTTCAATAATATCTTATAGTTTACAGTGTATAGGTCTTTCACTTCTTTGGTTAAATTTATTCCTAGATAGCTTGTTCTTTTTGTTATGATTGTAAATGGGATTGTATTCTTGACTTCTCTTCCTGCTAGTTCATTGTTAGTGTATAGAACTGCAATTGATCTTTGTAGGTGATTTTGTACCCTGCAACTTTGTCCTCATTGTTGATTATTTCTAATGATTTTCTGATGGATTCCTTAGGGTTTTTTATGTTCAGAATCATGTCATCTGCAAACAGCAAGAGTCTAATTTCTTCCTTTCCAATTTGGATTTCTTTTATTTCTTTTTCTTGCCTAATTGCTCTGGTCAAAACCTCTAGTACCATGTTGAATAGGAGTTGTGAGAGTAGGCACATTTGTGTTGTTCCTGTTCTCACAAGGATGGCTTTCAGTTTTTCACTGCTGAGTATGATGTTGACTGTGGGTTTGCCATACGTGGCCTTTATTATGTTGACATACTTTTCTTCTATACCATTTTATCAATGGTTTTTATCATACAGGGATGTTGGATCTTGTCAAATGTTTTCTCTGCATCTTTTGAATTGTTCGTGTGATTTTTATTTCTCATTTTGTTAGTGTGGTGTATCACATTGATTGACTTGTGGATGTTGGACCATCCCTGTGTTACTGGAATAAATCCCACTTGATCACGGTGTATGATCCTTTTAATATATTGCTGTTTTTGGTTTGCCAGTATTTTATTGAGGACTTTTGCATCTATGTTCATCAGGGACATTGGTCTGTAATTTTTCTTCTTTGTGCTGTCTTTATCAGTTTTTGGGGTCAGGGTAATGTTTACCTCATAGAATCACTTAGGAAGCATTCTGTATGTTTCAGTTTTTTGGAATATTTTGAGAAGGATAGGTCTTAAATCTTCTTTGAATGTTTGGTAGAATTCTCCACAGAGGCCAGTGGTCCTGGAGTTTTTTTGTGGGGGAGGTTTTTGACTACTGTTTCAATCTCTTTACTTTGGACTGGTGTATTCAGATTCTCCATTTCTTCTTGATTCAGTTTTGGGACTTTGTATGAGTCTAAGAATGTATTCATTTCTTGTAGGTTATCCAATTTGTGGGCATATAGTTTTTCATGGTATTCTCTTATAAGCCTTTGTATTTCTGTGGTATCCATTGTAATTTCTCCTCTTCATTTCTAATTTTATTAATTTGAGGCTTCTCTCTCTTTTTCTTAGTGAGTCTGCCTAAGGGTTTGTCAATTTTGTTTATCACCTCACAGAACCAGTTCTTAGTTTCATTGATGCTTTCTTCTGGGTTTTTTTTTTTTTTTTTTTTTAGTCTTTCATTTATTTCTGCTCTAATTTTTATAATTTCCCTCCTTCTACTGACTTTGGGCTTTGTTTGTTCTTCTTTTACTAGTTCTGTTAGCACAGTTTAAGATTATTTATTTGAGATTTTTCACATTTGTTGAGGTGGGCCTGTATTGCTATAGCTTTTCCTCTTATAACCACTTTTGCTGCATTCCATAAGAGTTGGTATGTTGTATTTTTATTTTCATTTGTCTCCAGGTGCTTTTAATTTTCCTTTGATGTCTTCATTGACTCGAGGGTTGTTCGTAGTGTGTTGTTTAGTCTCCACATATTTGTGACTTCCTCAGTTTTTTTCTTGTAGATGATTTCTAGTTTCTTAGTGTTGTGGTCAGAAAAGATGCTTGAGATGATTTCAATCTTCTTAAATTTATTGAAGCTTGCCTTGTTTCACAACATATAGTCTATCTTTGAGAATGTTCCATGTGCACTTGAGAGAAGAATGTGTATTCTGTTTTTGGATCGAATGTTCTCTTACATCTATTATGTCCATCTGATCAAGTGTTTTGTTTAAATTCACGATTTCCTTGTTGACTTTCTGTCTGGATGATCTGTCCATAGATGTAAGTGGGGTGTTGAGGTCCCCTACTATTATTGTGTTGCTTTTAATTTCTCCCTTTATGTCTGTTAATAGCTGCTTTATATACTTTGGTGCTCCTGTGCTGGGTGCATATATATTCACAAATGTTATATCCTCTTTATGGAATGTCCCTTTTATCATTATATACTGCCCCTCTTTGTCTCTCATTGTCTTTTTTATTTTGAAGTCTGCTTTGTCTGATATAAGTATGGCAACATCTGCTTTCTTTTATTTGCCATTTGCTTGAAGTATCATCTTCCATCTCCACTCTGAGTGTATGTTTGTCTTTAGAGCCTAGATGCATTTCCTGGAGGCAGCATATTGCTGGGTCTTGTTTTGTAATCCATCCAGCCACTCTTTGTCTTTTGATTGGAGGATTCAATCCATTGACTTTTAGAGTGTTTAGAGATATCTGAGGGCTTAATACTGACATTTTATTTCTCGTTTTCTGGATGTTCTATATTTCCATTGCTTTTCTTCCTTTGTATTTCTGACAGCCATTTCATTTGGTGGTTTATGTGATGGTTTTTTCAGTTTTCTTTTTATTTATGAATTATAGCTCTGCTCTGATTTTTTTTTTAGTGGTTACCATGAGGTTTGTATAAAAGATCCCATAGATGAGAGAGCTATTGTCTGATAGTCTCTTATCTCCATGAGCCTGATGAGGTTCCATCTCCCAACTTCCCCTTCTGAGTTATTGTTGTCACAAATTATTCTGTATTGTGCTGTGAGTTTATTACTAAGTTGAAGTGTTTTTAGTTACTTTAGTTGCTTTCCTTTCCTTTTTATTTTAAGTTATAATTGAATATTTGCTTCCCTGTTCTGAAAGAGAGTTGCCATTTTCTGATTTTGTTTGTCTTTTTATCTCCTTTCTCAAAGCTTGTCTTTTTGTTTCAGGTGTGAGGTCATCTTTAATCACTTCTTTTAAAGGGAGGTCTAGTGGCAATGAACTCCCTCAGCTTTTGTTTATCTGGGAAAGCTTTTATTTCTCCATCTTACCTAAAGGATAATTTTGCCATGTAGGGTATTCTTGGCTATAAGTTTTTGTCTTTCAGTATTTTGACTATATCATTCCATTCTCTCCTAGCCTGTAAGGTTTCAGCCAAGAAATATGCTGAAAGCCTGATAGGGGTTCCTTTGTAGAGTATTTTCTTCTGCCTTTTTTTCTTTTTCACTGACTTTTGTCAGTTTACTATTATACACCTTGGCGAAGATCTTTTAATATTGATGTAACTAGACATACTATTAGCTTCATGTATTTGTAAGTCTGGTTCTTTCCTCAGGTTTGGGAAATTCTCAGGTACTATTTTCTTTGAGCAAGCTCTCTGCTCCGTTCTCTCTTTGGAATACCTATAATTCTTATGTTACTTTTTCTAATTGAGTCAGATATTTCTCTAAGAATTCCTTCATTTAAAAAAAAATCTTAGGGGCTGGCCCAGTGGCACAACAGTTAAGTTTGCACCATCCACTTTGGTGGCCCGGGGTCTGCTGGTTCAGATCCTGGGTGCGGACATGGCACCACTCATCAAGCCATGCTGTGGCAGGCATCCCACATATAAAGTAGAGGAAGAAGGGCACGAATGTTAGCTCAGGGCCAGTCTTCCTCAGCAAAAAGAGGAGGATAGGCAGCAAATGTTAGCTCATGGCTAATCTTCCTCAAAAAATATTATTTTATGGAGATCATTAATGGTTTATAACATTGTGTAATTTCAGGTTACATTACAATTTATTAACTTCTGTATAGACTTCATCATGCTCACGACCAGTAATCTAATTTTTATCCATCACCATACATATGTGCCTCTTTACCCCTTTCGCCCACCCGCACAACCCCCTTCTCTTCTGGTAACCACTAATCTATTCACTTTTCCCCATATATTTGTGTATCTTCCATATATGAGTGAAATCATGCAGTATTTGCCTTGCTCTCTTTGGCTTATTTCACTTAACAGCATACCCTCAAAGTCCATCTATGTTGTTGAAAATGAGATGATTTTGTCTTTTTTTATGACCGTTGCATATATACACTGCACCTTCTTTATCCATTCATCTGTAGAAGGGCACTTGGGTTGCTTCCTCCTCTTGGCTGTTGTGAATAATGCTTCAATGAACACAGGGGTGCATAAATCTCTTTGAATTGTTGATTTCAAGTTCTTTGGATAAATACCCAGTAGTGGGATAGCTGGATAGTATGGTATTTCTATTTTCAATTTTTTGAGAACTCTCCATACTGTTTTCCAGAGTAGCTGCACCAGTTTGCATTCCCACCAGCTGTGTATGAGGGCTCCTTTTTCTCCACGTCCTCTCCAACACCTACCATTTTTTGTCTTGTTAATTATAGCTATTCTGACAGGTGTAAGGTGATATCGCATTGTAATTTTGATTTGCATTTCGCTGATAATTATTGATGGCGAACATCTTTTCATGGGTCTGTTGGCCATCTGTATATCTTCTTTGGAAAAATGTTTGTTCATATCCTCTGCCCATTGTTTGATCGGATTGTCTGTTTTTTGTTGTTGAGTTGTATGAATTCTTACATATTTTGGATATTAACCCCTTGTAGGATATATGATTTGCAAATACTTTCTCCCAATTGGTGGGCTGTCTTTTCATTTTGTTCATTGTTTCCTTTGCCTTGCAGAAGCTTTTAAGTCTGATGTAGTCCCATTTGTTACTTTTTCTTTAGTTTCCCTTGCCTTGGTAGACATGGTTTCAAAAAGATGCTGCCAAGACCAAGGCCAAAGAGTATACTGCCTGTATTTTCTTCTAGGAGTTTTATGTTTTCAGGTCTTAAATTCAAGTCTTTAATCCATTTTGAGTTAATTTTTGTGAATGGTGCAAGATAATGGTCTACTTTCATTCTTTTGCATGTGGCTCCAGTTTTCCAAACACTGTTTATTGAAGAGATGTCCCTTTCGCCCTCGTATGTTCTTGGCTTCTTTGTAGAAGATTAGCTGACCATAGATATATGGTTTTCTTTCTGTCCTTTCGATTCTGTTCCATTGATCTGTGTGTCTGTTTTCTGCCAGTATCATACTGCTTTGATTTCTAAAGCTTGTAGTATATTTTGAAGTCCCTGATTGTGATGCCTCCAGCTCTGTTGTTTTTTCTCAGGATTGCTTCGGCTATTTGAGGTCTTTTGTTGTTCCATATAAATTTTGGGATTCTTTGTTCTATTTCTGTGAATAATATCATTGGGATTCTGATTGGGATTGCATTGAATCTGTAGATTGCCTTAGGTATTATGGACATTTTTGCCTTTGTTTATTCTTCCAATCCATTAGCATGGCATATCTTTCCATTTCTTTATATCATCTTTAATTACTTTCAATAATATCTTATAGTTTACAGTGTATAGGTCTTTCACTTCTTTGGTTAAATTTATTCCTAGATAGCTTGTTCTTTTTGTTATGATTGTAAATGGGATTGTATTCTTGACTTCTCTTCCTGCTAGTTCATTGTTAGTGTATAGAACTGCAATTGATCTTTGTAGGTGATTTTGTACCCTGCAACTTTGTCCTCATTGTTGATTATTTCTAATGATTTTCTGATGGATTCCTTAGGGTTTTTTATGTTCAGAATCATGTCATCTGCAAACAGCAAGAGTCTAATTTCTTCCTTTCCAATTTGGATTTCTTTTATTTCTTTTTCTTGCCTAATTGCTCTGGTCAAAACCTCTAGTACCATGTTGAATAGGAGTTGTGAGAGTAGGCACATTTGTGTTGTTCCTGTTCTCACAAGGATGGCTTTCAGTTTTTCACTGCTGAGTATGATGTTGACTGTGGGTTTGCCATACGTGGCCTTTATTATGTTGACATACTTTTCTTCTATACCATTTTATCAATGGTTTTTATCATACAGGGATGTTGGATCTTGTCAAATGTTTTCTCTGCATCTTTTGAATTGTTCGTGTGATTTTTATTTCTCATTTTGTTAGTGTGGTGTATCACATTGATTGACTTGTGGATGTTGGACCATCCCTGTGTTACTGGAATAAATCCCACTTGATCACGGTGTATGATCCTTTTAATATATTGCTGTTTTTGGTTTGCCAGTATTTTATTGAGGACTTTTGCATCTATGTTCATCAGGGACATTGGTCTGTAATTTTTCTTCTTTGTGCTGTCTTTATCAGTTTTTGGGGTCAGGGTAATGTTTACCTCATAGAATCACTTAGGAAGCATTCTGTATGTTTCAGTTTTTTGGAATATTTTGAGAAGGATAGGTCTTAAATCTTCTTTGAATGTTTGGTAGAATTCTCCACAGAGGCCAGTGGTCCTGGAGTTTTTTTGTGGGGGAGGTTTTTGACTACTGTTTCAATCTCTTTACTTTGGACTGGTGTATTCAGATTCTCCATTTCTTCTTGATTCAGTTTTGGGACTTTGTATGAGTCTAAGAATGTATTCATTTCTTGTAGGTTATCCAATTTGTGGGCATATAGTTTTTCATGGTATTCTCTTATAAGCCTTTGTATTTCTGTGGTATCCATTGTAATTTCTCCTCTTCATTTCTAATTTTATTAATTTGAGGCTTCTCTCTCTTTTTCTTAGTGAGTCTGCCTAAGGGTTTGTCAATTTTGTTTATCACCTCACAGAACCAGTTCTTAGTTTCATTGATGCTTTCTTCTGGGTTTTTTTTTTTTTTTTTTTAGTCTTTCATTTATTTCTGCTCTAATTTTTATAATTTCCCTCCTTCTACTGACTTTGGGCTTTGTTTGTTCTTCTTTTACTAGTTCTGTTAGCACAGTTTAAGATTATTTATTTGAGATTTTTCACATTTGTTGAGGTGGGCCTGTATTGCTATAGCTTTTCCTCTTATAACCACTTTTGCTGCATTCCATAAGAGTTGGTATGTTGTATTTTTATTTTCATTTGTCTCCAGGTGCTTTTAATTTTCCTTTGATGTCTTCATTGACTCGAGGGTTGTTCGTAGTGTGTTGTTTAGTCTCCACATATTTGTGACTTCCTCAGTTTTTTTCTTGTAGATGATTTCTAGTTTCTTAGTGTTGTGGTCAGAAAAGATGCTTGAGATGATTTCAATCTTCTTAAATTTATTGAAGCTTGCCTTGTTTCACAACATATAGTCTATCTTTGAGAATGTTCCATGTGCACTTGAGAGAAGAATGTGTATTCTGTTTTTGGATCGAATGTTCTCTTACATCTATTATGTCCATCTGATCAAGTGTTTTGTTTAAATTCACGATTTCCTTGTTGACTTTCTGTCTGGATGATCTGTCCATAGATGTAAGTGGGGTGTTGAGGTCCCCTACTATTATTGTGTTGCTTTTAATTTCTCCCTTTATGTCTGTTAATAGCTGCTTTATATACTTTGGTGCTCCTGTGCTGGGTGCATATATATTCACAAATGTTATATCCTCTTTATGGAATGTCCCTTTTATCATTATATACTGCCCCTCTTTGTCTCTCATTGTCTTTTTTATTTTGAAGTCTGCTTTGTCTGATATAAGTATGGCAACATCTGCTTTCTTTTATTTGCCATTTGCTTGAAGTATCATCTTCCATCTCCACTCTGAGTGTATGTTTGTCTTTAGAGCCTAGATGCATTTCCTGGAGGCAGCATATTGCTGGGTCTTGTTTTGTAATCCATCCAGCCACTCTTTGTCTTTTGATTGGAGGATTCAATCCATTGACTTTTAGAGTGTTTAGAGATATCTGAGGGCTTAATACTGACATTTTATTTCTCGTTTTCTGGATGTTCTATATTTCCATTGCTTTTCTTCCTTTGTATTTCTGACAGCCATTTCATTTGGTGGTTTATGTGATGGTTTTTTCAGTTTTCTTTTTATTTATGAATTATAGCTCTGCTCTGATTTTTTTTTTAGTGGTTACCATGAGGTTTGTATAAAAGATCCCATAGATGAGAGAGCTATTGTCTGATAGTCTCTTATCTCCATGAGCCTGATGAGGTTCCATCTCCCAACTTCCCCTTCTGAGTTATTGTTGTCACAAATTATTCTGTATTGTGCTGTGAGTTTATTACTAAGTTGAAGTGTTTTTAGTTACTTTAGTTGCTTTCCTTTCCTTTTTATTTTAAGTTATAATTGAATATTTGCTTCCCTGTTCTGAAAGAGAGTTGCCATTTTCTGATTTTGTTTGTCTTTTTATCTCCTTTCTCAAAGCTTGTCTTTTTGTTTCAGGTGTGAGGTCATCTTTAATCACTTCTTTTAAAGGGAGGTCTAGTGGCAATGAACTCCCTCAGCTTTTGTTTATCTGGGAAAGCTTTTATTTCTCCATCTTACCTAAAGGATAATTTTGCCATGTAGGGTATTCTTGGCTATAAGTTTTTGTCTTTCAGTATTTTGACTATATCATTCCATTCTCTCCTAGCCTGTAAGGTTTCAGCCAAGAAATATGCTGAAAGCCTGATAGGGGTTCCTTTGTAGAGTATTTTCTTCTGCCTTTTTTTCTTTTTCACTGACTTTTGTCAGTTTACTATTATACACCTTGGCGAAGATCTTTTAATATTGATGTAACTAGACATACTATTAGCTTCATGTATTTGTAAGTCTGGTTCTTTCCTCAGGTTTGGGAAATTCTCAGGTACTATTTTCTTTGAGCAAGCTCTCTGCTCCGTTCTCTCTTTGGAATACCTATAATTCTTATGTTACTTTTTCTAATTGAGTCAGATATTTCTCTAAGAATTCCTTCATTTAAAAAAAAATCTTAGGGGCTGGCCCAGTGGCACAACAGTTAAGTTTGCACCATCCACTTTGGTGGCCCGGGGTCTGCTGGTTCAGATCCTGGGTGCGGACATGGCACCACTCATCAAGCCATGCTGTGGCAGGCATCCCACATATAAAGTAGAGGAAGAAGGGCACGAATGTTAGCTCAGGGCCAGTCTTCCTCAGCAAAAAGAGGAGGATAGGCAGCAAATGTTAGCTCATGGCTAATCTTCCTCAAAAAATATTATTTTATGGAGATCATTAATGGTTTATAACATTGTGTAATTTCAGGTTACATTACAATTTATTAACTTCTGTATAGACTTCATCATGCTCACGACCAGTAATCTAATTTTTATCCATCACCATACATATGTGCCTCTTTACCCCTTTCGCCCACCCGCACAACCCCCTTCTCTTCTGGTAACCACTAATCTATTCACTTTTCCCCATATATTTGTGTATCTTCCATATATGAGTGAAATCATGCAGTATTTGCCTTGCTCTCTTTGGCTTATTTCACTTAACAGCATACCCTCAAAGTCCATCTATGTTGTTGAAAATGAGATGATTTTGTCTTTTTTTATGACCGTTGCATATATACACTGCACCTTCTTTATCCATTCATCTGTAGAAGGGCACTTGGGTTGCTTCCTCCTCTTGGCTGTTGTGAATAATGCTTCAATGAACACAGGGGTGCATAAATCTCTTTGAATTGTTGATTTCAAGTTCTTTGGATAAATACCCAGTAGTGGGATAGCTGGATAGTATGGTATTTCTATTTTCAATTTTTTGAGAACTCTCCATACTGTTTTCCAGAGTAGCTGCACCAGTTTGCATTCCCACCAGCTGTGTATGAGGGCTCCTTTTTCTCCACGTCCTCTCCAACACCTACCATTTTTTGTCTTGTTAATTATAGCTATTCTGACAGGTGTAAGGTGATATCGCATTGTAATTTTGATTTGCATTTCGCTGATAATTATTGATGGCGAACATCTTTTCATGGGTCTGTTGGCCATCTGTATATCTTCTTTGGAAAAATGTTTGTTCATATCCTCTGCCCATTGTTTGATCGGATTGTCTGTTTTTTGTTGTTGAGTTGTATGAATTCTTACATATTTTGGATATTAACCCCTTGTAGGATATATGATTTGCAAATACTTTCTCCCAATTGGTGGGCTGTCTTTTCATTTTGTTCATTGTTTCCTTTGCCTTGCAGAAGCTTTTAAGTCTGATGTAGTCCCATTTGTTACTTTTTCTTTAGTTTCCCTTGCCTTGGTAGACATGGTTTCAAAAAGATGCTGCCAAGACCAAGGCCAAAGAGTATACTGCCTGTATTTTCTTCTAGGAGTTTTATGTTTTCAGGTCTTAAATTCAAGTCTTTAATCCATTTTGAGTTAATTTTTGTGAATGGTGCAAGATAATGGTCTACTTTCATTCTTTTGCATGTGGCTCCAGTTTTCCAAACACTGTTTATTGAAGAGATGTCCCTTTCGCCCTCGTATGTTCTTGGCTTCTTTGTAGAAGATTAGCTGACCATAGATATATGGTTTTCTTTCTGTCCTTTCGATTCTGTTCCATTGATCTGTGTGTCTGTTTTCTGCCAGTATCATACTGCTTTGATTTCTAAAGCTTGTAGTATATTTTGAAGTCCCTGATTGTGATGCCTCCAGCTCTGTTGTTTTTTCTCAGGATTGCTTCGGCTATTTGAGGTCTTTTGTTGTTCCATATAAATTTTGGGATTCTTTGTTCTATTTCTGTGAATAATATCATTGGGATTCTGATTGGGATTGCATTGAATCTGTAGATTGCCTTAGGTATTATGGACATTTTTGCCTTTGTTTATTCTTCCAATCCATTAGCATGGCATATCTTTCCATTTCTTTATATCATCTTTAATTACTTTCAATAATATCTTATAGTTTACAGTGTATAGGTCTTTCACTTCTTTGGTTAAATTTATTCCTAGATAGCTTGTTCTTTTTGTTATGATTGTAAATGGGATTGTATTCTTGACTTCTCTTCCTGCTAGTTCATTGTTAGTGTATAGAACTGCAATTGATCTTTGTAGGTGATTTTGTACCCTGCAACTTTGTCCTCATTGTTGATTATTTCTAATGATTTTCTGATGGATTCCTTAGGGTTTTTTATGTTCAGAATCATGTCATCTGCAAACAGCAAGAGTCTAATTTCTTCCTTTCCAATTTGGATTTCTTTTATTTCTTTTTCTTGCCTAATTGCTCTGGTCAAAACCTCTAGTACCATGTTGAATAGGAGTTGTGAGAGTAGGCACATTTGTGTTGTTCCTGTTCTCACAAGGATGGCTTTCAGTTTTTCACTGCTGAGTATGATGTTGACTGTGGGTTTGCCATACGTGGCCTTTATTATGTTGACATACTTTTCTTCTATACCATTTTATCAATGGTTTTTATCATACAGGGATGTTGGATCTTGTCAAATGTTTTCTCTGCATCTTTTGAATTGTTCGTGTGATTTTTATTTCTCATTTTGTTAGTGTGGTGTATCACATTGATTGACTTGTGGATGTTGGACCATCCCTGTGTTACTGGAATAAATCCCACTTGATCACGGTGTATGATCCTTTTAATATATTGCTGTTTTTGGTTTGCCAGTATTTTATTGAGGACTTTTGCATCTATGTTCATCAGGGACATTGGTCTGTAATTTTTCTTCTTTGTGCTGTCTTTATCAGTTTTTGGGGTCAGGGTAATGTTTACCTCATAGAATCACTTAGGAAGCATTCTGTATGTTTCAGTTTTTTGGAATATTTTGAGAAGGATAGGTCTTAAATCTTCTTTGAATGTTTGGTAGAATTCTCCACAGAGGCCAGTGGTCCTGGAGTTTTTTTGTGGGGGAGGTTTTTGACTACTGTTTCAATCTCTTTACTTTGGACTGGTGTATTCAGATTCTCCATTTCTTCTTGATTCAGTTTTGGGACTTTGTATGAGTCTAAGAATGTATTCATTTCTTGTAGGTTATCCAATTTGTGGGCATATAGTTTTTCATGGTATTCTCTTATAAGCCTTTGTATTTCTGTGGTATCCATTGTAATTTCTCCTCTTCATTTCTAATTTTATTAATTTGAGGCTTCTCTCTCTTTTTCTTAGTGAGTCTGCCTAAGGGTTTGTCAATTTTGTTTATCACCTCACAGAACCAGTTCTTAGTTTCATTGATGCTTTCTTCTGGGTTTTTTTTTTTTTTTTTTTTAGTCTTTCATTTATTTCTGCTCTAATTTTTATAATTTCCCTCCTTCTACTGACTTTGGGCTTTGTTTGTTCTTCTTTTACTAGTTCTGTTAGCACAGTTTAAGATTATTTATTTGAGATTTTTCACATTTGTTGAGGTGGGCCTGTATTGCTATAGCTTTTCCTCTTATAACCACTTTTGCTGCATTCCATAAGAGTTGGTATGTTGTATTTTTATTTTCATTTGTCTCCAGGTGCTTTTAATTTTCCTTTGATGTCTTCATTGACTCGAGGGTTGTTCGTAGTGTGTTGTTTAGTCTCCACATATTTGTGACTTCCTCAGTTTTTTTCTTGTAGATGATTTCTAGTTTCTTAGTGTTGTGGTCAGAAAAGATGCTTGAGATGATTTCAATCTTCTTAAATTTATTGAAGCTTGCCTTGTTTCACAACATATAGTCTATCTTTGAGAATGTTCCATGTGCACTTGAGAGAAGAATGTGTATTCTGTTTTTGGATCGAATGTTCTCTTACATCTATTATGTCCATCTGATCAAGTGTTTTGTTTAAATTCACGATTTCCTTGTTGACTTTCTGTCTGGATGATCTGTCCATAGATGTAAGTGGGGTGTTGAGGTCCCCTACTATTATTGTGTTGCTTTTAATTTCTCCCTTTATGTCTGTTAATAGCTGCTTTATATACTTTGGTGCTCCTGTGCTGGGTGCATATATATTCACAAATGTTATATCCTCTTTATGGAATGTCCCTTTTATCATTATATACTGCCCCTCTTTGTCTCTCATTGTCTTTTTTATTTTGAAGTCTGCTTTGTCTGATATAAGTATGGCAACATCTGCTTTCTTTTATTTGCCATTTGCTTGAAGTATCATCTTCCATCTCCACTCTGAGTGTATGTTTGTCTTTAGAGCCTAGATGCATTTCCTGGAGGCAGCATATTGCTGGGTCTTGTTTTGTAATCCATCCAGCCACTCTTTGTCTTTTGATTGGAGGATTCAATCCATTGACTTTTAGAGTGTTTAGAGATATCTGAGGGCTTAATACTGACATTTTATTTCTCGTTTTCTGGATGTTCTATATTTCCATTGCTTTTCTTCCTTTGTATTTCTGACAGCCATTTCATTTGGTGGTTTATGTGATGGTTTTTTCAGTTTTCTTTTTATTTATGAATTATAGCTCTGCTCTGATTTTTTTTTTAGTGGTTACCATGAGGTTTGTATAAAAGATCCCATAGATGAGAGAGCTATTGTCTGATAGTCTCTTATCTCCATGAGCCTGATGAGGTTCCATCTCCCAACTTCCCCTTCTGAGTTATTGTTGTCACAAATTATTCTGTATTGTGCTGTGAGTTTATTACTAAGTTGAAGTGTTTTTAGTTACTTTAGTTGCTTTCCTTTCCTTTTTATTTTAAGTTATAATTGAATATTTGCTTCCCTGTTCTGAAAGAGAGTTGCCATTTTCTGATTTTGTTTGTCTTTTTATCTCCTTTCTCAAAGCTTGTCTTTTTGTTTCAGGTGTGAGGTCATCTTTAATCACTTCTTTTAAAGGGAGGTCTAGTGGCAATGAACTCCCTCAGCTTTTGTTTATCTGGGAAAGCTTTTATTTCTCCATCTTACCTAAAGGATAATTTTGCCATGTAGGGTATTCTTGGCTATAAGTTTTTGTCTTTCAGTATTTTGACTATATCATTCCATTCTCTCCTAGCCTGTAAGGTTTCAGCCAAGAAATATGCTGAAAGCCTGATAGGGGTTCCTTTGTAGAGTATTTTCTTCTGCCTTTTTTTCTTTTTCACTGACTTTTGTCAGTTTACTATTATACACCTTGGCGAAGATCTTTTAATATTGATGTAACTAGACATACTATTAGCTTCATGTATTTGTAAGTCTGGTTCTTTCCTCAGGTTTGGGAAATTCTCAGGTACTATTTTCTTTGAGCAAGCTCTCTGCTCCGTTCTCTCTTTGGAATACCTATAATTCTTATGTTACTTTTTCTAATTGAGTCAGATATTTCTCTAAGAATTCCTTCATTTAAAAAAAAATCTTAGGGGCTGGCCCAGTGGCACAACAGTTAAGTTTGCACCATCCACTTTGGTGGCCCGGGGTCTGCTGGTTCAGATCCTGGGTGCGGACATGGCACCACTCATCAAGCCATGCTGTGGCAGGCATCCCACATATAAAGTAGAGGAAGAAGGGCACGAATGTTAGCTCAGGGCCAGTCTTCCTCAGCAAAAAGAGGAGGATAGGCAGCAAATGTTAGCTCATGGCTAATCTTCCTCAAAAAATATTATTTTATGGAGATCATTAATGGTTTATAACATTGTGTAATTTCAGGTTACATTACAATTTATTAACTTCTGTATAGACTTCATCATGCTCACGACCAGTAATCTAATTTTTATCCATCACCATACATATGTGCCTCTTTACCCCTTTCGCCCACCCGCACAACCCCCTTCTCTTCTGGTAACCACTAATCTATTCACTTTTCCCCATATATTTGTGTATCTTCCATATATGAGTGAAATCATGCAGTATTTGCCTTGCTCTCTTTGGCTTATTTCACTTAACAGCATACCCTCAAAGTCCATCTATGTTGTTGAAAATGAGATGATTTTGTCTTTTTTTATGACCGTTGCATATATACACTGCACCTTCTTTATCCATTCATCTGTAGAAGGGCACTTGGGTTGCTTCCTCCTCTTGGCTGTTGTGAATAATGCTTCAATGAACACAGGGGTGCATAAATCTCTTTGAATTGTTGATTTCAAGTTCTTTGGATAAATACCCAGTAGTGGGATAGCTGGATAGTATGGTATTTCTATTTTCAATTTTTTGAGAACTCTCCATACTGTTTTCCAGAGTAGCTGCACCAGTTTGCATTCCCACCAGCTGTGTATGAGGGCTCCTTTTTCTCCACGTCCTCTCCAACACCTACCATTTTTTGTCTTGTTAATTATAGCTATTCTGACAGGTGTAAGGTGATATCGCATTGTAATTTTGATTTGCATTTCGCTGATAATTATTGATGGCGAACATCTTTTCATGGGTCTGTTGGCCATCTGTATATCTTCTTTGGAAAAATGTTTGTTCATATCCTCTGCCCATTGTTTGATCGGATTGTCTGTTTTTTGTTGTTGAGTTGTATGAATTCTTACATATTTTGGATATTAACCCCTTGTAGGATATATGATTTGCAAATACTTTCTCCCAATTGGTGGGCTGTCTTTTCATTTTGTTCATTGTTTCCTTTGCCTTGCAGAAGCTTTTAAGTCTGATGTAGTCCCATTTGTTACTTTTTCTTTAGTTTCCCTTGCCTTGGTAGACATGGTTTCAAAAAGATGCTGCCAAGACCAAGGCCAAAGAGTATACTGCCTGTATTTTCTTCTAGGAGTTTTATGTTTTCAGGTCTTAAATTCAAGTCTTTAATCCATTTTGAGTTAATTTTTGTGAATGGTGCAAGATAATGGTCTACTTTCATTCTTTTGCATGTGGCTCCAGTTTTCCAAACACTGTTTATTGAAGAGATGTCCCTTTCGCCCTCGTATGTTCTTGGCTTCTTTGTAGAAGATTAGCTGACCATAGATATATGGTTTTCTTTCTGTCCTTTCGATTCTGTTCCATTGATCTGTGTGTCTGTTTTCTGCCAGTATCATACTGCTTTGATTTCTAAAGCTTGTAGTATATTTTGAAGTCCCTGATTGTGATGCCTCCAGCTCTGTTGTTTTTTCTCAGGATTGCTTCGGCTATTTGAGGTCTTTTGTTGTTCCATATAAATTTTGGGATTCTTTGTTCTATTTCTGTGAATAATATCATTGGGATTCTGATTGGGATTGCATTGAATCTGTAGATTGCCTTAGGTATTATGGACATTTTTGCCTTTGTTTATTCTTCCAATCCATTAGCATGGCATATCTTTCCATTTCTTTATATCATCTTTAATTACTTTCAATAATATCTTATAGTTTACAGTGTATAGGTCTTTCACTTCTTTGGTTAAATTTATTCCTAGATAGCTTGTTCTTTTTGTTATGATTGTAAATGGGATTGTATTCTTGACTTCTCTTCCTGCTAGTTCATTGTTAGTGTATAGAACTGCAATTGATCTTTGTAGGTGATTTTGTACCCTGCAACTTTGTCCTCATTGTTGATTATTTCTAATGATTTTCTGATGGATTCCTTAGGGTTTTTTATGTTCAGAATCATGTCATCTGCAAACAGCAAGAGTCTAATTTCTTCCTTTCCAATTTGGATTTCTTTTATTTCTTTTTCTTGCCTAATTGCTCTGGTCAAAACCTCTAGTACCATGTTGAATAGGAGTTGTGAGAGTAGGCACATTTGTGTTGTTCCTGTTCTCACAAGGATGGCTTTCAGTTTTTCACTGCTGAGTATGATGTTGACTGTGGGTTTGCCATACGTGGCCTTTATTATGTTGACATACTTTTCTTCTATACCATTTTATCAATGGTTTTTATCATACAGGGATGTTGGATCTTGTCAAATGTTTTCTCTGCATCTTTTGAATTGTTCGTGTGATTTTTATTTCTCATTTTGTTAGTGTGGTGTATCACATTGATTGACTTGTGGATGTTGGACCATCCCTGTGTTACTGGAATAAATCCCACTTGATCACGGTGTATGATCCTTTTAATATATTGCTGTTTTTGGTTTGCCAGTATTTTATTGAGGACTTTTGCATCTATGTTCATCAGGGACATTGGTCTGTAATTTTTCTTCTTTGTGCTGTCTTTATCAGTTTTTGGGGTCAGGGTAATGTTTACCTCATAGAATCACTTAGGAAGCATTCTGTATGTTTCAGTTTTTTGGAATATTTTGAGAAGGATAGGTCTTAAATCTTCTTTGAATGTTTGGTAGAATTCTCCACAGAGGCCAGTGGTCCTGGAGTTTTTTTGTGGGGGAGGTTTTTGACTACTGTTTCAATCTCTTTACTTTGGACTGGTGTATTCAGATTCTCCATTTCTTCTTGATTCAGTTTTGGGACTTTGTATGAGTCTAAGAATGTATTCATTTCTTGTAGGTTATCCAATTTGTGGGCATATAGTTTTTCATGGTATTCTCTTATAAGCCTTTGTATTTCTGTGGTATCCATTGTAATTTCTCCTCTTCATTTCTAATTTTATTAATTTGAGGCTTCTCTCTCTTTTTCTTAGTGAGTCTGCCTAAGGGTTTGTCAATTTTGTTTATCACCTCACAGAACCAGTTCTTAGTTTCATTGATGCTTTCTTCTGGGTTTTTTTTTTTTTTTTTTTAGTCTTTCATTTATTTCTGCTCTAATTTTTATAATTTCCCTCCTTCTACTGACTTTGGGCTTTGTTTGTTCTTCTTTTACTAGTTCTGTTAGCACAGTTTAAGATTATTTATTTGAGATTTTTCACATTTGTTGAGGTGGGCCTGTATTGCTATAGCTTTTCCTCTTATAACCACTTTTGCTGCATTCCATAAGAGTTGGTATGTTGTATTTTTATTTTCATTTGTCTCCAGGTGCTTTTAATTTTCCTTTGATGTCTTCATTGACTCGAGGGTTGTTCGTAGTGTGTTGTTTAGTCTCCACATATTTGTGACTTCCTCAGTTTTTTTCTTGTAGATGATTTCTAGTTTCTTAGTGTTGTGGTCAGAAAAGATGCTTGAGATGATTTCAATCTTCTTAAATTTATTGAAGCTTGCCTTGTTTCACAACATATAGTCTATCTTTGAGAATGTTCCATGTGCACTTGAGAGAAGAATGTGTATTCTGTTTTTGGATCGAATGTTCTCTTACATCTATTATGTCCATCTGATCAAGTGTTTTGTTTAAATTCACGATTTCCTTGTTGACTTTCTGTCTGGATGATCTGTCCATAGATGTAAGTGGGGTGTTGAGGTCCCCTACTATTATTGTGTTGCTTTTAATTTCTCCCTTTATGTCTGTTAATAGCTGCTTTATATACTTTGGTGCTCCTGTGCTGGGTGCATATATATTCACAAATGTTATATCCTCTTTATGGAATGTCCCTTTTATCATTATATACTGCCCCTCTTTGTCTCTCATTGTCTTTTTTATTTTGAAGTCTGCTTTGTCTGATATAAGTATGGCAACATCTGCTTTCTTTTATTTGCCATTTGCTTGAAGTATCATCTTCCATCTCCACTCTGAGTGTATGTTTGTCTTTAGAGCCTAGATGCATTTCCTGGAGGCAGCATATTGCTGGGTCTTGTTTTGTAATCCATCCAGCCACTCTTTGTCTTTTGATTGGAGGATTCAATCCATTGACTTTTAGAGTGTTTAGAGATATCTGAGGGCTTAATACTGACATTTTATTTCTCGTTTTCTGGATGTTCTATATTTCCATTGCTTTTCTTCCTTTGTATTTCTGACAGCCATTTCATTTGGTGGTTTATGTGATGGTTTTTTCAGTTTTCTTTTTATTTATGAATTATAGCTCTGCTCTGATTTTTTTTTTAGTGGTTACCATGAGGTTTGTATAAAAGATCCCATAGATGAGAGAGCTATTGTCTGATAGTCTCTTATCTCCATGAGCCTGATGAGGTTCCATCTCCCAACTTCCCCTTCTGAGTTATTGTTGTCACAAATTATTCTGTATTGTGCTGTGAGTTTATTACTAAGTTGAAGTGTTTTTAGTTACTTTAGTTGCTTTCCTTTCCTTTTTATTTTAAGTTATAATTGAATATTTGCTTCCCTGTTCTGAAAGAGAGTTGCCATTTTCTGATTTTGTTTGTCTTTTTATCTCCTTTCTCAAAGCTTGTCTTTTTGTTTCAGGTGTGAGGTCATCTTTAATCACTTCTTTTAAAGGGAGGTCTAGTGGCAATGAACTCCCTCAGCTTTTGTTTATCTGGGAAAGCTTTTATTTCTCCATCTTACCTAAAGGATAATTTTGCCATGTAGGGTATTCTTGGCTATAAGTTTTTGTCTTTCAGTATTTTGACTATATCATTCCATTCTCTCCTAGCCTGTAAGGTTTCAGCCAAGAAATATGCTGAAAGCCTGATAGGGGTTCCTTTGTAGAGTATTTTCTTCTGCCTTTTTTTCTTTTTCACTGACTTTTGTCAGTTTACTATTATACACCTTGGCGAAGATCTTTTAATATTGATGTAACTAGACATACTATTAGCTTCATGTATTTGTAAGTCTGGTTCTTTCCTCAGGTTTGGGAAATTCTCAGGTACTATTTTCTTTGAGCAAGCTCTCTGCTCCGTTCTCTCTTTGGAATACCTATAATTCTTATGTTACTTTTTCTAATTGAGTCAGATATTTCTCTAAGAATTCCTTCATTTAAAAAAAAATCTTAGGGGCTGGCCCAGTGGCACAACAGTTAAGTTTGCACCATCCACTTTGGTGGCCCGGGGTCTGCTGGTTCAGATCCTGGGTGCGGACATGGCACCACTCATCAAGCCATGCTGTGGCAGGCATCCCACATATAAAGTAGAGGAAGAAGGGCACGAATGTTAGCTCAGGGCCAGTCTTCCTCAGCAAAAAGAGGAGGATAGGCAGCAAATGTTAGCTCATGGCTAATCTTCCTCAAAAAATATTATTTTATGGAGATCATTAATGGTTTATAACATTGTGTAATTTCAGGTTACATTACAATTTATTAACTTCTGTATAGACTTCATCATGCTCACGACCAGTAATCTAATTTTTATCCATCACCATACATATGTGCCTCTTTACCCCTTTCGCCCACCCGCACAACCCCCTTCTCTTCTGGTAACCACTAATCTATTCACTTTTCCCCATATATTTGTGTATCTTCCATATATGAGTGAAATCATGCAGTATTTGCCTTGCTCTCTTTGGCTTATTTCACTTAACAGCATACCCTCAAAGTCCATCTATGTTGTTGAAAATGAGATGATTTTGTCTTTTTTTATGACCGTTGCATATATACACTGCACCTTCTTTATCCATTCATCTGTAGAAGGGCACTTGGGTTGCTTCCTCCTCTTGGCTGTTGTGAATAATGCTTCAATGAACACAGGGGTGCATAAATCTCTTTGAATTGTTGATTTCAAGTTCTTTGGATAAATACCCAGTAGTGGGATAGCTGGATAGTATGGTATTTCTATTTTCAATTTTTTGAGAACTCTCCATACTGTTTTCCAGAGTAGCTGCACCAGTTTGCATTCCCACCAGCTGTGTATGAGGGCTCCTTTTTCTCCACGTCCTCTCCAACACCTACCATTTTTTGTCTTGTTAATTATAGCTATTCTGACAGGTGTAAGGTGATATCGCATTGTAATTTTGATTTGCATTTCGCTGATAATTATTGATGGCGAACATCTTTTCATGGGTCTGTTGGCCATCTGTATATCTTCTTTGGAAAAATGTTTGTTCATATCCTCTGCCCATTGTTTGATCGGATTGTCTGTTTTTTGTTGTTGAGTTGTATGAATTCTTACATATTTTGGATATTAACCCCTTGTAGGATATATGATTTGCAAATACTTTCTCCCAATTGGTGGGCTGTCTTTTCATTTTGTTCATTGTTTCCTTTGCCTTGCAGAAGCTTTTAAGTCTGATGTAGTCCCATTTGTTACTTTTTCTTTAGTTTCCCTTGCCTTGGTAGACATGGTTTCAAAAAGATGCTGCCAAGACCAAGGCCAAAGAGTATACTGCCTGTATTTTCTTCTAGGAGTTTTATGTTTTCAGGTCTTAAATTCAAGTCTTTAATCCATTTTGAGTTAATTTTTGTGAATGGTGCAAGATAATGGTCTACTTTCATTCTTTTGCATGTGGCTCCAGTTTTCCAAACACTGTTTATTGAAGAGATGTCCCTTTCGCCCTCGTATGTTCTTGGCTTCTTTGTAGAAGATTAGCTGACCATAGATATATGGTTTTCTTTCTGTCCTTTCGATTCTGTTCCATTGATCTGTGTGTCTGTTTTCTGCCAGTATCATACTGCTTTGATTTCTAAAGCTTGTAGTATATTTTGAAGTCCCTGATTGTGATGCCTCCAGCTCTGTTGTTTTTTCTCAGGATTGCTTCGGCTATTTGAGGTCTTTTGTTGTTCCATATAAATTTTGGGATTCTTTGTTCTATTTCTGTGAATAATATCATTGGGATTCTGATTGGGATTGCATTGAATCTGTAGATTGCCTTAGGTATTATGGACATTTTTGCCTTTGTTTATTCTTCCAATCCATTAGCATGGCATATCTTTCCATTTCTTTATATCATCTTTAATTACTTTCAATAATATCTTATAGTTTACAGTGTATAGGTCTTTCACTTCTTTGGTTAAATTTATTCCTAGATAGCTTGTTCTTTTTGTTATGATTGTAAATGGGATTGTATTCTTGACTTCTCTTCCTGCTAGTTCATTGTTAGTGTATAGAACTGCAATTGATCTTTGTAGGTGATTTTGTACCCTGCAACTTTGTCCTCATTGTTGATTATTTCTAATGATTTTCTGATGGATTCCTTAGGGTTTTTTATGTTCAGAATCATGTCATCTGCAAACAGCAAGAGTCTAATTTCTTCCTTTCCAATTTGGATTTCTTTTATTTCTTTTTCTTGCCTAATTGCTCTGGTCAAAACCTCTAGTACCATGTTGAATAGGAGTTGTGAGAGTAGGCACATTTGTGTTGTTCCTGTTCTCACAAGGATGGCTTTCAGTTTTTCACTGCTGAGTATGATGTTGACTGTGGGTTTGCCATACGTGGCCTTTATTATGTTGACATACTTTTCTTCTATACCATTTTATCAATGGTTTTTATCATACAGGGATGTTGGATCTTGTCAAATGTTTTCTCTGCATCTTTTGAATTGTTCGTGTGATTTTTATTTCTCATTTTGTTAGTGTGGTGTATCACATTGATTGACTTGTGGATGTTGGACCATCCCTGTGTTACTGGAATAAATCCCACTTGATCACGGTGTATGATCCTTTTAATATATTGCTGTTTTTGGTTTGCCAGTATTTTATTGAGGACTTTTGCATCTATGTTCATCAGGGACATTGGTCTGTAATTTTTCTTCTTTGTGCTGTCTTTATCAGTTTTTGGGGTCAGGGTAATGTTTACCTCATAGAATCACTTAGGAAGCATTCTGTATGTTTCAGTTTTTTGGAATATTTTGAGAAGGATAGGTCTTAAATCTTCTTTGAATGTTTGGTAGAATTCTCCACAGAGGCCAGTGGTCCTGGAGTTTTTTTGTGGGGGAGGTTTTTGACTACTGTTTCAATCTCTTTACTTTGGACTGGTGTATTCAGATTCTCCATTTCTTCTTGATTCAGTTTTGGGACTTTGTATGAGTCTAAGAATGTATTCATTTCTTGTAGGTTATCCAATTTGTGGGCATATAGTTTTTCATGGTATTCTCTTATAAGCCTTTGTATTTCTGTGGTATCCATTGTAATTTCTCCTCTTCATTTCTAATTTTATTAATTTGAGGCTTCTCTCTCTTTTTCTTAGTGAGTCTGCCTAAGGGTTTGTCAATTTTGTTTATCACCTCACAGAACCAGTTCTTAGTTTCATTGATGCTTTCTTCTGGGTTTTTTTTTTTTTTTTTTTTAGTCTTTCATTTATTTCTGCTCTAATTTTTATAATTTCCCTCCTTCTACTGACTTTGGGCTTTGTTTGTTCTTCTTTTACTAGTTCTGTTAGCACAGTTTAAGATTATTTATTTGAGATTTTTCACATTTGTTGAGGTGGGCCTGTATTGCTATAGCTTTTCCTCTTATAACCACTTTTGCTGCATTCCATAAGAGTTGGTATGTTGTATTTTTATTTTCATTTGTCTCCAGGTGCTTTTAATTTTCCTTTGATGTCTTCATTGACTCGAGGGTTGTTCGTAGTGTGTTGTTTAGTCTCCACATATTTGTGACTTCCTCAGTTTTTTTCTTGTAGATGATTTCTAGTTTCTTAGTGTTGTGGTCAGAAAAGATGCTTGAGATGATTTCAATCTTCTTAAATTTATTGAAGCTTGCCTTGTTTCACAACATATAGTCTATCTTTGAGAATGTTCCATGTGCACTTGAGAGAAGAATGTGTATTCTGTTTTTGGATCGAATGTTCTCTTACATCTATTATGTCCATCTGATCAAGTGTTTTGTTTAAATTCACGATTTCCTTGTTGACTTTCTGTCTGGATGATCTGTCCATAGATGTAAGTGGGGTGTTGAGGTCCCCTACTATTATTGTGTTGCTTTTAATTTCTCCCTTTATGTCTGTTAATAGCTGCTTTATATACTTTGGTGCTCCTGTGCTGGGTGCATATATATTCACAAATGTTATATCCTCTTTATGGAATGTCCCTTTTATCATTATATACTGCCCCTCTTTGTCTCTCATTGTCTTTTTTATTTTGAAGTCTGCTTTGTCTGATATAAGTATGGCAACATCTGCTTTCTTTTATTTGCCATTTGCTTGAAGTATCATCTTCCATCTCCACTCTGAGTGTATGTTTGTCTTTAGAGCCTAGATGCATTTCCTGGAGGCAGCATATTGCTGGGTCTTGTTTTGTAATCCATCCAGCCACTCTTTGTCTTTTGATTGGAGGATTCAATCCATTGACTTTTAGAGTGTTTAGAGATATCTGAGGGCTTAATACTGACATTTTATTTCTCGTTTTCTGGATGTTCTATATTTCCATTGCTTTTCTTCCTTTGTATTTCTGACAGCCATTTCATTTGGTGGTTTATGTGATGGTTTTTTCAGTTTTCTTTTTATTTATGAATTATAGCTCTGCTCTGATTTTTTTTTTAGTGGTTACCATGAGGTTTGTATAAAAGATCCCATAGATGAGAGAGCTATTGTCTGATAGTCTCTTATCTCCATGAGCCTGATGAGGTTCCATCTCCCAACTTCCCCTTCTGAGTTATTGTTGTCACAAATTATTCTGTATTGTGCTGTGAGTTTATTACTAAGTTGAAGTGTTTTTAGTTACTTTAGTTGCTTTCCTTTCCTTTTTATTTTAAGTTATAATTGAATATTTGCTTCCCTGTTCTGAAAGAGAGTTGCCATTTTCTGATTTTGTTTGTCTTTTTATCTCCTTTCTCAAAGCTTGTCTTTTTGTTTCAGGTGTGAGGTCATCTTTAATCACTTCTTTTAAAGGGAGGTCTAGTGGCAATGAACTCCCTCAGCTTTTGTTTATCTGGGAAAGCTTTTATTTCTCCATCTTACCTAAAGGATAATTTTGCCATGTAGGGTATTCTTGGCTATAAGTTTTTGTCTTTCAGTATTTTGACTATATCATTCCATTCTCTCCTAGCCTGTAAGGTTTCAGCCAAGAAATATGCTGAAAGCCTGATAGGGGTTCCTTTGTAGAGTATTTTCTTCTGCCTTTTTTTCTTTTTCACTGACTTTTGTCAGTTTACTATTATACACCTTGGCGAAGATCTTTTAATATTGATGTAACTAGACATACTATTAGCTTCATGTATTTGTAAGTCTGGTTCTTTCCTCAGGTTTGGGAAATTCTCAGGTACTATTTTCTTTGAGCAAGCTCTCTGCTCCGTTCTCTCTTTGGAATACCTATAATTCTTATGTTACTTTTTCTAATTGAGTCAGATATTTCTCTAAGAATTCCTTCATTTAAAAAAAAATCTTAGGGGCTGGCCCAGTGGCACAACAGTTAAGTTTGCACCATCCACTTTGGTGGCCCGGGGTCTGCTGGTTCAGATCCTGGGTGCGGACATGGCACCACTCATCAAGCCATGCTGTGGCAGGCATCCCACATATAAAGTAGAGGAAGAAGGGCACGAATGTTAGCTCAGGGCCAGTCTTCCTCAGCAAAAAGAGGAGGATAGGCAGCAAATGTTAGCTCATGGCTAATCTTCCTCAAAAAATATTATTTTATGGAGATCATTAATGGTTTATAACATTGTGTAATTTCAGGTTACATTACAATTTATTAACTTCTGTATAGACTTCATCATGCTCACGACCAGTAATCTAATTTTTATCCATCACCATACATATGTGCCTCTTTACCCCTTTCGCCCACCCGCACAACCCCCTTCTCTTCTGGTAACCACTAATCTATTCACTTTTCCCCATATATTTGTGTATCTTCCATATATGAGTGAAATCATGCAGTATTTGCCTTGCTCTCTTTGGCTTATTTCACTTAACAGCATACCCTCAAAGTCCATCTATGTTGTTGAAAATGAGATGATTTTGTCTTTTTTTATGACCGTTGCATATATACACTGCACCTTCTTTATCCATTCATCTGTAGAAGGGCACTTGGGTTGCTTCCTCCTCTTGGCTGTTGTGAATAATGCTTCAATGAACACAGGGGTGCATAAATCTCTTTGAATTGTTGATTTCAAGTTCTTTGGATAAATACCCAGTAGTGGGATAGCTGGATAGTATGGTATTTCTATTTTCAATTTTTTGAGAACTCTCCATACTGTTTTCCAGAGTAGCTGCACCAGTTTGCATTCCCACCAGCTGTGTATGAGGGCTCCTTTTTCTCCACGTCCTCTCCAACACCTACCATTTTTTGTCTTGTTAATTATAGCTATTCTGACAGGTGTAAGGTGATATCGCATTGTAATTTTGATTTGCATTTCGCTGATAATTATTGATGGCGAACATCTTTTCATGGGTCTGTTGGCCATCTGTATATCTTCTTTGGAAAAATGTTTGTTCATATCCTCTGCCCATTGTTTGATCGGATTGTCTGTTTTTTGTTGTTGAGTTGTATGAATTCTTACATATTTTGGATATTAACCCCTTGTAGGATATATGATTTGCAAATACTTTCTCCCAATTGGTGGGCTGTCTTTTCATTTTGTTCATTGTTTCCTTTGCCTTGCAGAAGCTTTTAAGTCTGATGTAGTCCCATTTGTTACTTTTTCTTTAGTTTCCCTTGCCTTGGTAGACATGGTTTCAAAAAGATGCTGCCAAGACCAAGGCCAAAGAGTATACTGCCTGTATTTTCTTCTAGGAGTTTTATGTTTTCAGGTCTTAAATTCAAGTCTTTAATCCATTTTGAGTTAATTTTTGTGAATGGTGCAAGATAATGGTCTACTTTCATTCTTTTGCATGTGGCTCCAGTTTTCCAAACACTGTTTATTGAAGAGATGTCCCTTTCGCCCTCGTATGTTCTTGGCTTCTTTGTAGAAGATTAGCTGACCATAGATATATGGTTTTCTTTCTGTCCTTTCGATTCTGTTCCATTGATCTGTGTGTCTGTTTTCTGCCAGTATCATACTGCTTTGATTTCTAAAGCTTGTAGTATATTTTGAAGTCCCTGATTGTGATGCCTCCAGCTCTGTTGTTTTTTCTCAGGATTGCTTCGGCTATTTGAGGTCTTTTGTTGTTCCATATAAATTTTGGGATTCTTTGTTCTATTTCTGTGAATAATATCATTGGGATTCTGATTGGGATTGCATTGAATCTGTAGATTGCCTTAGGTATTATGGACATTTTTGCCTTTGTTTATTCTTCCAATCCATTAGCATGGCATATCTTTCCATTTCTTTATATCATCTTTAATTACTTTCAATAATATCTTATAGTTTACAGTGTATAGGTCTTTCACTTCTTTGGTTAAATTTATTCCTAGATAGCTTGTTCTTTTTGTTATGATTGTAAATGGGATTGTATTCTTGACTTCTCTTCCTGCTAGTTCATTGTTAGTGTATAGAACTGCAATTGATCTTTGTAGGTGATTTTGTACCCTGCAACTTTGTCCTCATTGTTGATTATTTCTAATGATTTTCTGATGGATTCCTTAGGGTTTTTTATGTTTAGAATCATGTCATCTGCAAACAGCAAGAGTCTAATTTCTTCCTTTCCAATTTGGATTTCTTTTATTTCTTTTTCTTGCCTAATTGCTCTGGTCAAAACCTCTAGTACCATGTTGAATAGGAGTTGTGAGAGTAGGCACATTTGTGTTGTTCCTGTTCTCACAAGGATGGCTTTCAGTTTTTCACTGCTGAGTATGATGTTGACTGTGGGTTTGCCATACGTGGCCTTTATTATGTTGACATACTTTTCTTCTATACCATTTTATCAATGGTTTTTATCATACAGGGATGTTGGATCTTGTCAAATGTTTTCTCTGCATCTTTTGAATTGTTCGTGTGATTTTTATTTCTCATTTTGTTAGTGTGGTGTATCACATTGATTGACTTGTGGATGTTGGACCATCCCTGTGTTACTGGAATAAATCCCACTTGATCACGGTGTATGATCCTTTTAATATATTGCTGTTTTTGGTTTGCCAGTATTTTATTGAGGACTTTTGCATCTATGTTCATCAGGGACATTGGTCTGTAATTTTTCTTCTTTGTGCTGTCTTTATCAGTTTTTGGGGTCAGGGTAATGTTTACCTCATAGAATCACTTAGGAAGCATTCTGTATGTTTCAGTTTTTTGGAATATTTTGAGAAGGATAGGTCTTAAATCTTCTTTGAATGTTTGGTAGAATTCTCCACAGAGGCCAGTGGTCCTGGAGTTTTTTTGTGGGGGAGGTTTTTGACTACTGTTTCAATCTCTTTACTTTGGACTGGTGTATTCAGATTCTCCATTTCTTCTTGATTCAGTTTTGGGACTTTGTATGAGTCTAAGAATGTATTCATTTCTTGTAGGTTATCCAATTTGTGGGCATATAGTTTTTCATGGTATTCTCTTATAAGCCTTTGTATTTCTGTGGTATCCATTGTAATTTCTCCTCTTCATTTCTAATTTTATTAATTTGAGGCTTCTCTCTCTTTTTCTTAGTGAGTCTGCCTAAGGGTTTGTCAATTTTGTTTATCACCTCACAGAACCAGTTCTTAGTTTCATTGATGCTTTCTTCTGGGTTTTTTTTTTTTTTTTTTTAGTCTTTCATTTATTTCTGCTCTAATTTTTATAATTTCCCTCCTTCTACTGACTTTGGGCTTTGTTTGTTCTTCTTTTACTAGTTCTGTTAGCACAGTTTAAGATTATTTATTTGAGATTTTTCACATTTGTTGAGGTGGGCCTGTATTGCTATAGCTTTTCCTCTTATAACCACTTTTGCTGCATTCCATAAGAGTTGGTATGTTGTATTTTTATTTTCATTTGTCTCCAGGTGCTTTTAATTTTCCTTTGATGTCTTCATTGACTCGAGGGTTGTTCGTAGTGTGTTGTTTAGTCTCCACATATTTGTGACTTCCTCAGTTTTTTTCTTGTAGATGATTTCTAGTTTCTTAGTGTTGTGGTCAGAAAAGATGCTTGAGATGATTTCAATCTTCTTAAATTTATTGAAGCTTGCCTTGTTTCACAACATATAGTCTATCTTTGAGAATGTTCCATGTGCACTTGAGAGAAGAATGTGTATTCTGTTTTTGGATCGAATGTTCTCTTACATCTATTATGTCCATCTGATCAAGTGTTTTGTTTAAATTCACGATTTCCTTGTTGACTTTCTGTCTGGATGATCTGTCCATAGATGTAAGTGGGGTGTTGAGGTCCCCTACTATTATTGTGTTGCTTTTAATTTCTCCCTTTATGTCTGTTAATAGCTGCTTTATATACTTTGGTGCTCCTGTGCTGGGTGCATATATATTCACAAATGTTATATCCTCTTTATGGAATGTCCCTTTTATCATTATATACTGCCCCTCTTTGTCTCTCATTGTCTTTTTTATTTTGAAGTCTGCTTTGTCTGATATAAGTATGGCAACATCTGCTTTCTTTTATTTGCCATTTGCTTGAAGTATCATCTTCCATCTCCACTCTGAGTGTATGTTTGTCTTTAGAGCCTAGATGCATTTCCTGGAGGCAGCATATTGCTGGGTCTTGTTTTGTAATCCATCCAGCCACTCTTTGTCTTTTGATTGGAGGATTCAATCCATTGACTTTTAGAGTGTTTAGAGATATCTGAGGGCTTAATACTGACATTTTATTTCTCGTTTTCTGGATGTTCTATATTTCCATTGCTTTTCTTCCTTTGTATTTCTGACAGCCATTTCATTTGGTGGTTTATGTGATGGTTTTTTCAGTTTTCTTTTTATTTATGAATTATAGCTCTGCTCTGATTTTTTTTTTAGTGGTTACCATGAGGTTTGTATAAAAGATCCCATAGATGAGAGAGCTATTGTCTGATAGTCTCTTATCTCCATGAGCCTGATGAGGTTCCATCTCCCAACTTCCCCTTCTGAGTTATTGTTGTCACAAATTATTCTGTATTGTGCTGTGAGTTTATTACTAAGTTGAAGTGTTTTTAGTTACTTTAGTTGCTTTCCTTTCCTTTTTATTTTAAGTTATAATTGAATATTTGCTTCCCTGTTCTGAAAGAGAGTTGCCATTTTCTGATTTTGTTTGTCTTTTTATCTCCTTTCTCAAAGCTTGTCTTTTTGTTTCAGGTGTGAGGTCATCTTTAATCACTTCTTTTAAAGGGAGGTCTAGTGGCAATGAACTCCCTCAGCTTTTGTTTATCTGGGAAAGCTTTTATTTCTCCATCTTACCTAAAGGATAATTTTGCCATGTAGGGTATTCTTGGCTATAAGTTTTTGTCTTTCAGTATTTTGACTATATCATTCCATTCTCTCCTAGCCTGTAAGGTTTCAGCCAAGAAATATGCTGAAAGCCTGATAGGGGTTCCTTTGTAGAGTATTTTCTTCTGCCTTTTTTTCTTTTTCACTGACTTTTGTCAGTTTACTATTATACACCTTGGCGAAGATCTTTTAATATTGATGTAACTAGACATACTATTAGCTTCATGTATTTGTAAGTCTGGTTCTTTCCTCAGGTTTGGGAAATTCTCAGGTACTATTTTCTTTGAGCAAGCTCTCTGCTCCGTTCTCTCTTTGGAATACCTATAATTCTTATGTTACTTTTTCTAATTGAGTCAGATATTTCTCTAAGAATTCCTTCATTTAAAAAAAAATCTTAGGGGCTGGCCCAGTGGCACAACAGTTAAGTTTGCACCATCCACTTTGGTGGCCCGGGGTCTGCTGGTTCAGATCCTGGGTGCGGACATGGCACCACTCATCAAGCCATGCTGTGGCAGGCATCCCACATATAAAGTAGAGGAAGAAGGGCACGAATGTTAGCTCAGGGCCAGTCTTCCTCAGCAAAAAGAGGAGGATAGGCAGCAAATGTTAGCTCATGGCTAATCTTCCTCAAAAAATATTATTTTATGGAGATCATTAATGGTTTATAACATTGTGTAATTTCAGGTTACATTACAATTTATTAACTTCTGTATAGACTTCATCATGCTCACGACCAGTAATCTAATTTTTATCCATCACCATACATATGTGCCTCTTTACCCCTTTCGCCCACCCGCACAACCCCCTTCTCTTCTGGTAACCACTAATCTATTCACTTTTCCCCATATATTTGTGTATCTTCCATATATGAGTGAAATCATGCAGTATTTGCCTTGCTCTCTTTGGCTTATTTCACTTAACAGCATACCCTCAAAGTCCATCTATGTTGTTGAAAATGAGATGATTTTGTCTTTTTTTATGACCGTTGCATATATACACTGCACCTTCTTTATCCATTCATCTGTAGAAGGGCACTTGGGTTGCTTCCTCCTCTTGGCTGTTGTGAATAATGCTTCAATGAACACAGGGGTGCATAAATCTCTTTGAATTGTTGATTTCAAGTTCTTTGGATAAATACCCAGTAGTGGGATAGCTGGATAGTATGGTATTTCTATTTTCAATTTTTTGAGAACTCTCCATACTGTTTTCCAGAGTAGCTGCACCAGTTTGCATTCCCACCAGCTGTGTATGAGGGCTCCTTTTTCTCCACGTCCTCTCCAACACCTACCATTTTTTGTCTTGTTAATTATAGCTATTCTGACAGGTGTAAGGTGATATCGCATTGTAATTTTGATTTGCATTTCGCTGATAATTATTGATGGCGAACATCTTTTCATGGGTCTGTTGGCCATCTGTATATCTTCTTTGGAAAAATGTTTGTTCATATCCTCTGCCCATTGTTTGATCGGATTGTCTGTTTTTTGTTGTTGAGTTGTATGAATTCTTACATATTTTGGATATTAACCCCTTGTAGGATATATGATTTGCAAATACTTTCTCCCAATTGGTGGGCTGTCTTTTCATTTTGTTCATTGTTTCCTTTGCCTTGCAGAAGCTTTTAAGTCTGATGTAGTCCCATTTGTTACTTTTTCTTTAGTTTCCCTTGCCTTGGTAGACATGGTTTCAAAAAGATGCTGCCAAGACCAAGGCCAAAGAGTATACTGCCTGTATTTTCTTCTAGGAGTTTTATGTTTTCAGGTCTTAAATTCAAGTCTTTAATCCATTTTGAGTTAATTTTTGTGAATGGTGCAAGATAATGGTCTACTTTCATTCTTTTGCATGTGGCTCCAGTTTTCCAAACACTGTTTATTGAAGAGATGTCCCTTTCGCCCTCGTATGTTCTTGGCTTCTTTGTAGAAGATTAGCTGACCATAGATATATGGTTTTCTTTCTGTCCTTTCGATTCTGTTCCATTGATCTGTGTGTCTGTTTTCTGCCAGTATCATACTGCTTTGATTTCTAAAGCTTGTAGTATATTTTGAAGTCCCTGATTGTGATGCCTCCAGCTCTGTTGTTTTTTCTCAGGATTGCTTCGGCTATTTGAGGTCTTTTGTTGTTCCATATAAATTTTGGGATTCTTTGTTCTATTTCTGTGAATAATATCATTGGGATTCTGATTGGGATTGCATTGAATCTGTAGATTGCCTTAGGTATTATGGACATTTTTGCCTTTGTTTATTCTTCCAATCCATTAGCATGGCATATCTTTCCATTTCTTTATATCATCTTTAATTACTTTCAATAATATCTTATAGTTTACAGTGTATAGGTCTTTCACTTCTTTGGTTAAATTTATTCCTAGATAGCTTGTTCTTTTTGTTATGATTGTAAATGGGATTGTATTCTTGACTTCTCTTCCTGCTAGTTCATTGTTAGTGTATAGAACTGCAATTGATCTTTGTAGGTGATTTTGTACCCTGCAACTTTGTCCTCATTGTTGATTATTTCTAATGATTTTCTGATGGATTCCTTAGGGTTTTTTATGTTCAGAATCATGTCATCTGCAAACAGCAAGAGTCTAATTTCTTCCTTTCCAATTTGGATTTCTTTTATTTCTTTTTCTTGCCTAATTGCTCTGGTCAAAACCTCTAGTACCATGTTGAATAGGAGTTGTGAGAGTAGGCACATTTGTGTTGTTCCTGTTCTCACAAGGATGGCTTTCAGTTTTTCACTGCTGAGTATGATGTTGACTGTGGGTTTGCCATACGTGGCCTTTATTATGTTGACATACTTTTCTTCTATACCATTTTATCAATGGTTTTTATCATACAGGGATGTTGGATCTTGTCAAATGTTTTCTCTGCATCTTTTGAATTGTTCGTGTGATTTTTATTTCTCATTTTGTTAGTGTGGTGTATCACATTGATTGACTTGTGGATGTTGGACCATCCCTGTGTTACTGGAATAAATCCCACTTGATCACGGTGTATGATCCTTTTAATATATTGCTGTTTTTGGTTTGCCAGTATTTTATTGAGGACTTTTGCATCTATGTTCATCAGGGACATTGGTCTGTAATTTTTCTTCTTTGTGCTGTCTTTATCAGTTTTTGGGGTCAGGGTAATGTTTACCTCATAGAATCACTTAGGAAGCATTCTGTATGTTTCAGTTTTTTGGAATATTTTGAGAAGGATAGGTCTTAAATCTTCTTTGAATGTTTGGTAGAATTCTCCACAGAGGCCAGTGGTCCTGGAGTTTTTTTGTGGGGGAGGTTTTTGACTACTGTTTCAATCTCTTTACTTTGGACTGGTGTATTCAGATTCTCCATTTCTTCTTGATTCAGTTTTGGGACTTTGTATGAGTCTAAGAATGTATTCATTTCTTGTAGGTTATCCAATTTGTGGGCATATAGTTTTTCATGGTATTCTCTTATAAGCCTTTGTATTTCTGTGGTATCCATTGTAATTTCTCCTCTTCATTTCTAATTTTATTAATTTGAGGCTTCTCTCTCTTTTTCTTAGTGAGTCTGCCTAAGGGTTTGTCAATTTTGTTTATCACCTCACAGAACCAGTTCTTAGTTTCATTGATGCTTTCTTCTGGGTTTTTTTTTTTTTTTTTTTTTAGTCTTTCATTTATTTCTGCTCTAATTTTTATAATTTCCCTCCTTCTACTGACTTTGGGCTTTGTTTGTTCTTCTTTTACTAGTTCTGTTAGCACAGTTTAAGATTATTTATTTGAGATTTTTCACATTTGTTGAGGTGGGCCTGTATTGCTATAGCTTTTCCTCTTATAACCACTTTTGCTGCATTCCATAAGAGTTGGTATGTTGTATTTTTATTTTCATTTGTCTCCAGGTGCTTTTAATTTTCCTTTGATGTCTTCATTGACTCGAGGGTTGTTCGTAGTGTGTTGTTTAGTCTCCACATATTTGTGACTTCCTCAGTTTTTTTCTTGTAGATGATTTCTAGTTTCTTAGTGTTGTGGTCAGAAAAGATGCTTGAGATGATTTCAATCTTCTTAAATTTATTGAAGCTTGCCTTGTTTCACAACATATAGTCTATCTTTGAGAATGTTCCATGTGCACTTGAGAGAAGAATGTGTATTCTGTTTTTGGATCGAATGTTCTCTTACATCTATTATGTCCATCTGATCAAGTGTTTTGTTTAAATTCACGATTTCCTTGTTGACTTTCTGTCTGGATGATCTGTCCATAGATGTAAGTGGGGTGTTGAGGTCCCCTACTATTATTGTGTTGCTTTTAATTTCTCCCTTTATGTCTGTTAATAGCTGCTTTATATACTTTGGTGCTCCTGTGCTGGGTGCATATATATTCACAAATGTTATATCCTCTTTATGGAATGTCCCTTTTATCATTATATACTGCCCCTCTTTGTCTCTCATTGTCTTTTTTATTTTGAAGTCTGCTTTGTCTGATATAAGTATGGCAACATCTGCTTTCTTTTATTTGCCATTTGCTTGAAGTATCATCTTCCATCTCCACTCTGAGTGTATGTTTGTCTTTAGAGCCTAGATGCATTTCCTGGAGGCAGCATATTGCTGGGTCTTGTTTTGTAATCCATCCAGCCACTCTTTGTCTTTTGATTGGAGGATTCAATCCATTGACTTTTAGAGTGTTTAGAGATATCTGAGGGCTTAATACTGACATTTTATTTCTCGTTTTCTGGATGTTCTATATTTCCATTGCTTTTCTTCCTTTGTATTTCTGACAGCCATTTCATTTGGTGGTTTATGTGATGGTTTTTTCAGTTTTCTTTTTATTTATGAATTATAGCTCTGCTCTGATTTTTTTTTTAGTGGTTACCATGAGGTTTGTATAAAAGATCCCATAGATGAGAGAGCTATTGTCTGATAGTCTCTTATCTCCATGAGCCTGATGAGGTTCCATCTCCCAACTTCCCCTTCTGAGTTATTGTTGTCACAAATTATTCTGTATTGTGCTGTGAGTTTATTACTAAGTTGAAGTGTTTTTAGTTACTTTAGTTGCTTTCCTTTCCTTTTTATTTTAAGTTATAATTGAATATTTGCTTCCCTGTTCTGAAAGAGAGTTGCCATTTTCTGATTTTGTTTGTCTTTTTATCTCCTTTCTCAAAGCTTGTCTTTTTGTTTCAGGTGTGAGGTCATCTTTAATCACTTCTTTTAAAGGGAGGTCTAGTGGCAATGAACTCCCTCAGCTTTTGTTTATCTGGGAAAGCTTTTATTTCTCCATCTTACCTAAAGGATAATTTTGCCATGTAGGGTATTCTTGGCTATAAGTTTTTGTCTTTCAGTATTTTGACTATATCATTCCATTCTCTCCTAGCCTGTAAGGTTTCAGCCAAGAAATATGCTGAAAGCCTGATAGGGGTTCCTTTGTAGAGTATTTTCTTCTGCCTTTTTTTCTTTTTCACTGACTTTTGTCAGTTTACTATTATACACCTTGGCGAAGATCTTTTAATATTGATGTAACTAGACATACTATTAGCTTCATGTATTTGTAAGTCTGGTTCTTTCCTCAGGTTTGGGAAATTCTCAGGTACTATTTTCTTTGAGCAAGCTCTCTGCTCCGTTCTCTCTTTGGAATACCTATAATTCTTATGTTACTTTTTCTAATTGAGTCAGATATTTCTCTAAGAATTCCTTCATTTAAAAAAAAATCTTAGGGGCTGGCCCAGTGGCACAACAGTTAAGTTTGCACCATCCACTTTGGTGGCCCGGGGTCTGCTGGTTCAGATCCTGGGTGCGGACATGGCACCACTCATCAAGCCATGCTGTGGCAGGCATCCCACATATAAAGTAGAGGAAGAAGGGCACGAATGTTAGCTCAGGGCCAGTCTTCCTCAGCAAAAAGAGGAGGATAGGCAGCAAATGTTAGCTCATGGCTAATCTTCCTCAAAAAATATTATTTTATGGAGATCATTAATGGTTTATAACATTGTGTAATTTCAGGTTACATTACAATTTATTAACTTCTGTATAGACTTCATCATGCTCACGACCAGTAATCTAATTTTTATCCATCACCATACATATGTGCCTCTTTACCCCTTTCGCCCACCCGCACAACCCCCTTCTCTTCTGGTAACCACTAATCTATTCACTTTTCCCCATATATTTGTGTATCTTCCATATATGAGTGAAATCATGCAGTATTTGCCTTGCTCTCTTTGGCTTATTTCACTTAACAGCATACCCTCAAAGTCCATCTATGTTGTTGAAAATGAGATGATTTTGTCTTTTTTTATGACCGTTGCATATATACACTGCACCTTCTTTATCCATTCATCTGTAGAAGGGCACTTGGGTTGCTTCCTCCTCTTGGCTGTTGTGAATAATGCTTCAATGAACACAGGGGTGCATAAATCTCTTTGAATTGTTGATTTCAAGTTCTTTGGATAAATACCCAGTAGTGGGATAGCTGGATAGTATGGTATTTCTATTTTCAATTTTTTGAGAACTCTCCATACTGTTTTCCAGAGTAGCTGCACCAGTTTGCATTCCCACCAGCTGTGTATGAGGGCTCCTTTTTCTCCACGTCCTCTCCAACACCTACCATTTTTTGTCTTGTTAATTATAGCTATTCTGACAGGTGTAAGGTGATATCGCATTGTAATTTTGATTTGCATTTCGCTGATAATTATTGATGGCGAACATCTTTTCATGGGTCTGTTGGCCATCTGTATATCTTCTTTGGAAAAATGTTTGTTCATATCCTCTGCCCATTGTTTGATCGGATTGTCTGTTTTTTGTTGTTGAGTTGTATGAATTCTTACATATTTTGGATATTAACCCCTTGTAGGATATATGATTTGCAAATACTTTCTCCCAATTGGTGGGCTGTCTTTTCATTTTGTTCATTGTTTCCTTTGCCTTGCAGAAGCTTTTAAGTCTGATGTAGTCCCATTTGTTACTTTTTCTTTAGTTTCCCTTGCCTTGGTAGACATGGTTTCAAAAAGATGCTGCCAAGACCAAGGCCAAAGAGTATACTGCCTGTATTTTCTTCTAGGAGTTTTATGTTTTCAGGTCTTAAATTCAAGTCTTTAATCCATTTTGAGTTAATTTTTGTGAATGGTGCAAGATAATGGTCTACTTTCATTCTTTTGCATGTGGCTCCAGTTTTCCAAACACTGTTTATTGAAGAGATGTCCCTTTCGCCCTCGTATGTTCTTGGCTTCTTTGTAGAAGATTAGCTGACCATAGATATATGGTTTTCTTTCTGTCCTTTCGATTCTGTTCCATTGATCTGTGTGTCTGTTTTCTGCCAGTATCATACTGCTTTGATTTCTAAAGCTTGTAGTATATTTTGAAGTCCCTGATTGTGATGCCTCCAGCTCTGTTGTTTTTTCTCAGGATTGCTTCGGCTATTTGAGGTCTTTTGTTGTTCCATATAAATTTTGGGATTCTTTGTTCTATTTCTGTGAATAATATCATTGGGATTCTGATTGGGATTGCATTGAATCTGTAGATTGCCTTAGGTATTATGGACATTTTTGCCTTTGTTTATTCTTCCAATCCATTAGCATGGCATATCTTTCCATTTCTTTATATCATCTTTAATTACTTTCAATAATATCTTATAGTTTACAGTGTATAGGTCTTTCACTTCTTTGGTTAAATTTATTCCTAGATAGCTTGTTCTTTTTGTTATGATTGTAAATGGGATTGTATTCTTGACTTCTCTTCCTGCTAGTTCATTGTTAGTGTATAGAACTGCAATTGATCTTTGTAGGTGATTTTGTACCCTGCAACTTTGTCCTCATTGTTGATTATTTCTAATGATTTTCTGATGGATTCCTTAGGGTTTTTTATGTTCAGAATCATGTCATCTGCAAACAGCAAGAGTCTAATTTCTTCCTTTCCAATTTGGATTTCTTTTATTTCTTTTTCTTGCCTAATTGCTCTGGTCAAAACCTCTAGTACCATGTTGAATAGGAGTTGTGAGAGTAGGCACATTTGTGTTGTTCCTGTTCTCACAAGGATGGCTTTCAGTTTTTCACTGCTGAGTATGATGTTGACTGTGGGTTTGCCATACGTGGCCTTTATTATGTTGACATACTTTTCTTCTATACCATTTTATCAATGGTTTTTATCATACAGGGATGTTGGATCTTGTCAAATGTTTTCTCTGCATCTTTTGAATTGTTCGTGTGATTTTTATTTCTCATTTTGTTAGTGTGGTGTATCACATTGATTGACTTGTGGATGTTGGACCATCCCTGTGTTACTGGAATAAATCCCACTTGATCACGGTGTATGATCCTTTTAATATATTGCTGTTTTTGGTTTGCCAGTATTTTATTGAGGACTTTTGCATCTATGTTCATCAGGGACATTGGTCTGTAATTTTTCTTCTTTGTGCTGTCTTTATCAGTTTTTGGGGTCAGGGTAATGTTTACCTCATAGAATCACTTAGGAAGCATTCTGTATGTTTCAGTTTTTTGGAATATTTTGAGAAGGATAGGTCTTAAATCTTCTTTGAATGTTTGGTAGAATTCTCCACAGAGGCCAGTGGTCCTGGAGTTTTTTTGTGGGGGAGGTTTTTGACTACTGTTTCAATCTCTTTACTTTGGACTGGTGTATTCAGATTCTCCATTTCTTCTTGATTCAGTTTTGGGACTTTGTATGAGTCTAAGAATGTATTCATTTCTTGTAGGTTATCCAATTTGTGGGCATATAGTTTTTCATGGTATTCTCTTATAAGCCTTTGTATTTCTGTGGTATCCATTGTAATTTCTCCTCTTCATTTCTAATTTTATTAATTTGAGGCTTCTCTCTCTTTTTCTTAGTGAGTCTGCCTAAGGGTTTGTCAATTTTGTTTATCACCTCACAGAACCAGTTCTTAGTTTCATTGATGCTTTCTTCTGGGTTTTTTTTTTTTTTTTTTTAGTCTTTCATTTATTTCTGCTCTAATTTTTATAATTTCCCTCCTTCTACTGACTTTGGGCTTTGTTTGTTCTTCTTTTACTAGTTCTGTTAGCACAGTTTAAGATTATTTATTTGAGATTTTTCACATTTGTTGAGGTGGGCCTGTATTGCTATAGCTTTTCCTCTTATAACCACTTTTGCTGCATTCCATAAGAGTTGGTATGTTGTATTTTTATTTTCATTTGTCTCCAGGTGCTTTTAATTTTCCTTTGATGTCTTCATTGACTCGAGGGTTGTTCGTAGTGTGTTGTTTAGTCTCCACATATTTGTGACTTCCTCAGTTTTTTTTCTTGTAGATGATTTCTAGTTTCTTAGTGTTGTGGTCAGAAAAGATGCTTGAGATGATTTCAATCTTCTTAAATTTATTGAAGCTTGCCTTGTTTCACAACATATAGTCTATCTTTGAGAATGTTCCATGTGCACTTGAGAGAAGAATGTGTATTCTGTTTTTGGATCGAATGTTCTCTTACATCTATTATGTCCATCTGATCAAGTGTTTTGTTTAAATTCACGATTTCCTTGTTGACTTTCTGTCTGGATGATCTGTCCATAGATGTAAGTGGGGTGTTGAGGTCCCCTACTATTATTGTGTTGCTTTTAATTTCTCCCTTTATGTCTGTTAATAGCTGCTTTATATACTTTGGTGCTCCTGTGCTGGGTGCATATATATTCACAAATGTTATATCCTCTTTATGGAATGTCCCTTTTATCATTATATACTGCCCCTCTTTGTCTCTCATTGTCTTTTTTATTTTGAAGTCTGCTTTGTCTGATATAAGTATGGCAACATCTGCTTTCTTTTATTTGCCATTTGCTTGAAGTATCATCTTCCATCTCCACTCTGAGTGTATGTTTGTCTTTAGAGCCTAGATGCATTTCCTGGAGGCAGCATATTGCTGGGTCTTGTTTTGTAATCCATCCAGCCACTCTTTGTCTTTTGATTGGAGGATTCAATCCATTGACTTTTAGAGTGTTTAGAGATATCTGAGGGCTTAATACTGACATTTTATTTCTCGTTTTCTGGATGTTCTATATTTCCATTGCTTTTCTTCCTTTGTATTTCTGACAGCCATTTCATTTGGTGGTTTATGTGATGGTTTTTTCAGTTTTCTTTTTATTTATGAATTATAGCTCTGCTCTGATTTTTTTTTTAGTGGTTACCATGAGGTTTGTATAAAAGATCCCATAGATGAGAGAGCTATTGTCTGATAGTCTCTTATCTCCATGAGCCTGATGAGGTTCCATCTCCCAACTTCCCCTTCTGAGTTATTGTTGTCACAAATTATTCTGTATTGTGCTGTGAGTTTATTACTAAGTTGAAGTGTTTTTAGTTACTTTAGTTGCTTTCCTTTCCTTTTTATTTTAAGTTATAATTGAATATTTGCTTCCCTGTTCTGAAAGAGAGTTGCCATTTTCTGATTTTGTTTGTCTTTTTATCTCCTTTCTCAAAGCTTGTCTTTTTGTTTCAGGTGTGAGGTCATCTTTAATCACTTCTTTTAAAGGGAGGTCTAGTGGCAATGAACTCCCTCAGCTTTTGTTTATCTGGGAAAGCTTTTATTTCTCCATCTTACCTAAAGGATAATTTTGCCATGTAGGGTATTCTTGGCTATAAGTTTTTGTCTTTCAGTATTTTGACTATATCATTCCATTCTCTCCTAGCCTGTAAGGTTTCAGCCAAGAAATATGCTGAAAGCCTGATAGGGGTTCCTTTGTAGAGTATTTTCTTCTGCCTTTTTTTCTTTTTCACTGACTTTTGTCAGTTTACTATTATACACCTTGGCGAAGATCTTTTAATATTGATGTAACTAGACATACTATTAGCTTCATGTATTTGTAAGTCTGGTTCTTTCCTCAGGTTTGGGAAATTCTCAGGTACTATTTTCTTTGAGCAAGCTCTCTGCTCCGTTCTCTCTTTGGAATACCTATAATTCTTATGTTACTTTTTCTAATTGAGTCAGATATTTCTCTAAGAATTCCTTCATTTAAAAAAAAATCTTAGGGGCTGGCCCAGTGGCACAACAGTTAAGTTTGCACCATCCACTTTGGTGGCCCGGGGTCTGCTGGTTCAGATCCTGGGTGCGGACATGGCACCACTCATCAAGCCATGCTGTGGCAGGCATCCCACATATAAAGTAGAGGAAGAAGGGCACGAATGTTAGCTCAGGGCCAGTCTTCCTCAGCAAAAAGAGGAGGATAGGCAGCAAATGTTAGCTCATGGCTAATCTTCCTCAAAAAATATTATTTTATGGAGATCATTAATGGTTTATAACATTGTGTAATTTCAGGTTACATTACAATTTATTAACTTCTGTATAGACTTCATCATGCTCACGACCAGTAATCTAATTTTTATCCATCACCATACATATGTGCCTCTTTACCCCTTTCGCCCACCCGCACAACCCCCTTCTCTTCTGGTAACCACTAATCTATTCACTTTTCCCCATATATTTGTGTATCTTCCATATATGAGTGAAATCATGCAGTATTTGCCTTGCTCTCTTTGGCTTATTTCACTTAACAGCATACCCTCAAAGTCCATCTATGTTGTTGAAAATGAGATGATTTTGTCTTTTTTTATGACCGTTGCATATATACACTGCACCTTCTTTATCCATTCATCTGTAGAAGGGCACTTGGGTTGCTTCCTCCTCTTGGCTGTTGTGAATAATGCTTCAATGAACACAGGGGTGCATAAATCTCTTTGAATTGTTGATTTCAAGTTCTTTGGATAAATACCCAGTAGTGGGATAGCTGGATAGTATGGTATTTCTATTTTCAATTTTTTGAGAACTCTCCATACTGTTTTCCAGAGTAGCTGCACCAGTTTGCATTCCCACCAGCTGTGTATGAGGGCTCCTTTTTCTCCACGTCCTCTCCAACACCTACCATTTTTTGTCTTGTTAATTATAGCTATTCTGACAGGTGTAAGGTGATATCGCATTGTAATTTTGATTTGCATTTCGCTGATAATTATTGATGGCGAACATCTTTTCATGGGTCTGTTGGCCATCTGTATATCTTCTTTGGAAAAATGTTTGTTCATATCCTCTGCCCATTGTTTGATCGGATTGTCTGTTTTTTGTTGTTGAGTTGTATGAATTCTTACATATTTTGGATATTAACCCCTTGTAGGATATATGATTTGCAAATACTTTCTCCCAATTGGTGGGCTGTCTTTTCATTTTGTTCATTGTTTCCTTTGCCTTGCAGAAGCTTTTAAGTCTGATGTAGTCCCATTTGTTACTTTTTCTTTAGTTTCCCTTGCCTTGGTAGACATGGTTTCAAAAAGATGCTGCCAAGACCAAGGCCAAAGAGTATACTGCCTGTATTTTCTTCTAGGAGTTTTATGTTTTCAGGTCTTAAATTCAAGTCTTTAATCCATTTTGAGTTAATTTTTGTGAATGGTGCAAGATAATGGTCTACTTTCATTCTTTTGCATGTGGCTCCAGTTTTCCAAACACTGTTTATTGAAGAGATGTCCCTTTCGCCCTCGTATGTTCTTGGCTTCTTTGTAGAAGATTAGCTGACCATAGATATATGGTTTTCTTTCTGTCCTTTCGATTCTGTTCCATTGATCTGTGTGTCTGTTTTCTGCCAGTATCATACTGCTTTGATTTCTAAAGCTTGTAGTATATTTTGAAGTCCCTGATTGTGATGCCTCCAGCTCTGTTGTTTTTTCTCAGGATTGCTTCGGCTATTTGAGGTCTTTTGTTGTTCCATATAAATTTTGGGATTCTTTGTTCTATTTCTGTGAATAATATCATTGGGATTCTGATTGGGATTGCATTGAATCTGTAGATTGCCTTAGGTATTATGGACATTTTTGCCTTTGTTTATTCTTCCAATCCATTAGCATGGCATATCTTTCCATTTCTTTATATCATCTTTAATTACTTTCAATAATATCTTATAGTTTACAGTGTATAGGTCTTTCACTTCTTTGGTTAAATTTATTCCTAGATAGCTTGTTCTTTTTGTTATGATTGTAAATGGGATTGTATTCTTGACTTCTCTTCCTGCTAGTTCATTGTTAGTGTATAGAACTGCAATTGATCTTTGTAGGTGATTTTGTACCCTGCAACTTTGTCCTCATTGTTGATTATTTCTAATGATTTTCTGATGGATTCCTTAGGGTTTTTTATGTTCAGAATCATGTCATCTGCAAACAGCAAGAGTCTAATTTCTTCCTTTCCAATTTGGATTTCTTTTATTTCTTTTTCTTGCCTAATTGCTCTGGTCAAAACCTCTAGTACCATGTTGAATAGGAGTTGTGAGAGTAGGCACATTTGTGTTGTTCCTGTTCTCACAAGGATGGCTTTCAGTTTTTCACTGCTGAGTATGATGTTGACTGTGGGTTTGCCATACGTGGCCTTTATTATGTTGACATACTTTTCTTCTATACCATTTTATCAATGGTTTTTATCATACAGGGATGTTGGATCTTGTCAAATGTTTTCTCTGCATCTTTTGAATTGTTCGTGTGATTTTTATTTCTCATTTTGTTAGTGTGGTGTATCACATTGATTGACTTGTGGATGTTGGACCATCCCTGTGTTACTGGAATAAATCCCACTTGATCACGGTGTATGATCCTTTTAATATATTGCTGTTTTTGGTTTGCCAGTATTTTATTGAGGACTTTTGCATCTATGTTCATCAGGGACATTGGTCTGTAATTTTTCTTCTTTGTGCTGTCTTTATCAGTTTTTGGGGTCAGGGTAATGTTTACCTCATAGAATCACTTAGGAAGCATTCTGTATGTTTCAGTTTTTTGGAATATTTTGAGAAGGATAGGTCTTAAATCTTCTTTGAATGTTTGGTAGAATTCTCCACAGAGGCCAGTGGTCCTGGAGTTTTTTTGTGGGGGAGGTTTTTGACTACTGTTTCAATCTCTTTACTTTGGACTGGTGTATTCAGATTCTCCATTTCTTCTTGATTCAGTTTTGGGACTTTGTATGAGTCTAAGAATGTATTCATTTCTTGTAGGTTATCCAATTTGTGGGCATATAGTTTTTCATGGTATTCTCTTATAAGCCTTTGTATTTCTGTGGTATCCATTGTAATTTCTCCTCTTCATTTCTAATTTTATTAATTTGAGGCTTCTCTCTCTTTTTCTTAGTGAGTCTGCCTAAGGGTTTGTCAATTTTGTTTATCACCTCACAGAACCAGTTCTTAGTTTCATTGATGCTTTCTTCTGGGTTTTTTTTTTTTTTTTTTTAGTCTTTCATTTATTTCTGCTCTAATTTTTATAATTTCCCTCCTTCTACTGACTTTGGGCTTTGTTTGTTCTTCTTTTACTAGTTCTGTTAGCACAGTTTAAGATTATTTATTTGAGATTTTTCACATTTGTTGAGGTGGGCCTGTATTGCTATAGCTTTTCCTCTTATAACCACTTTTGCTGCATTCCATAAGAGTTGGTATGTTGTATTTTTATTTTCATTTGTCTCCAGGTGCTTTTAATTTTCCTTTGATGTCTTCATTGACTCGAGGGTTGTTCGTAGTGTGTTGTTTAGTCTCCACATATTTGTGACTTCCTCAGTTTTTTTCTTGTAGATGATTTCTAGTTTCTTAGTGTTGTGGTCAGAAAAGATGCTTGAGATGATTTCAATCTTCTTAAATTTATTGAAGCTTGCCTTGTTTCACAACATATAGTCTATCTTTGAGAATGTTCCATGTGCACTTGAGAGAAGAATGTGTATTCTGTTTTTGGATCGAATGTTCTCTTACATCTATTATGTCCATCTGATCAAGTGTTTTGTTTAAATTCACGATTTCCTTGTTGACTTTCTGTCTGGATGATCTGTCCATAGATGTAAGTGGGGTGTTGAGGTCCCCTACTATTATTGTGTTGCTTTTAATTTCTCCCTTTATGTCTGTTAATAGCTGCTTTATATACTTTGGTGCTCCTGTGCTGGGTGCATATATATTCACAAATGTTATATCCTCTTTATGGAATGTCCCTTTTATCATTATATACTGCCCCTCTTTGTCTCTCATTGTCTTTTTTATTTTGAAGTCTGCTTTGTCTGATATAAGTATGGCAACATCTGCTTTCTTTTATTTGCCATTTGCTTGAAGTATCATCTTCCATCTCCACTCTGAGTGTATGTTTGTCTTTAGAGCCTAGATGCATTTCCTGGAGGCAGCATATTGCTGGGTCTTGTTTTGTAATCCATCCAGCCACTCTTTGTCTTTTGATTGGAGGATTCAATCCATTGACTTTTAGAGTGTTTAGAGATATCTGAGGGCTTAATACTGACATTTTATTTCTCGTTTTCTGGATGTTCTATATTTCCATTGCTTTTCTTCCTTTGTATTTCTGACAGCCATTTCATTTGGTGGTTTATGTGATGGTTTTTTCAGTTTTCTTTTTATTTATGAATTATAGCTCTGCTCTGATTTTTTTTTTAGTGGTTACCATGAGGTTTGTATAAAAGATCCCATAGATGAGAGAGCTATTGTCTGATAGTCTCTTATCTCCATGAGCCTGATGAGGTTCCATCTCCCAACTTCCCCTTCTGAGTTATTGTTGTCACAAATTATTCTGTATTGTGCTGTGAGTTTATTACTAAGTTGAAGTGTTTTTAGTTACTTTAGTTGCTTTCCTTTCCTTTTTATTTTAAGTTATAATTGAATATTTGCTTCCCTGTTCTGAAAGAGAGTTGCCATTTTCTGATTTTGTTTGTCTTTTTATCTCCTTTCTCAAAGCTTGTCTTTTTGTTTCAGGTGTGAGGTCATCTTTAATCACTTCTTTTAAAGGGAGGTCTAGTGGCAATGAACTCCCTCAGCTTTTGTTTATCTGGGAAAGCTTTTATTTCTCCATCTTACCTAAAGGATAATTTTGCCATGTAGGGTATTCTTGGCTATAAGTTTTTGTCTTTCAGTATTTTGACTATATCATTCCATTCTCTCCTAGCCTGTAAGGTTTCAGCCAAGAAATATGCTGAAAGCCTGATAGGGGTTCCTTTGTAGAGTATTTTCTTCTGCCTTTTTTTCTTTTTCACTGACTTTTGTCAGTTTACTATTATACACCTTGGCGAAGATCTTTTAATATTGATGTAACTAGACATACTATTAGCTTCATGTATTTGTAAGTCTGGTTCTTTCCTCAGGTTTGGGAAATTCTCAGGTACTATTTTCTTTGAGCAAGCTCTCTGCTCCGTTCTCTCTTTGGAATACCTATAATTCTTATGTTACTTTTTCTAATTGAGTCAGATATTTCTCTAAGAATTCCTTCATTTAAAAAAAAATCTTAGGGGCTGGCCCAGTGGCACAACAGTTAAGTTTGCACCATCCACTTTGGTGGCCCGGGGTCTGCTGGTTCAGATCCTGGGTGCGGACATGGCACCACTCATCAAGCCATGCTGTGGCAGGCATCCCACATATAAAGTAGAGGAAGAAGGGCACGAATGTTAGCTCAGGGCCAGTCTTCCTCAGCAAAAAGAGGAGGATAGGCAGCAAATGTTAGCTCATGGCTAATCTTCCTCAAAAAATATTATTTTATGGAGATCATTAATGGTTTATAACATTGTGTAATTTCAGGTTACATTACAATTTATTAACTTCTGTATAGACTTCATCATGCTCACGACCAGTAATCTAATTTTTATCCATCACCATACATATGTGCCTCTTTACCCCTTTCGCCCACCCGCACAACCCCCTTCTCTTCTGGTAACCACTAATCTATTCACTTTTCCCCATATATTTGTGTATCTTCCATATATGAGTGAAATCATGCAGTATTTGCCTTGCTCTCTTTGGCTTATTTCACTTAACAGCATACCCTCAAAGTCCATCTATGTTGTTGAAAATGAGATGATTTTGTCTTTTTTTATGACCGTTGCATATATACACTGCACCTTCTTTATCCATTCATCTGTAGAAGGGCACTTGGGTTGCTTCCTCCTCTTGGCTGTTGTGAATAATGCTTCAATGAACACAGGGGTGCATAAATCTCTTTGAATTGTTGATTTCAAGTTCTTTGGATAAATACCCAGTAGTGGGATAGCTGGATAGTATGGTATTTCTATTTTCAATTTTTTGAGAACTCTCCATACTGTTTTCCAGAGTAGCTGCACCAGTTTGCATTCCCACCAGCTGTGTATGAGGGCTCCTTTTTCTCCACGTCCTCTCCAACACCTACCATTTTTTGTCTTGTTAATTATAGCTATTCTGACAGGTGTAAGGTGATATCGCATTGTAATTTTGATTTGCATTTCGCTGATAATTATTGATGGCGAACATCTTTTCATGGGTCTGTTGGCCATCTGTATATCTTCTTTGGAAAAATGTTTGTTCATATCCTCTGCCCATTGTTTGATCGGATTGTCTGTTTTTTGTTGTTGAGTTGTATGAATTCTTACATATTTTGGATATTAACCCCTTGTAGGATATATGATTTGCAAATACTTTCTCCCAATTGGTGGGCTGTCTTTTCATTTTGTTCATTGTTTCCTTTGCCTTGCAGAAGCTTTTAAGTCTGATGTAGTCCCATTTGTTACTTTTTCTTTAGTTTCCCTTGCCTTGGTAGACATGGTTTCAAAAAGATGCTGCCAAGACCAAGGCCAAAGAGTATACTGCCTGTATTTTCTTCTAGGAGTTTTATGTTTTCAGGTCTTAAATTCAAGTCTTTAATCCATTTTGAGTTAATTTTTGTGAATGGTGCAAGATAATGGTCTACTTTCATTCTTTTGCATGTGGCTCCAGTTTTCCAAACACTGTTTATTGAAGAGATGTCCCTTTCGCCCTCGTATGTTCTTGGCTTCTTTGTAGAAGATTAGCTGACCATAGATATATGGTTTTCTTTCTGTCCTTTCGATTCTGTTCCATTGATCTGTGTGTCTGTTTTCTGCCAGTATCATACTGCTTTGATTTCTAAAGCTTGTAGTATATTTTGAAGTCCCTGATTGTGATGCCTCCAGCTCTGTTGTTTTTTCTCAGGATTGCTTCGGCTATTTGAGGTCTTTTGTTGTTCCATATAAATTTTGGGATTCTTTGTTCTATTTCTGTGAATAATATCATTGGGATTCTGATTGGGATTGCATTGAATCTGTAGATTGCCTTAGGTATTATGGACATTTTTGCCTTTGTTTATTCTTCCAATCCATTAGCATGGCATATCTTTCCATTTCTTTATATCATCTTTAATTACTTTCAATAATATCTTATAGTTTACAGTGTATAGGTCTTTCACTTCTTTGGTTAAATTTATTCCTAGATAGCTTGTTCTTTTTGTTATGATTGTAAATGGGATTGTATTCTTGACTTCTCTTCCTGCTAGTTCATTGTTAGTGTATAGAACTGCAATTGATCTTTGTAGGTGATTTTGTACCCTGCAACTTTGTCCTCATTGTTGATTATTTCTAATGATTTTCTGATGGATTCCTTAGGGTTTTTTATGTTTAGAATCATGTCATCTGCAAACAGCAAGAGTCTAATTTCTTCCTTTCCAATTTGGATTTCTTTTATTTCTTTTTCTTGCCTAATTGCTCTGGTCAAAACCTCTAGTACCATGTTGAATAGGAGTTGTGAGAGTAGGCACATTTGTGTTGTTCCTGTTCTCACAAGGATGGCTTTCAGTTTTTCACTGCTGAGTATGATGTTGACTGTGGGTTTGCCATACGTGGCCTTTATTATGTTGACATACTTTTCTTCTATACCATTTTATCAATGGTTTTTATCATACAGGGATGTTGGATCTTGTCAAATGTTTTCTCTGCATCTTTTGAATTGTTCGTGTGATTTTTATTTCTCATTTTGTTAGTGTGGTGTATCACATTGATTGACTTGTGGATGTTGGACCATCCCTGTGTTACTGGAATAAATCCCACTTGATCACGGTGTATGATCCTTTTAATATATTGCTGTTTTTGGTTTGCCAGTATTTTATTGAGGACTTTTGCATCTATGTTCATCAGGGACATTGGTCTGTAATTTTTCTTCTTTGTGCTGTCTTTATCAGTTTTTGGGGTCAGGGTAATGTTTACCTCATAGAATCACTTAGGAAGCATTCTGTATGTTTCAGTTTTTTGGAATATTTTGAGAAGGATAGGTCTTAAATCTTCTTTGAATGTTTGGTAGAATTCTCCACAGAGGCCAGTGGTCCTGGAGTTTTTTTGTGGGGGAGGTTTTTGACTACTGTTTCAATCTCTTTACTTTGGACTGGTGTATTCAGATTCTCCATTTCTTCTTGATTCAGTTTTGGGACTTTGTATGAGTCTAAGAATGTATTCATTTCTTGTAGGTTATCCAATTTGTGGGCATATAGTTTTTCATGGTATTCTCTTATAAGCCTTTGTATTTCTGTGGTATCCATTGTAATTTCTCCTCTTCATTTCTAATTTTATTAATTTGAGGCTTCTCTCTCTTTTTCTTAGTGAGTCTGCCTAAGGGTTTGTCAATTTTGTTTATCACCTCACAGAACCAGTTCTTAGTTTCATTGATGCTTTCTTCTGGGTTTTTTTTTTTTTTTTTTTAGTCTTTCATTTATTTCTGCTCTAATTTTTATAATTTCCCTCCTTCTACTGACTTTGGGCTTTGTTTGTTCTTCTTTTACTAGTTCTGTTAGCACAGTTTAAGATTATTTATTTGAGATTTTTCACATTTGTTGAGGTGGGCCTGTATTGCTATAGCTTTTCCTCTTATAACCACTTTTGCTGCATTCCATAAGAGTTGGTATGTTGTATTTTTATTTTCATTTGTCTCCAGGTGCTTTTAATTTTCCTTTGATGTCTTCATTGACTCGAGGGTTGTTCGTAGTGTGTTGTTTAGTCTCCACATATTTGTGACTTCCTCAGTTTTTTTCTTGTAGATGATTTCTAGTTTCTTAGTGTTGTGGTCAGAAAAGATGCTTGAGATGATTTCAATCTTCTTAAATTTATTGAAGCTTGCCTTGTTTCACAACATATAGTCTATCTTTGAGAATGTTCCATGTGCACTTGAGAGAAGAATGTGTATTCTGTTTTTGGATCGAATGTTCTCTTACATCTATTATGTCCATCTGATCAAGTGTTTTGTTTAAATTCACGATTTCCTTGTTGACTTTCTGTCTGGATGATCTGTCCATAGATGTAAGTGGGGTGTTGAGGTCCCCTACTATTATTGTGTTGCTTTTAATTTCTCCCTTTATGTCTGTTAATAGCTGCTTTATATACTTTGGTGCTCCTGTGCTGGGTGCATATATATTCACAAATGTTATATCCTCTTTATGGAATGTCCCTTTTATCATTATATACTGCCCCTCTTTGTCTCTCATTGTCTTTTTTATTTTGAAGTCTGCTTTGTCTGATATAAGTATGGCAACATCTGCTTTCTTTTATTTGCCATTTGCTTGAAGTATCATCTTCCATCTCCACTCTGAGTGTATGTTTGTCTTTAGAGCCTAGATGCATTTCCTGGAGGCAGCATATTGCTGGGTCTTGTTTTGTAATCCATCCAGCCACTCTTTGTCTTTTGATTGGAGGATTCAATCCATTGACTTTTAGAGTGTTTAGAGATATCTGAGGGCTTAATACTGACATTTTATTTCTCGTTTTCTGGATGTTCTATATTTCCATTGCTTTTCTTCCTTTGTATTTCTGACAGCCATTTCATTTGGTGGTTTATGTGATGGTTTTTTCAGTTTTCTTTTTATTTATGAATTATAGCTCTGCTCTGATTTTTTTTTTAGTGGTTACCATGAGGTTTGTATAAAAGATCCCATAGATGAGAGAGCTATTGTCTGATAGTCTCTTATCTCCATGAGCCTGATGAGGTTCCATCTCCCAACTTCCCCTTCTGAGTTATTGTTGTCACAAATTATTCTGTATTGTGCTGTGAGTTTATTACTAAGTTGAAGTGTTTTTAGTTACTTTAGTTGCTTTCCTTTCCTTTTTATTTTAAGTTATAATTGAATATTTGCTTCCCTGTTCTGAAAGAGAGTTGCCATTTTCTGATTTTGTTTGTCTTTTTATCTCCTTTCTCAAAGCTTGTCTTTTTGTTTCAGGTGTGAGGTCATCTTTAATCACTTCTTTTAAAGGGAGGTCTAGTGGCAATGAACTCCCTCAGCTTTTGTTTATCTGGGAAAGCTTTTATTTCTCCATCTTACCTAAAGGATAATTTTGCCATGTAGGGTATTCTTGGCTATAAGTTTTTGTCTTTCAGTATTTTGACTATATCATTCCATTCTCTCCTAGCCTGTAAGGTTTCAGCCAAGAAATATGCTGAAAGCCTGATAGGGGTTCCTTTGTAGAGTATTTTCTTCTGCCTTTTTTTCTTTTTCACTGACTTTTGTCAGTTTACTATTATACACCTTGGCGAAGATCTTTTAATATTGATGTAACTAGACATACTATTAGCTTCATGTATTTGTAAGTCTGGTTCTTTCCTCAGGTTTGGGAAATTCTCAGGTACTATTTTCTTTGAGCAAGCTCTCTGCTCCGTTCTCTCTTTGGAATACCTATAATTCTTATGTTACTTTTTCTAATTGAGTCAGATATTTCTCTAAGAATTCCTTCATTTAAAAAAAAATCTTAGGGGCTGGCCCAGTGGCACAACAGTTAAGTTTGCACCATCCACTTTGGTGGCCCGGGGTCTGCTGGTTCAGATCCTGGGTGCGGACATGGCACCACTCATCAAGCCATGCTGTGGCAGGCATCCCACATATAAAGTAGAGGAAGAAGGGCACGAATGTTAGCTCAGGGCCAGTCTTCCTCAGCAAAAAGAGGAGGATAGGCAGCAAATGTTAGCTCATGGCTAATCTTCCTCAAAAAATATTATTTTATGGAGATCATTAATGGTTTATAACATTGTGTAATTTCAGGTTACATTACAATTTATTAACTTCTGTATAGACTTCATCATGCTCACGACCAGTAATCTAATTTTTATCCATCACCATACATATGTGCCTCTTTACCCCTTTCGCCCACCCGCACAACCCCCTTCTCTTCTGGTAACCACTAATCTATTCACTTTTCCCCATATATTTGTGTATCTTCCATATATGAGTGAAATCATGCAGTATTTGCCTTGCTCTCTTTGGCTTATTTCACTTAACAGCATACCCTCAAAGTCCATCTATGTTGTTGAAAATGAGATGATTTTGTCTTTTTTTATGACCGTTGCATATATACACTGCACCTTCTTTATCCATTCATCTGTAGAAGGGCACTTGGGTTGCTTCCTCCTCTTGGCTGTTGTGAATAATGCTTCAATGAACACAGGGGTGCATAAATCTCTTTGAATTGTTGATTTCAAGTTCTTTGGATAAATACCCAGTAGTGGGATAGCTGGATAGTATGGTATTTCTATTTTCAATTTTTTGAGAACTCTCCATACTGTTTTCCAGAGTAGCTGCACCAGTTTGCATTCCCACCAGCTGTGTATGAGGGCTCCTTTTTCTCCACGTCCTCTCCAACACCTACCATTTTTTGTCTTGTTAATTATAGCTATTCTGACAGGTGTAAGGTGATATCGCATTGTAATTTTGATTTGCATTTCGCTGATAATTATTGATGGCGAACATCTTTTCATGGGTCTGTTGGCCATCTGTATATCTTCTTTGGAAAAATGTTTGTTCATATCCTCTGCCCATTGTTTGATCGGATTGTCTGTTTTTTGTTGTTGAGTTGTATGAATTCTTACATATTTTGGATATTAACCCCTTGTAGGATATATGATTTGCAAATACTTTCTCCCAATTGGTGGGCTGTCTTTTCATTTTGTTCATTGTTTCCTTTGCCTTGCAGAAGCTTTTAAGTCTGATGTAGTCCCATTTGTTACTTTTTCTTTAGTTTCCCTTGCCTTGGTAGACATGGTTTCAAAAAGATGCTGCCAAGACCAAGGCCAAAGAGTATACTGCCTGTATTTTCTTCTAGGAGTTTTATGTTTTCAGGTCTTAAATTCAAGTCTTTAATCCATTTTGAGTTAATTTTTGTGAATGGTGCAAGATAATGGTCTACTTTCATTCTTTTGCATGTGGCTCCAGTTTTCCAAACACTGTTTATTGAAGAGATGTCCCTTTCGCCCTCGTATGTTCTTGGCTTCTTTGTAGAAGATTAGCTGACCATAGATATATGGTTTTCTTTCTGTCCTTTCGATTCTGTTCCATTGATCTGTGTGTCTGTTTTCTGCCAGTATCATACTGCTTTGATTTCTAAAGCTTGTAGTATATTTTGAAGTCCCTGATTGTGATGCCTCCAGCTCTGTTGTTTTTTCTCAGGATTGCTTCGGCTATTTGAGGTCTTTTGTTGTTCCATATAAATTTTGGGATTCTGTGTTCTATTTCTGTGAATAATATCATTGGGATTCTGATTGGGATTGCATTGAATCTGTAGATTGCCTTAGGTATTATGGACATTTTTGCCTTTGTTTATTCTTCCAATCCATTAGCATGGCATATCTTTCCATTTCTTTATATCATCTTTAATTACTTTCAATAATATCTTATAGTTTACAGTGTATAGGTCTTTCACTTCTTTGGTTAAATTTATTCCTAGATAGCTTGTTCTTTTTGTTATGATTGTAAATGGGATTGTATTCTTGACTTCTCTTCCTGCTAGTTCATTGTTAGTGTATAGAACTGCAATTGATCTTTGTAGGTGATTTTGTACCCTGCAACTTTGTCCTCATTGTTGATTATTTCTAATGATTTTCTGATGGATTCCTTAGGGTTTTTTATGTTTAGAATCATGTCATCTGCAAACAGCAAGAGTCTAATTTCTTCCTTTCCAATTTGGATTTCTTTTATTTCTTTTTCTTGCCTAATTGCTCTGGTCAAAACCTCTAGTACCATGTTGAATAGGAGTTGTGAGAGTAGGCACATTTGTGTTGTTCCTGTTCTCACAAGGATGGCTTTCAGTTTTTCACTGCTGAGTATGATGTTGACTGTGGGTTTGCCATACGTGGCCTTTATTATGTTGACATACTTTTCTTCTATACCATTTTATCAATGGTTTTTATCATACAGGGATGTTGGATCTTGTCAAATGTTTTCTCTGCATCTTTTGAATTGTTCGTGTGATTTTTATTTCTCATTTTGTTAGTGTGGTGTATCACATTGATTGACTTGTGGATGTTGGACCATCCCTGTGTTACTGGAATAAATCCCACTTGATCACGGTGTATGATCCTTTTAATATATTGCTGTTTTTGGTTTGCCAGTATTTTATTGAGGACTTTTGCATCTATGTTCATCAGGGACATTGGTCTGTAATTTTTCTTCTTTGTGCTGTCTTTATCAGTTTTTGGGGTCAGGGTAATGTTTACCTCATAGAATCACTTAGGAAGCATTCTGTATGTTTCAGTTTTTTGGAATATTTTGAGAAGGATAGGTCTTAAATCTTCTTTGAATGTTTGGTAGAATTCTCCACAGAGGCCAGTGGTCCTGGAGTTTTTTTGTGGGGGAGGTTTTTGACTACTGTTTCAATCTCTTTACTTTGGACTGGTGTATTCAGATTCTCCATTTCTTCTTGATTCAGTTTTGGGACTTTGTATGAGTCTAAGAATGTATTCATTTCTTGTAGGTTATCCAATTTGTGGGCATATAGTTTTTCATGGTATTCTCTTATAAGCCTTTGTATTTCTGTGGTATCCATTGTAATTTCTCCTCTTCATTTCTAATTTTATTAATTTGAGGCTTCTCTCTCTTTTTCTTAGTGAGTCTGCCTAAGGGTTTGTCAATTTTGTTTATCACCTCACAGAACCAGTTCTTAGTTTCATTGATGCTTTCTTCTGGGTTTTTTTTTTTTTTTTTTTAGTCTTTCATTTATTTCTGCTCTAATTTTTATAATTTCCCTCCTTCTACTGACTTTGGGCTTTGTTTGTTCTTCTTTTACTAGTTCTGTTAGCACAGTTTAAGATTATTTATTTGAGATTTTTCACATTTGTTGAGGTGGGCCTGTATTGCTATAGCTTTTCCTCTTATAACCACTTTTGCTGCATTCCATAAGAGTTGGTATGTTGTATTTTTATTTTCATTTGTCTCCAGGTGCTTTTAATTTTCCTTTGATGTCTTCATTGACTCGAGGGTTGTTCGTAGTGTGTTGTTTAGTCTCCACATATTTGTGACTTCCTCAGTTTTTTTCTTGTAGATGATTTCTAGTTTCTTAGTGTTGTGGTCAGAAAAGATGCTTGAGATGATTTCAATCTTCTTAAATTTATTGAAGCTTGCCTTGTTTCACAACATATAGTCTATCTTTGAGAATGTTCCATGTGCACTTGAGAGAAGAATGTGTATTCTGTTTTTGGATCGAATGTTCTCTTACATCTATTATGTCCATCTGATCAAGTGTTTTGTTTAAATTCACGATTTCCTTGTTGACTTTCTGTCTGGATGATCTGTCCATAGATGTAAGTGGGGTGTTGAGGTCCCCTACTATTATTGTGTTGCTTTTAATTTCTCCCTTTATGTCTGTTAATAGCTGCTTTATATACTTTGGTGCTCCTGTGCTGGGTGCATATATATTCACAAATGTTATATCCTCTTTATGGAATGTCCCTTTTATCATTATATACTGCCCCTCTTTGTCTCTCATTGTCTTTTTTATTTTGAAGTCTGCTTTGTCTGATATAAGTATGGCAACATCTGCTTTCTTTTATTTGCCATTTGCTTGAAGTATCATCTTCCATCTCCACTCTGAGTGTATGTTTGTCTTTAGAGCCTAGATGCATTTCCTGGAGGCAGCATATTGCTGGGTCTTGTTTTGTAATCCATCCAGCCACTCTTTGTCTTTTGATTGGAGGATTCAATCCATTGACTTTTAGAGTGTTTAGAGATATCTGAGGGCTTAATACTGACATTTTATTTCTCGTTTTCTGGATGTTCTATATTTCCATTGCTTTTCTTCCTTTGTATTTCTGACAGCCATTTCATTTGGTGGTTTATGTGATGGTTTTTTCAGTTTTCTTTTTATTTATGAATTATAGCTCTGCTCTGATTTTTTTTTTAGTGGTTACCATGAGGTTTGTATAAAAGATCCCATAGATGAGAGAGCTATTGTCTGATAGTCTCTTATCTCCATGAGCCTGATGAGGTTCCATCTCCCAACTTCCCCTTCTGAGTTATTGTTGTCACAAATTATTCTGTATTGTGCTGTGAGTTTATTACTAAGTTGAAGTGTTTTTAGTTACTTTAGTTGCTTTCCTTTCCTTTTTATTTTAAGTTATAATTGAATATTTGCTTCCCTGTTCTGAAAGAGAGTTGCCATTTTCTGATTTTGTTTGTCTTTTTATCTCCTTTCTCAAAGCTTGTCTTTTTGTTTCAGGTGTGAGGTCATCTTTAATCACTTCTTTTAAAGGGAGGTCTAGTGGCAATGAACTCCCTCAGCTTTTGTTTATCTGGGAAAGCTTTTATTTCTCCATCTTACCTAAAGGATAATTTTGCCATGTAGGGTATTCTTGGCTATAAGTTTTTGTCTTTCAGTATTTTGACTATATCATTCCATTCTCTCCTAGCCTGTAAGGTTTCAGCCAAGAAATATGCTGAAAGCCTGATAGGGGTTCCTTTGTAGAGTATTTTCTTCTGCCTTTTTTTCTTTTTCACTGACTTTTGTCAGTTTACTATTATACACCTTGGCGAAGATCTTTTAATATTGATGTAACTAGACATACTATTAGCTTCATGTATTTGTAAGTCTGGTTCTTTCCTCAGGTTTGGGAAATTCTCAGGTACTATTTTCTTTGAGCAAGCTCTCTGCTCCGTTCTCTCTTTGGAATACCTATAATTCTTATGTTACTTTTTCTAATTGAGTCAGATATTTCTCTAAGAATTCCTTCATTTAAAAAAAAATCTTAGGGGCTGGCCCAGTGGCACAACAGTTAAGTTTGCACCATCCACTTTGGTGGCCCGGGGTCTGCTGGTTCAGATCCTGGGTGCGGACATGGCACCACTCATCAAGCCATGCTGTGGCAGGCATCCCACATATAAAGTAGAGGAAGAAGGGCACGAATGTTAGCTCAGGGCCAGTCTTCCTCAGCAAAAAGAGGAGGATAGGCAGCAAATGTTAGCTCATGGCTAATCTTCCTCAAAAAATATTATTTTATGGAGATCATTAATGGTTTATAACATTGTGTAATTTCAGGTTACATTACAATTTATTAACTTCTGTATAGACTTCATCATGCTCACGACCAGTAATCTAATTTTTATCCATCACCATACATATGTGCCTCTTTACCCCTTTCGCCCACCCGCACAACCCCCTTCTCTTCTGGTAACCACTAATCTATTCACTTTTCCCCATATATTTGTGTATCTTCCATATATGAGTGAAATCATGCAGTATTTGCCTTGCTCTCTTTGGCTTATTTCACTTAACAGCATACCCTCAAAGTCCATCTATGTTGTTGAAAATGAGATGATTTTGTCTTTTTTTATGACCGTTGCATATATACACTGCACCTTCTTTATCCATTCATCTGTAGAAGGGCACTTGGGTTGCTTCCTCCTCTTGGCTGTTGTGAATAATGCTTCAATGAACACAGGGGTGCATAAATCTCTTTGAATTGTTGATTTCAAGTTCTTTGGATAAATACCCAGTAGTGGGATAGCTGGATAGTATGGTATTTCTATTTTCAATTTTTTGAGAACTCTCCATACTGTTTTCCAGAGTAGCTGCACCAGTTTGCATTCCCACCAGCTGTGTATGAGGGCTCCTTTTTCTCCACGTCCTCTCCAACACCTACCATTTTTTGTCTTGTTAATTATAGCTATTCTGACAGGTGTAAGGTGATATCGCATTGTAATTTTGATTTGCATTTCGCTGATAATTATTGATGGCGAACATCTTTTCATGGGTCTGTTGGCCATCTGTATATCTTCTTTGGAAAAATGTTTGTTCATATCCTCTGCCCATTGTTTGATCGGATTGTCTGTTTTTTGTTGTTGAGTTGTATGAATTCTTACATATTTTGGATATTAACCCCTTGTAGGATATATGATTTGCAAATACTTTCTCCCAATTGGTGGGCTGTCTTTTCATTTTGTTCATTGTTTCCTTTGCCTTGCAGAAGCTTTTAAGTCTGATGTAGTCCCATTTGTTACTTTTTCTTTAGTTTCCCTTGCCTTGGTAGACATGGTTTCAAAAAGATGCTGCCAAGACCAAGGCCAAAGAGTATACTGCCTGTATTTTCTTCTAGGAGTTTTATGTTTTCAGGTCTTAAATTCAAGTCTTTAATCCATTTTGAGTTAATTTTTGTGAATGGTGCAAGATAATGGTCTACTTTCATTCTTTTGCATGTGGCTCCAGTTTTCCAAACACTGTTTATTGAAGAGATGTCCCTTTCGCCCTCGTATGTTCTTGGCTTCTTTGTAGAAGATTAGCTGACCATAGATATATGGTTTTCTTTCTGTCCTTTCGATTCTGTTCCATTGATCTGTGTGTCTGTTTTCTGCCAGTATCATACTGCTTTGATTTCTAAAGCTTGTAGTATATTTTGAAGTCCCTGATTGTGATGCCTCCAGCTCTGTTGTTTTTTCTCAGGATTGCTTCGGCTATTTGAGGTCTTTTGTTGTTCCATATAAATTTTGGGATTCTTTGTTCTATTTCTGTGAATAATATCATTGGGATTCTGATTGGGATTGCATTGAATCTGTAGATTGCCTTAGGTATTATGGACATTTTTGCCTTTGTTTATTCTTCCAATCCATTAGCATGGCATATCTTTCCATTTCTTTATATCATCTTTAATTACTTTCAATAATATCTTATAGTTTACAGTGTATAGGTCTTTCACTTCTTTGGTTAAATTTATTCCTAGATAGCTTGTTCTTTTTGTTATGATTGTAAATGGGATTGTATTCTTGACTTCTCTTCCTGCTAGTTCATTGTTAGTGTATAGAACTGCAATTGATCTTTGTAGGTGATTTTGTACCCTGCAACTTTGTCCTCATTGTTGATTATTTCTAATGATTTTCTGATGGATTCCTTAGGGTTTTTTATGTTCAGAATCATGTCATCTGCAAACAGCAAGAGTCTAATTTCTTCCTTTCCAATTTGGATTTCTTTTATTTCTTTTTCTTGCCTAATTGCTCTGGTCAAAACCTCTAGTACCATGTTGAATAGGAGTTGTGAGAGTAGGCACATTTGTGTTGTTCCTGTTCTCACAAGGATGGCTTTCAGTTTTTCACTGCTGAGTATGATGTTGACTGTGGGTTTGCCATATGTGGCCTTTATTATGTTGACATACTTTTCTTCTATACCATTTTATCAATGGTTTTTATCATACAGGGATGTTGGATCTTGTCAAATGTTTTCTCTGCATCTTTTGAATTGTTCGTGTGATTTTTATTTCTCATTTTGTTAGTGTGGTGTATCACATTGATTGACTTGTGGATGTTGGACCATCCCTGTGTTACTGGAATAAATCCCACTTGATCACGGTGTATGATCCTTTTAATATATTGCTGTTTTTGGTTTGCCAGTATTTTATTGAGGACTTTTGCATCTATGTTCATCAGGGACATTGGTCTGTAATTTTTCTTCTTTGTGCTGTCTTTATCAGTTTTTGGGGTCAGGGTAATGTTTACCTCATAGAATCACTTAGGAAGCATTCTGTATGTTTCAGTTTTTTGGAATATTTTGAGAAGGATAGGTCTTAAATCTTCTTTGAATGTTTGGTAGAATTCTCCACAGAGGCCAGTGGTCCTGGAGTTTTTTTGTGGGGGAGGTTTTTGACTACTGTTTCAATCTCTTTACTTTGGACTGGTGTATTCAGATTCTCCATTTCTTCTTGATTCAGTTTTGGGACTTTGTATGAGTCTAAGAATGTATTCATTTCTTGTAGGTTATCCAATTTGTGGGCATATAGTTTTTCATGGTATTCTCTTATAAGCCTTTGTATTTCTGTGGTATCCATTGTAATTTCTCCTCTTCATTTCTAATTTTATTAATTTGAGGCTTCTCTCTCTTTTTCTTAGTGAGTCTGCCTAAGGGTTTGTCAATTTTGTTTATCACCTCACAGAACCAGTTCTTAGTTTCATTGATGCTTTCTTCTGGGTTTTTTTTTTTTTTTTTTTAGTCTTTCATTTATTTCTGCTCTAATTTTTATAATTTCCCTCCTTCTACTGACTTTGGGCTTTGTTTGTTCTTCTTTTACTAGTTCTGTTAGCACAGTTTAAGATTATTTATTTGAGATTTTTCACATTTGTTGAGGTGGGCCTGTATTGCTATAGCTTTTCCTCTTATAACCACTTTTGCTGCATTCCATAAGAGTTGGTATGTTGTATTTTTATTTTCATTTGTCTCCAGGTGCTTTTAATTTTCCTTTGATGTCTTCATTGACTCGAGGGTTGTTCGTAGTGTGTTGTTTAGTCTCCACATATTTGTGACTTCCTCAGTTTTTTTCTTGTAGATGATTTCTAGTTTCTTAGTGTTGTGGTCAGAAAAGATGCTTGAGATGATTTCAATCTTCTTAAATTTATTGAAGCTTGCCTTGTTTCACAACATATAGTCTATCTTTGAGAATGTTCCATGTGCACTTGAGAGAAGAATGTGTATTCTGTTTTTGGATCGAATGTTCTCTTACATCTATTATGTCCATCTGATCAAGTGTTTTGTTTAAATTCACGATTTCCTTGTTGACTTTCTGTCTGGATGATCTGTCCATAGATGTAAGTGGGGTGTTGAGGTCCCCTACTATTATTGTGTTGCTTTTAATTTCTCCCTTTATGTCTGTTAATAGCTGCTTTATATACTTTGGTGCTCCTGTGCTGGGTGCATATATATTCACAAATGTTATATCCTCTTTATGGAATGTCCCTTTTATCATTATATACTGCCCCTCTTTGTCTCTCATTGTCTTTTTTATTTTGAAGTCTGCTTTGTCTGATATAAGTATGGCAACATCTGCTTTCTTTTATTTGCCATTTGCTTGAAGTATCATCTTCCATCTCCACTCTGAGTGTATGTTTGTCTTTAGAGCCTAGATGCATTTCCTGGAGGCAGCATATTGCTGGGTCTTGTTTTGTAATCCATCCAGCCACTCTTTGTCTTTTGATTGGAGGATTCAATCCATTGACTTTTAGAGTGTTTAGAGATATCTGAGGGCTTAATACTGACATTTTATTTCTCGTTTTCTGGATGTTCTATATTTCCATTGCTTTTCTTCCTTTGTATTTCTGACAGCCATTTCATTTGGTGGTTTATGTGATGGTTTTTTCAGTTTTCTTTTTATTTATGAATTATAGCTCTGCTCTGATTTTTTTTTTAGTGGTTACCATGAGGTTTGTATAAAAGATCCCATAGATGAGAGAGCTATTGTCTGATAGTCTCTTATCTCCATGAGCCTGATGAGGTTCCATCTCCCAACTTCCCCTTCTGAGTTATTGTTGTCACAAATTATTCTGTATTGTGCTGTGAGTTTATTACTAAGTTGAAGTGTTTTTAGTTACTTTAGTTGCTTTCCTTTCCTTTTTATTTTAAGTTATAATTGAATATTTGCTTCCCTGTTCTGAAAGAGAGTTGCCATTTTCTGATTTTGTTTGTCTTTTTATCTCCTTTCTCAAAGCTTGTCTTTTTGTTTCAGGTGTGAGGTCATCTTTAATCACTTCTTTTAAAGGGAGGTCTAGTGGCAATGAACTCCCTCAGCTTTTGTTTATCTGGGAAAGCTTTTATTTCTCCATCTTACCTAAAGGATAATTTTGCCATGTAGGGTATTCTTGGCTATAAGTTTTTGTCTTTCAGTATTTTGACTATATCATTCCATTCTCTCCTAGCCTGTAAGGTTTCAGCCAAGAAATATGCTGAAAGCCTGATAGGGGTTCCTTTGTAGAGTATTTTCTTCTGCCTTTTTTTCTTTTTCACTGACTTTTGTCAGTTTACTATTATACACCTTGGCGAAGATCTTTTAATATTGATGTAACTAGACATACTATTAGCTTCATGTATTTGTAAGTCTGGTTCTTTCCTCAGGTTTGGGAAATTCTCAGGTACTATTTTCTTTGAGCAAGCTCTCTGCTCCGTTCTCTCTTTGGAATACCTATAATTCTTATGTTACTTTTTCTAATTGAGTCAGATATTTCTCTAAGAATTCCTTCATTTAAAAAAAAATCTTAGGGGCTGGCCCAGTGGCACAACAGTTAAGTTTGCACCATCCACTTTGGTGGCCCGGGGTCTGCTGGTTCAGATCCTGGGTGCGGACATGGCACCACTCATCAAGCCATGCTGTGGCAGGCATCCCACATATAAAGTAGAGGAAGAAGGGCACGAATGTTAGCTCAGGGCCAGTCTTCCTCAGCAAAAAGAAGAGGATAGGCAGCAAATGTTAGCTCATGGCTAATCTTCCTCAAAAAATATTATTTTATGGAGATCATTAATGGTTTATAACATTGTGTAATTTCAGGTTACATTACAATTTATTAACTTCTGTATAGACTTCATCATGCTCACGACCAGTAATCTAATTTTTATCCATCACCATACATATGTGCCTCTTTACCCCTTTCGCCCACCCGCACAACCCCCTTCTCTTCTGGTAACCACTAATCTATTCACTTTTCCCCATATATTTGTGTATCTTCCATATATGAGTGAAATCATGCAGTATTTGCCTTGCTCTCTTTGGCTTATTTCACTTAACAGCATACCCTCAAAGTCCATCTATGTTGTTGAAAATGAGATGATTTTGTCTTTTTTTATGACCGTTGCATATATACACTGCACCTTCTTTATCCATTCATCTGTAGAAGGGCACTTGGGTTGCTTCCTCCTCTTGGCTGTTGTGAATAATGCTTCAATGAACACAGGGGTGCATAAATCTCTTTGAATTGTTGATTTCAAGTTCTTTGGATAAATACCCAGTAGTGGGATAGCTGGATAGTATGGTATTTCTATTTTCAATTTTTTGAGAACTCTCCATACTGTTTTCCAGAGTAGCTGCACCAGTTTGCATTCCCACCAGCTGTGTATGAGGGCTCCTTTTTCTCCACGTCCTCTCCAACACCTACCATTTTTTGTCTTGTTAATTATAGCTATTCTGACAGGTGTAAGGTGATATCGCATTGTAATTTTGATTTGCATTTCGCTGATAATTATTGATGGCGAACATCTTTTCATGGGTCTGTTGGCCATCTGTATATCTTCTTTGGAAAAATGTTTGTTCATATCCTCTGCCCATTGTTTGATCGGATTGTCTGTTTTTTGTTGTTGAGTTGTATGAATTCTTACATATTTTGGATATTAACCCCTTGTAGGATATATGATTTGCAAATACTTTCTCCCAATTGGTGGGCTGTCTTTTCATTTTGTTCATTGTTTCCTTTGCCTTGCAGAAGCTTTTAAGTCTGATGTAGTCCCATTTGTTACTTTTTCTTTAGTTTCCCTTGCCTTGGTAGACATGGTTTCAAAAAGATGCTGCCAAGACCAAGGCCAAAGAGTATACTGCCTGTATTTTCTTCTAGGAGTTTTATGTTTTCAGGTCTTAAATTCAAGTCTTTAATCCATTTTGAGTTAATTTTTGTGAATGGTGCAAGATAATGGTCTACTTTCATTCTTTTGCATGTGGCTCCAGTTTTCCAAACACTGTTTATTGAAGAGATGTCCCTTTCGCCCTCGTATGTTCTTGGCTTCTTTGTAGAAGATTAGCTGACCATAGATATATGGTTTTCTTTCTGTCCTTTCGATTCTGTTCCATTGATCTGTGTGTCTGTTTTCTGCCAGTATCATACTGCTTTGATTTCTAAAGCTTGTAGTATATTTTGAAGTCCCTGATTGTGATGCCTCCAGCTCTGTTGTTTTTTCTCAGGATTGCTTCGGCTATTTGAGGTCTTTTGTTGTTCCATATAAATTTTGGGATTCTGTGTTCTATTTCTGTGAATAATATCATTGGGATTCTGATTGGGATTGCATTGAATCTGTAGATTGCCTTAGGTATTATGGACATTTTTGCCTTTGTTTATTCTTCCAATCCATTAGCATGGCATATCTTTCCATTTCTTTATATCATCTTTAATTACTTTCAATAATATCTTATAGTTTACAGTGTATAGGTCTTTCACTTCTTTGGTTAAATTTATTCCTAGATAGCTTGTTCTTTTTGTTATGATTGTAAATGGGATTGTATTCTTGACTTCTCTTCCTGCTAGTTCATTGTTAGTGTATAGAACTGCAATTGATCTTTGTAGGTGATTTTGTACCCTGCAACTTTGTCCTCATTGTTGATTATTTCTAATGATTTTCTGATGGATTCCTTAGGGTTTTTTATGTTTAGAATCATGTCATCTGCAAACAGCAAGAGTCTAATTTCTTCCTTTCCAATTTGGATTTCTTTTATTTCTTTTTCTTGCCTAATTGCTCTGGTCAAAACCTCTAGTACCATGTTGAATAGGAGTTGTGAGAGTAGGCACATTTGTGTTGTTCCTGTTCTCACAAGGATGGCTTTCAGTTTTTCACTGCTGAGTATGATGTTGACTGTGGGTTTGCCATACGTGGCCTTTATTATGTTGACATACTTTTCTTCTATACCATTTTATCAATGGTTTTTATCATACAGGGATGTTGGATCTTGTCAAATGTTTTCTCTGCATCTTTTGAATTGTTCGTGTGATTTTTATTTCTCATTTTGTTAGTGTGGTGTATCACATTGATTGACTTGTGGATGTTGGACCATCCCTGTGTTACTGGAATAAATCCCACTTGATCACGGTGTATGATCCTTTTAATATATTGCTGTTTTTGGTTTGCCAGTATTTTATTGAGGACTTTTGCATCTATGTTCATCAGGGACATTGGTCTGTAATTTTTCTTCTTTGTGCTGTCTTTATCAGTTTTTGGGGTCAGGGTAATGTTTACCTCATAGAATCACTTAGGAAGCATTCTGTATGTTTCAGTTTTTTGGAATATTTTGAGAAGGATAGGTCTTAAATCTTCTTTGAATGTTTGGTAGAATTCTCCACAGAGGCCAGTGGTCCTGGAGTTTTTTTGTGGGGGAGGTTTTTGACTACTGTTTCAATCTCTTTACTTTGGACTGGTGTATTCAGATTCTCCATTTCTTCTTGATTCAGTTTTGGGACTTTGTATGAGTCTAAGAATGTATTCATTTCTTGTAGGTTATCCAATTTGTGGGCATATAGTTTTTCATGGTATTCTCTTATAAGCCTTTGTATTTCTGTGGTATCCATTGTAATTTCTCCTCTTCATTTCTAATTTTATTAATTTGAGGCTTCTCTCTCTTTTTCTTAGTGAGTCTGCCTAAGGGTTTGTCAATTTTGTTTATCACCTCACAGAACCAGTTCTTAGTTTCATTGATGCTTTCTTCTGGGTTTTTTTTTTTTTTTTTTTAGTCTTTCATTTATTTCTGCTCTAATTTTTATAATTTCCCTCCTTCTACTGACTTTGGGCTTTGTTTGTTCTTCTTTTACTAGTTCTGTTAGCACAGTTTAAGATTATTTATTTGAGATTTTTCACATTTGTTGAGGTGGGCCTGTATTGCTATAGCTTTTCCTCTTATAACCACTTTTGCTGCATTCCATAAGAGTTGGTATGTTGTATTTTTATTTTCATTTGTCTCCAGGTGCTTTTAATTTTCCTTTGATGTCTTCATTGACTCGAGGGTTGTTCGTAGTGTGTTGTTTAGTCTCCACATATTTGTGACTTCCTCAGTTTTTTTCTTGTAGATGATTTCTAGTTTCTTAGTGTTGTGGTCAGAAAAGATGCTTGAGATGATTTCAATCTTCTTAAATTTATTGAAGCTTGCCTTGTTTCACAACATATAGTCTATCTTTGAGAATGTTCCATGTGCACTTGAGAGAAGAATGTGTATTCTGTTTTTGGATCGAATGTTCTCTTACATCTATTATGTCCATCTGATCAAGTGTTTTGTTTAAATTCACGATTTCCTTGTTGACTTTCTGTCTGGATGATCTGTCCATAGATGTAAGTGGGGTGTTGAGGTCCCCTACTATTATTGTGTTGCTTTTAATTTCTCCCTTTATGTCTGTTAATAGCTGCTTTATATACTTTGGTGCTCCTGTGCTGGGTGCATATATATTCACAAATGTTATATCCTCTTTATGGAATGTCCCTTTTATCATTATATACTGCCCCTCTTTGTCTCTCATTGTCTTTTTTATTTTGAAGTCTGCTTTGTCTGATATAAGTATGGCAACATCTGCTTTCTTTTATTTGCCATTTGCTTGAAGTATCATCTTCCATCTCCACTCTGAGTGTATGTTTGTCTTTAGAGCCTAGATGCATTTCCTGGAGGCAGCATATTGCTGGGTCTTGTTTTGTAATCCATCCAGCCACTCTTTGTCTTTTGATTGGAGGATTCAATCCATTGACTTTTAGAGTGTTTAGAGATATCTGAGGGCTTAATACTGACATTTTATTTCTCGTTTTCTGGATGTTCTATATTTCCATTGCTTTTCTTCCTTTGTATTTCTGACAGCCATTTCATTTGGTGGTTTATGTGATGGTTTTTTCAGTTTTCTTTTTATTTATGAATTATAGCTCTGCTCTGATTTTTTTTTTAGTGGTTACCATGAGGTTTGTATAAAAGATCCCATAGATGAGAGAGCTATTGTCTGATAGTCTCTTATCTCCATGAGCCTGATGAGGTTCCATCTCCCAACTTCCCCTTCTGAGTTATTGTTGTCACAAATTATTCTGTATTGTGCTGTGAGTTTATTACTAAGTTGAAGTGTTTTTAGTTACTTTAGTTGCTTTCCTTTCCTTTTTATTTTAAGTTATAATTGAATATTTGCTTCCCTGTTCTGAAAGAGAGTTGCCATTTTCTGATTTTGTTTGTCTTTTTATCTCCTTTCTCAAAGCTTGTCTTTTTGTTTCAGGTGTGAGGTCATCTTTAATCACTTCTTTTAAAGGGAGGTCTAGTGGCAATGAACTCCCTCAGCTTTTGTTTATCTGGGAAAGCTTTTATTTCTCCATCTTACCTAAAGGATAATTTTGCCATGTAGGGTATTCTTGGCTATAAGTTTTTGTCTTTCAGTATTTTGACTATATCATTCCATTCTCTCCTAGCCTGTAAGGTTTCAGCCAAGAAATATGCTGAAAGCCTGATAGGGGTTCCTTTGTAGAGTATTTTCTTCTGCCTTTTTTTCTTTTTCACTGACTTTTGTCAGTTTACTATTATACACCTTGGCGAAGATCTTTTAATATTGATGTAACTAGACATACTATTAGCTTCATGTATTTGTAAGTCTGGTTCTTTCCTCAGGTTTGGGAAATTCTCAGGTACTATTTTCTTTGAGCAAGCTCTCTGCTCCGTTCTCTCTTTGGAATACCTATAATTCTTATGTTACTTTTTCTAATTGAGTCAGATATTTCTCTAAGAATTCCTTCATTTAAAAAAAAATCTTAGGGGCTGGCCCAGTGGCACAACAGTTAAGTTTGCACCATCCACTTTGGTGGCCCGGGGTCTGCTGGTTCAGATCCTGGGTGCGGACATGGCACCACTCATCAAGCCATGCTGTGGCAGGCATCCCACATATAAAGTAGAGGAAGAAGGGCACGAATGTTAGCTCAGGGCCAGTCTTCCTCAGCAAAAAGAGGAGGATAGGCAGCAAATGTTAGCTCATGGCTAATCTTCCTCAAAAAATATTATTTTATGGAGATCATTAATGGTTTATAACATTGTGTAATTTCAGGTTACATTACAATTTATTAACTTCTGTATAGACTTCATCATGCTCACGACCAGTAATCTAATTTTTATCCATCACCATACATATGTGCCTCTTTACCCCTTTCGCCCACCCGCACAACCCCCTTCTCTTCTGGTAACCACTAATCTATTCACTTTTCCCCATATATTTGTGTATCTTCCATATATGAGTGAAATCATGCAGTATTTGCCTTGCTCTCTTTGGCTTATTTCACTTAACAGCATACCCTCAAAGTCCATCTATGTTGTTGAAAATGAGATGATTTTGTCTTTTTTTATGACCGTTGCATATATACACTGCACCTTCTTTATCCATTCATCTGTAGAAGGGCACTTGGGTTGCTTCCTCCTCTTGGCTGTTGTGAATAATGCTTCAATGAACACAGGGGTGCATAAATCTCTTTGAATTGTTGATTTCAAGTTCTTTGGATAAATACCCAGTAGTGGGATAGCTGGATAGTATGGTATTTCTATTTTCAATTTTTTGAGAACTCTCCATACTGTTTTCCAGAGTAGCTGCACCAGTTTGCATTCCCACCAGCTGTGTATGAGGGCTCCTTTTTCTCCACGTCCTCTCCAACACCTACCATTTTTTGTCTTGTTAATTATAGCTATTCTGACAGGTGTAAGGTGATATCGCATTGTAATTTTGATTTGCATTTCGCTGATAATTATTGATGGCGAACATCTTTTCATGGGTCTGTTGGCCATCTGTATATCTTCTTTGGAAAAATGTTTGTTCATATCCTCTGCCCATTGTTTGATCGGATTGTCTGTTTTTTGTTGTTGAGTTGTATGAATTCTTACATATTTTGGATATTAACCCCTTGTAGGATATATGATTTGCAAATACTTTCTCCCAATTGGTGGGCTGTCTTTTCATTTTGTTCATTGTTTCCTTTGCCTTGCAGAAGCTTTTAAGTCTGATGTAGTCCCATTTGTTACTTTTTCTTTAGTTTCCCTTGCCTTGGTAGACATGGTTTCAAAAAGATGCTGCCAAGACCAAGGCCAAAGAGTATACTGCCTGTATTTTCTTCTAGGAGTTTTATGTTTTCAGGTCTTAAATTCAAGTCTTTAATCCATTTTGAGTTAATTTTTGTGAATGGTGCAAGATAATGGTCTACTTTCATTCTTTTGCATGTGGCTCCAGTTTTCCAAACACTGTTTATTGAAGAGATGTCCCTTTCGCCCTCGTATGTTCTTGGCTTCTTTGTAGAAGATTAGCTGACCATAGATATATGGTTTTCTTTCTGTCCTTTCGATTCTGTTCCATTGATCTGTGTGTCTGTTTTCTGCCAGTATCATACTGCTTTGATTTCTAAAGCTTGTAGTATATTTTGAAGTCCCTGATTGTGATGCCTCCAGCTCTGTTGTTTTTTCTCAGGATTGCTTCGGCTATTTGAGGTCTTTTGTTGTTCCATATAAATTTTGGGATTCTGTGTTCTATTTCTGTGAATAATATCATTGGGATTCTGATTGGGATTGCATTGAATCTGTAGATTGCCTTAGGTATTATGGACATTTTTGCCTTTGTTTATTCTTCCAATCCATTAGCATGGCATATCTTTCCATTTCTTTATATCATCTTTAATTACTTTCAATAATATCTTATAGTTTACAGTGTATAGGTCTTTCACTTCTTTGGTTAAATTTATTCCTAGATAGCTTGTTCTTTTTGTTATGATTGTAAATGGGATTGTATTCTTGACTTCTCTTCCTGCTAGTTCATTGTTAGTGTATAGAACTGCAATTGATCTTTGTAGGTGATTTTGTACCCTGCAACTTTGTCCTCATTGTTGATTATTTCTAATGATTTTCTGATGGATTCCTTAGGGTTTTTTATGTTTAGAATCATGTCATCTGCAAACAGCAAGAGTCTAATTTCTTCCTTTCCAATTTGGATTTCTTTTATTTCTTTTTCTTGCCTAATTGCTCTGGTCAAAACCTCTAGTACCATGTTGAATAGGAGTTGTGAGAGTAGGCACATTTGTGTTGTTCCTGTTCTCACAAGGATGGCTTTCAGTTTTTCACTGCTGAGTATGATGTTGACTGTGGGTTTGCCATACGTGGCCTTTATTATGTTGACATACTTTTCTTCTATACCATTTTATCAATGGTTTTTATCATACAGGGATGTTGGATCTTGTCAAATGTTTTCTCTGCATCTTTTGAATTGTTCGTGTGATTTTTATTTCTCATTTTGTTAGTGTGGTGTATCACATTGATTGACTTGTGGATGTTGGACCATCCCTGTGTTACTGGAATAAATCCCACTTGATCACGGTGTATGATCCTTTTAATATATTGCTGTTTTTGGTTTGCCAGTATTTTATTGAGGACTTTTGCATCTATGTTCATCAGGGACATTGGTCTGTAATTTTTCTTCTTTGTGCTGTCTTTATCAGTTTTTGGGGTCAGGGTAATGTTTACCTCATAGAATCACTTAGGAAGCATTCTGTATGTTTCAGTTTTTTGGAATATTTTGAGAAGGATAGGTCTTAAATCTTCTTTGAATGTTTGGTAGAATTCTCCACAGAGGCCAGTGGTCCTGGAGTTTTTTTGTGGGGGAGGTTTTTGACTACTGTTTCAATCTCTTTACTTTGGACTGGTGTATTCAGATTCTCCATTTCTTCTTGATTCAGTTTTGGGACTTTGTATGAGTCTAAGAATGTATTCATTTCTTGTAGGTTATCCAATTTGTGGGCATATAGTTTTTCATGGTATTCTCTTATAAGCCTTTGTATTTCTGTGGTATCCATTGTAATTTCTCCTCTTCATTTCTAATTTTATTAATTTGAGGCTTCTCTCTCTTTTTCTTAGTGAGTCTGCCTAAGGGTTTGTCAATTTTGTTTATCACCTCACAGAACCAGTTCTTAGTTTCATTGATGCTTTCTTCTGGGTTTTTTTTTTTTTTTTTTTAGTCTTTCATTTATTTCTGCTCTAATTTTTATAATTTCCCTCCTTCTACTGACTTTGGGCTTTGTTTGTTCTTCTTTTACTAGTTCTGTTAGCACAGTTTAAGATTATTTATTTGAGATTTTTCACATTTGTTGAGGTGGGCCTGTATTGCTATAGCTTTTCCTCTTATAACCACTTTTGCTGCATTCCATAAGAGTTGGTATGTTGTATTTTTATTTTCATTTGTCTCCAGGTGCTTTTAATTTTCCTTTGATGTCTTCATTGACTCGAGGGTTGTTCGTAGTGTGTTGTTTAGTCTCCACATATTTGTGACTTCCTCAGTTTTTTTCTTGTAGATGATTTCTAGTTTCTTAGTGTTGTGGTCAGAAAAGATGCTTGAGATGATTTCAATCTTCTTAAATTTATTGAAGCTTGCCTTGTTTCACAACATATAGTCTATCTTTGAGAATGTTCCATGTGCACTTGAGAGAAGAATGTGTATTCTGTTTTTGGATCGAATGTTCTCTTACATCTATTATGTCCATCTGATCAAGTGTTTTGTTTAAATTCACGATTTCCTTGTTGACTTTCTGTCTGGATGATCTGTCCATAGATGTAAGTGGGGTGTTGAGGTCCCCTACTATTATTGTGTTGCTTTTAATTTCTCCCTTTATGTCTGTTAATAGCTGCTTTATATACTTTGGTGCTCCTGTGCTGGGTGCATATATATTCACAAATGTTATATCCTCTTTATGGAATGTCCCTTTTATCATTATATACTGCCCCTCTTTGTCTCTCATTGTCTTTTTTATTTTGAAGTCTGCTTTGTCTGATATAAGTATGGCAACATCTGCTTTCTTTTATTTGCCATTTGCTTGAAGTATCATCTTCCATCTCCACTCTGAGTGTATGTTTGTCTTTAGAGCCTAGATGCATTTCCTGGAGGCAGCATATTGCTGGGTCTTGTTTTGTAATCCATCCAGCCACTCTTTGTCTTTTGATTGGAGGATTCAATCCATTGACTTTTAGAGTGTTTAGAGATATCTGAGGGCTTAATACTGACATTTTATTTCTCGTTTTCTGGATGTTCTATATTTCCATTGCTTTTCTTCCTTTGTATTTCTGACAGCCATTTCATTTGGTGGTTTATGTGATGGTTTTTTCAGTTTTCTTTTTATTTATGAATTATAGCTCTGCTCTGATTTTTTTTTTAGTGGTTACCATGAGGTTTGTATAAAAGATCCCATAGATGAGAGAGCTATTGTCTGATAGTCTCTTATCTCCATGAGCCTGATGAGGTTCCATCTCCCAACTTCCCCTTCTGAGTTATTGTTGTCACAAATTATTCTGTATTGTGCTGTGAGTTTATTACTAAGTTGAAGTGTTTTTAGTTACTTTAGTTGCTTTCCTTTCCTTTTTATTTTAAGTTATAATTGAATATTTGCTTCCCTGTTCTGAAAGAGAGTTGCCATTTTCTGATTTTGTTTGTCTTTTTATCTCCTTTCTCAAAGCTTGTCTTTTTGTTTCAGGTGTGAGGTCATCTTTAATCACTTCTTTTAAAGGGAGGTCTAGTGGCAATGAACTCCCTCAGCTTTTGTTTATCTGGGAAAGCTTTTATTTCTCCATCTTACCTAAAGGATAATTTTGCCATGTAGGGTATTCTTGGCTATAAGTTTTTGTCTTTCAGTATTTTGACTATATCATTCCATTCTCTCCTAGCCTGTAAGGTTTCAGCCAAGAAATATGCTGAAAGCCTGATAGGGGTTCCTTTGTAGAGTATTTTCTTCTGCCTTTTTTTCTTTTTCACTGACTTTTGTCAGTTTACTATTATACACCTTGGCGAAGATCTTTTAATATTGATGTAACTAGACATACTATTAGCTTCATGTATTTGTAAGTCTGGTTCTTTCCTCAGGTTTGGGAAATTCTCAGGTACTATTTTCTTTGAGCAAGCTCTCTGCTCCGTTCTCTCTTTGGAATACCTATAATTCTTATGTTACTTTTTCTAATTGAGTCAGATATTTCTCTAAGAATTCCTTCATTTAAAAAAAAATCTTAGGGGCTGGCCCAGTGGCACAACAGTTAAGTTTGCACCATCCACTTTGGTGGCCCGGGGTCTGCTGGTTCAGATCCTGGGTGCGGACATGGCACCACTCATCAAGCCATGCTGTGGCAGGCATCCCACATATAAAGTAGAGGAAGAAGGGCACGAATGTTAGCTCAGGGCCAGTCTTCCTCAGCAAAAAGAGGAGGATAGGCAGCAAATGTTAGCTCATGGCTAATCTTCCTCAAAAAATATTATTTTATGGAGATCATTAATGGTTTATAACATTGTGTAATTTCAGGTTACATTACAATTTATTAACTTCTGTATAGACTTCATCATGCTCACGACCAGTAATCTAATTTTTATCCATCACCATACATATGTGCCTCTTTACCCCTTTCGCCCACCCGCACAACCCCCTTCTCTTCTGGTAACCACTAATCTATTCACTTTTCCCCATATATTTGTGTATCTTCCATATATGAGTGAAATCATGCAGTATTTGCCTTGCTCTCTTTGGCTTATTTCACTTAACAGCATACCCTCAAAGTCCATCTATGTTGTTGAAAATGAGATGATTTTGTCTTTTTTTATGACCGTTGCATATATACACTGCACCTTCTTTATCCATTCATCTGTAGAAGGGCACTTGGGTTGCTTCCTCCTCTTGGCTGTTGTGAATAATGCTTCAATGAACACAGGGGTGCATAAATCTCTTTGAATTGTTGATTTCAAGTTCTTTGGATAAATACCCAGTAGTGGGATAGCTGGATAGTATGGTATTTCTATTTTCAATTTTTTGAGAACTCTCCATACTGTTTTCCAGAGTAGCTGCACCAGTTTGCATTCCCACCAGCTGTGTATGAGGGCTCCTTTTTCTCCACGTCCTCTCCAACACCTACCATTTTTTGTCTTGTTAATTATAGCTATTCTGACAGGTGTAAGGTGATATCGCATTGTAATTTTGATTTGCATTTCGCTGATAATTATTGATGGCGAACATCTTTTCATGGGTCTGTTGGCCATCTGTATATCTTCTTTGGAAAAATGTTTGTTCATATCCTCTGCCCATTGTTTGATCGGATTGTCTGTTTTTTGTTGTTGAGTTGTATGAATTCTTACATATTTTGGATATTAACCCCTTGTAGGATATATGATTTGCAAATACTTTCTCCCAATTGGTGGGCTGTCTTTTCATTTTGTTCATTGTTTCCTTTGCCTTGCAGAAGCTTTTAAGTCTGATGTAGTCCCATTTGTTACTTTTTCTTTAGTTTCCCTTGCCTTGGTAGACATGGTTTCAAAAAGATGCTGCCAAGACCAAGGCCAAAGAGTATACTGCCTGTATTTTCTTCTAGGAGTTTTATGTTTTCAGGTCTTAAATTCAAGTCTTTAATCCATTTTGAGTTAATTTTTGTGAATGGTGCAAGATAATGGTCTACTTTCATTCTTTTGCATGTGGCTCCAGTTTTCCAAACACTGTTTATTGAAGAGATGTCCCTTTCGCCCTCGTATGTTCTTGGCTTCTTTGTAGAAGATTAGCTGACCATAGATATATGGTTTTCTTTCTGTCCTTTCGATTCTGTTCCATTGATCTGTGTGTCTGTTTTCTGCCAGTATCATACTGCTTTGATTTCTAAAGCTTGTAGTATATTTTGAAGTCCCTGATTGTGATGCCTCCAGCTCTGTTGTTTTTTCTCAGGATTGCTTCGGCTATTTGAGGTCTTTTGTTGTTCCATATAAATTTTGGGATTCTGTGTTCTATTTCTGTGAATAATATCATTGGGATTCTGATTGGGATTGCATTGAATCTGTAGATTGCCTTAGGTATTATGGACATTTTTGCCTTTGTTTATTCTTCCAATCCATTAGCATGGCATATCTTTCCATTTCTTTATATCATCTTTAATTACTTTCAATAATATCTTATAGTTTACAGTGTATAGGTCTTTCACTTCTTTGGTTAAATTTATTCCTAGATAGCTTGTTCTTTTTGTTATGATTGTAAATGGGATTGTATTCTTGACTTCTCTTCCTGCTAGTTCATTGTTAGTGTATAGAACTGCAATTGATCTTTGTAGGTGATTTTGTACCCTGCAACTTTGTCCTCATTGTTGATTATTTCTAATGATTTTCTGATGGATTCCTTAGGGTTTTTTATGTTTAGAATCATGTCATCTGCAAACAGCAAGAGTCTAATTTCTTCCTTTCCAATTTGGATTTCTTTTATTTCTTTTTCTTGCCTAATTGCTCTGGTCAAAACCTCTAGTACCATGTTGAATAGGAGTTGTGAGAGTAGGCACATTTGTGTTGTTCCTGTTCTCACAAGGATGGCTTTCAGTTTTTCACTGCTGAGTATGATGTTGACTGTGGGTTTGCCATACGTGGCCTTTATTATGTTGACATACTTTTCTTCTATACCATTTTATCAATGGTTTTTATCATACAGGGATGTTGGATCTTGTCAAATGTTTTCTCTGCATCTTTTGAATTGTTCGTGTGATTTTTATTTCTCATTTTGTTAGTGTGGTGTATCACATTGATTGACTTGTGGATGTTGGACCATCCCTGTGTTACTGGAATAAATCCCACTTGATCACGGTGTATGATCCTTTTAATATATTGCTGTTTTTGGTTTGCCAGTATTTTATTGAGGACTTTTGCATCTATGTTCATCAGGGACATTGGTCTGTAATTTTTCTTCTTTGTGCTGTCTTTATCAGTTTTTGGGGTCAGGGTAATGTTTACCTCATAGAATCACTTAGGAAGCATTCTGTATGTTTCAGTTTTTTGGAATATTTTGAGAAGGATAGGTCTTAAATCTTCTTTGAATGTTTGGTAGAATTCTCCACAGAGGCCAGTGGTCCTGGAGTTTTTTTGTGGGGGAGGTTTTTGACTACTGTTTCAATCTCTTTACTTTGGACTGGTGTATTCAGATTCTCCATTTCTTCTTGATTCAGTTTTGGGACTTTGTATGAGTCTAAGAATGTATTCATTTCTTGTAGGTTATCCAATTTGTGGGCATATAGTTTTTCATGGTATTCTCTTATAAGCCTTTGTATTTCTGTGGTATCCATTGTAATTTCTCCTCTTCATTTCTAATTTTATTAATTTGAGGCTTCTCTCTCTTTTTCTTAGTGAGTCTGCCTAAGGGTTTGTCAATTTTGTTTATCACCTCACAGAACCAGTTCTTAGTTTCATTGATGCTTTCTTCTGGGTTTTTTTTTTTTTTTTTTTAGTCTTTCATTTATTTCTGCTCTAATTTTTATAATTTCCCTCCTTCTACTGACTTTGGGCTTTGTTTGTTCTTCTTTTACTAGTTCTGTTAGCACAGTTTAAGATTATTTATTTGAGATTTTTCACATTTGTTGAGGTGGGCCTGTATTGCTATAGCTTTTCCTCTTATAACCACTTTTGCTGCATTCCATAAGAGTTGGTATGTTGTATTTTTATTTTCATTTGTCTCCAGGTGCTTTTAATTTTCCTTTGATGTCTTCATTGACTCGAGGGTTGTTCGTAGTGTGTTGTTTAGTCTCCACATATTTGTGACTTCCTCAGTTTTTTTCTTGTAGATGATTTCTAGTTTCTTAGTGTTGTGGTCAGAAAAGATGCTTGAGATGATTTCAATCTTCTTAAATTTATTGAAGCTTGCCTTGTTTCACAACATATAGTCTATCTTTGAGAATGTTCCATGTGCACTTGAGAGAAGAATGTGTATTCTGTTTTTGGATCGAATGTTCTCTTACATCTATTATGTCCATCTGATCAAGTGTTTTGTTTAAATTCACGATTTCCTTGTTGACTTTCTGTCTGGATGATCTGTCCATAGATGTAAGTGGGGTGTTGAGGTCCCCTACTATTATTGTGTTGCTTTTAATTTCTCCCTTTATGTCTGTTAATAGCTGCTTTATATACTTTGGTGCTCCTGTGCTGGGTGCATATATATTCACAAATGTTATATCCTCTTTATGGAATGTCCCTTTTATCATTATATACTGCCCCTCTTTGTCTCTCATTGTCTTTTTTATTTTGAAGTCTGCTTTGTCTGATATAAGTATGGCAACATCTGCTTTCTTTTATTTGCCATTTGCTTGAAGTATCATCTTCCATCTCCACTCTGAGTGTATGTTTGTCTTTAGAGCCTAGATGCATTTCCTGGAGGCAGCATATTGCTGGGTCTTGTTTTGTAATCCATCCAGCCACTCTTTGTCTTTTGATTGGAGGATTCAATCCATTGACTTTTAGAGTGTTTAGAGATATCTGAGGGCTTAATACTGACATTTTATTTCTCGTTTTCTGGATGTTCTATATTTCCATTGCTTTTCTTCCTTTGTATTTCTGACAGCCATTTCATTTGGTGGTTTATGTGATGGTTTTTTCAGTTTTCTTTTTATTTATGAATTATAGCTCTGCTCTGATTTTTTTTTTAGTGGTTACCATGAGGTTTGTATAAAAGATCCCATAGATGAGAGAGCTATTGTCTGATAGTCTCTTATCTCCATGAGCCTGATGAGGTTCCATCTCCCAACTTCCCCTTCTGAGTTATTGTTGTCACAAATTATTCTGTATTGTGCTGTGAGTTTATTACTAAGTTGAAGTGTTTTTAGTTACTTTAGTTGCTTTCCTTTCCTTTTTATTTTAAGTTATAATTGAATATTTGCTTCCCTGTTCTGAAAGAGAGTTGCCATTTTCTGATTTTGTTTGTCTTTTTATCTCCTTTCTCAAAGCTTGTCTTTTTGTTTCAGGTGTGAGGTCATCTTTAATCACTTCTTTTAAAGGGAGGTCTAGTGGCAATGAACTCCCTCAGCTTTTGTTTATCTGGGAAAGCTTTTATTTCTCCATCTTACCTAAAGGATAATTTTGCCATGTAGGGTATTCTTGGCTATAAGTTTTTGTCTTTCAGTATTTTGACTATATCATTCCATTCTCTCCTAGCCTGTAAGGTTTCAGCCAAGAAATATGCTGAAAGCCTGATAGGGGTTCCTTTGTAGAGTATTTTCTTCTGCCTTTTTTTCTTTTTCACTGACTTTTGTCAGTTTACTATTATACACCTTGGCGAAGATCTTTTAATATTGATGTAACTAGACATACTATTAGCTTCATGTATTTGTAAGTCTGGTTCTTTCCTCAGGTTTGGGAAATTCTCAGGTACTATTTTCTTTGAGCAAGCTCTCTGCTCCGTTCTCTCTTTGGAATACCTATAATTCTTATGTTACTTTTTCTAATTGAGTCAGATATTTCTCTAAGAATTCCTTCATTTAAAAAAAAATCTTAGGGGCTGGCCCAGTGGCACAACAGTTAAGTTTGCACCATCCACTTTGGTGGCCCGGGGTCTGCTGGTTCAGATCCTGGGTGCGGACATGGCACCACTCATCAAGCCATGCTGTGGCAGGCATCCCACATATAAAGTAGAGGAAGAAGGGCACGAATGTTAGCTCAGGGCCAGTCTTCCTCAGCAAAAAGAGGAGGATAGGCAGCAAATGTTAGCTCATGGCTAATCTTCCTCAAAAAATATTATTTTATGGAGATCATTAATGGTTTATAACATTGTGTAATTTCAGGTTACATTACAATTTATTAACTTCTGTATAGACTTCATCATGCTCACGACCAGTAATCTAATTTTTATCCATCACCATACATATGTGCCTCTTTACCCCTTTCGCCCACCCGCACAACCCCCTTCTCTTCTGGTAACCACTAATCTATTCACTTTTCCCCATATATTTGTGTATCTTCCATATATGAGTGAAATCATGCAGTATTTGCCTTGCTCTCTTTGGCTTATTTCACTTAACAGCATACCCTCAAAGTCCATCTATGTTGTTGAAAATGAGATGATTTTGTCTTTTTTTATGACCGTTGCATATATACACTGCACCTTCTTTATCCATTCATCTGTAGAAGGGCACTTGGGTTGCTTCCTCCTCTTGGCTGTTGTGAATAATGCTTCAATGAACACAGGGGTGCATAAATCTCTTTGAATTGTTGATTTCAAGTTCTTTGGATAAATACCCAGTAGTGGGATAGCTGGATAGTATGGTATTTCTATTTTCAATTTTTTGAGAACTCTCCATACTGTTTTCCAGAGTAGCTGCACCAGTTTGCATTCCCACCAGCTGTGTATGAGGGCTCCTTTTTCTCCACGTCCTCTCCAACACCTACCATTTTTTGTCTTGTTAATTATAGCTATTCTGACAGGTGTAAGGTGATATCGCATTGTAATTTTGATTTGCATTTCGCTGATAATTATTGATGGCGAACATCTTTTCATGGGTCTGTTGGCCATCTGTATATCTTCTTTGGAAAAATGTTTGTTCATATCCTCTGCCCATTGTTTGATCGGATTGTCTGTTTTTTGTTGTTGAGTTGTATGAATTCTTACATATTTTGGATATTAACCCCTTGTAGGATATATGATTTGCAAATACTTTCTCCCAATTGGTGGGCTGTCTTTTCATTTTGTTCATTGTTTCCTTTGCCTTGCAGAAGCTTTTAAGTCTGATGTAGTCCCATTTGTTACTTTTTCTTTAGTTTCCCTTGCCTTGGTAGACATGGTTTCAAAAAGATGCTGCCAAGACCAAGGCCAAAGAGTATACTGCCTGTATTTTCTTCTAGGAGTTTTATGTTTTCAGGTCTTAAATTCAAGTCTTTAATCCATTTTGAGTTAATTTTTGTGAATGGTGCAAGATAATGGTCTACTTTCATTCTTTTGCATGTGGCTCCAGTTTTCCAAACACTGTTTATTGAAGAGATGTCCCTTTCGCCCTCGTATGTTCTTGGCTTCTTTGTAGAAGATTAGCTGACCATAGATATATGGTTTTCTTTCTGTCCTTTCGATTCTGTTCCATTGATCTGTGTGTCTGTTTTCTGCCAGTATCATACTGCTTTGATTTCTAAAGCTTGTAGTATATTTTGAAGTCCCTGATTGTGATGCCTCCAGCTCTGTTGTTTTTTCTCAGGATTGCTTCGGCTATTTGAGGTCTTTTGTTGTTCCATATAAATTTTGGGATTCTTTGTTCTATTTCTGTGAATAATATCATTGGGATTCTGATTGGGATTGCATTGAATCTGTAGATTGCCTTAGGTATTATGGACATTTTTGCCTTTGTTTATTCTTCCAATCCATTAGCATGGCATATCTTTCCATTTCTTTATATCATCTTTAATTACTTTCAATAATATCTTATAGTTTACAGTGTATAGGTCTTTCACTTCTTTGGTTAAATTTATTCCTAGATAGCTTGTTCTTTTTGTTATGATTGTAAATGGGATTGTATTCTTGACTTCTCTTCCTGCTAGTTCATTGTTAGTGTATAGAACTGCAATTGATCTTTGTAGGTGATTTTGTACCCTGCAACTTTGTCCTCATTGTTGATTATTTCTAATGATTTTCTGATGGATTCCTTAGGGTTTTTTATGTTCAGAATCATGTCATCTGCAAACAGCAAGAGTCTAATTTCTTCCTTTCCAATTTGGATTTCTTTTATTTCTTTTTCTTGCCTAATTGCTCTGGTCAAAACCTCTAGTACCATGTTGAATAGGAGTTGTGAGAGTAGGCACATTTGTGTTGTTCCTGTTCTCACAAGGATGGCTTTCAGTTTTTCACTGCTGAGTATGATGTTGACTGTGGGTTTGCCATATGTGGCCTTTATTATGTTGACATACTTTTCTTCTATACCATTTTATCAATGGTTTTTATCATACAGGGATGTTGGATCTTGTCAAATGTTTTCTCTGCATCTTTTGAATTGTTCGTGTGATTTTTATTTCTCATTTTGTTAGTGTGGTGTATCACATTGATTGACTTGTGGATGTTGGACCATCCCTGTGTTACTGGAATAAATCCCACTTGATCACGGTGTATGATCCTTTTAATATATTGCTGTTTTTGGTTTGCCAGTATTTTATTGAGGACTTTTGCATCTATGTTCATCAGGGACATTGGTCTGTAATTTTTCTTCTTTGTGCTGTCTTTATCAGTTTTTGGGGTCAGGGTAATGTTTACCTCATAGAATCACTTAGGAAGCATTCTGTATGTTTCAGTTTTTTGGAATATTTTGAGAAGGATAGGTCTTAAATCTTCTTTGAATGTTTGGTAGAATTCTCCACAGAGGCCAGTGGTCCTGGAGTTTTTTTGTGGGGGAGGTTTTTGACTACTGTTTCAATCTCTTTACTTTGGACTGGTGTATTCAGATTCTCCATTTCTTCTTGATTCAGTTTTGGGACTTTGTATGAGTCTAAGAATGTATTCATTTCTTGTAGGTTATCCAATTTGTGGGCATATAGTTTTTCATGGTATTCTCTTATAAGCCTTTGTATTTCTGTGGTATCCATTGTAATTTCTCCTCTTCATTTCTAATTTTATTAATTTGAGGCTTCTCTCTCTTTTTCTTAGTGAGTCTGCCTAAGGGTTTGTCAATTTTGTTTATCACCTCACAGAACCAGTTCTTAGTTTCATTGATGCTTTCTTCTGGGTTTTTTTTTTTTTTTTTTTAGTCTTTCATTTATTTCTGCTCTAATTTTTATAATTTCCCTCCTTCTACTGACTTTGGGCTTTGTTTGTTCTTCTTTTACTAGTTCTGTTAGCACAGTTTAAGATTATTTATTTGAGATTTTTCACATTTGTTGAGGTGGGCCTGTATTGCTATAGCTTTTCCTCTTATAACCACTTTTGCTGCATTCCATAAGAGTTGGTATGTTGTATTTTTATTTTCATTTGTCTCCAGGTGCTTTTAATTTTCCTTTGATGTCTTCATTGACTCGAGGGTTGTTCGTAGTGTGTTGTTTAGTCTCCACATATTTGTGACTTCCTCAGTTTTTTTCTTGTAGATGATTTCTAGTTTCTTAGTGTTGTGGTCAGAAAAGATGCTTGAGATGATTTCAATCTTCTTAAATTTATTGAAGCTTGCCTTGTTTCACAACATATAGTCTATCTTTGAGAATGTTCCATGTGCACTTGAGAGAAGAATGTGTATTCTGTTTTTGGATCGAATGTTCTCTTACATCTATTATGTCCATCTGATCAAGTGTTTTGTTTAAATTCACGATTTCCTTGTTGACTTTCTGTCTGGATGATCTGTCCATAGATGTAAGTGGGGTGTTGAGGTCCCCTACTATTATTGTGTTGCTTTTAATTTCTCCCTTTATGTCTGTTAATAGCTGCTTTATATACTTTGGTGCTCCTGTGCTGGGTGCATATATATTCACAAATGTTATATCCTCTTTATGGAATGTCCCTTTTATCATTATATACTGCCCCTCTTTGTCTCTCATTGTCTTTTTTATTTTGAAGTCTGCTTTGTCTGATATAAGTATGGCAACATCTGCTTTCTTTTATTTGCCATTTGCTTGAAGTATCATCTTCCATCTCCACTCTGAGTGTATGTTTGTCTTTAGAGCCTAGATGCATTTCCTGGAGGCAGCATATTGCTGGGTCTTGTTTTGTAATCCATCCAGCCACTCTTTGTCTTTTGATTGGAGGATTCAATCCATTGACTTTTAGAGTGTTTAGAGATATCTGAGGGCTTAATACTGACATTTTATTTCTCGTTTTCTGGATGTTCTATATTTCCATTGCTTTTCTTCCTTTGTATTTCTGACAGCCATTTCATTTGGTGGTTTATGTGATGGTTTTTTCAGTTTTCTTTTTATTTATGAATTATAGCTCTGCTCTGATTTTTTTTTTAGTGGTTACCATGAGGTTTGTATAAAAGATCCCATAGATGAGAGAGCTATTGTCTGATAGTCTCTTATCTCCATGAGCCTGATGAGGTTCCATCTCCCAACTTCCCCTTCTGAGTTATTGTTGTCACAAATTATTCTGTATTGTGCTGTGAGTTTATTACTAAGTTGAAGTGTTTTTAGTTACTTTAGTTGCTTTCCTTTCCTTTTTATTTTAAGTTATAATTGAATATTTGCTTCCCTGTTCTGAAAGAGAGTTGCCATTTTCTGATTTTGTTTGTCTTTTTATCTCCTTTCTCAAAGCTTGTCTTTTTGTTTCAGGTGTGAGGTCATCTTTAATCACTTCTTTTAAAGGGAGGTCTAGTGGCAATGAACTCCCTCAGCTTTTGTTTATCTGGGAAAGCTTTTATTTCTCCATCTTACCTAAAGGATAATTTTGCCATGTAGGGTATTCTTGGCTATAAGTTTTTGTCTTTCAGTATTTTGACTATATCATTCCATTCTCTCCTAGCCTGTAAGGTTTCAGCCAAGAAATATGCTGAAAGCCTGATAGGGGTTCCTTTGTAGAGTATTTTCTTCTGCCTTTTTTTCTTTTTCACTGACTTTTGTCAGTTTACTATTATACACCTTGGCGAAGATCTTTTAATATTGATGTAACTAGACATACTATTAGCTTCATGTATTTGTAAGTCTGGTTCTTTCCTCAGGTTTGGGAAATTCTCAGGTACTATTTTCTTTGAGCAAGCTCTCTGCTCCGTTCTCTCTTTGGAATACCTATAATTCTTATGTTACTTTTTCTAATTGAGTCAGATATTTCTCTAAGAATTCCTTCATTTAAAAAAAAATCTTAGGGGCTGGCCCAGTGGCACAACAGTTAAGTTTGCACCATCCACTTTGGTGGCCCGGGGTCTGCTGGTTCAGATCCTGGGTGCGGACATGGCACCACTCATCAAGCCATGCTGTGGCAGGCATCCCACATATAAAGTAGAGGAAGAAGGGCACGAATGTTAGCTCAGGGCCAGTCTTCCTCAGCAAAAAGAGGAGGATAGGCAGCAAATGTTAGCTCATGGCTAATCTTCCTCAAAAAATATTATTTTATGGAGATCATTAATGGTTTATAACATTGTGTAATTTCAGGTTACATTACAATTTATTAACTTCTGTATAGACTTCATCATGCTCACGACCAGTAATCTAATTTTTATCCATCACCATACATATGTGCCTCTTTACCCCTTTCGCCCACCCGCACAACCCCCTTCTCTTCTGGTAACCACTAATCTATTCACTTTTCCCCATATATTTGTGTATCTTCCATATATGAGTGAAATCATGCAGTATTTGCCTTGCTCTCTTTGGCTTATTTCACTTAACAGCATACCCTCAAAGTCCATCTATGTTGTTGAAAATGAGATGATTTTGTCTTTTTTTATGACCGTTGCATATATACACTGCACCTTCTTTATCCATTCATCTGTAGAAGGGCACTTGGGTTGCTTCCTCCTCTTGGCTGTTGTGAATAATGCTTCAATGAACACAGGGGTGCATAAATCTCTTTGAATTGTTGATTTCAAGTTCTTTGGATAAATACCCAGTAGTGGGATAGCTGGATAGTATGGTATTTCTATTTTCAATTTTTTGAGAACTCTCCATACTGTTTTCCAGAGTAGCTGCACCAGTTTGCATTCCCACCAGCTGTGTATGAGGGCTCCTTTTTCTCCACGTCCTCTCCAACACCTACCATTTTTTGTCTTGTTAATTATAGCTATTCTGACAGGTGTAAGGTGATATCGCATTGTAATTTTGATTTGCATTTCGCTGATAATTATTGATGGCGAACATCTTTTCATGGGTCTGTTGGCCATCTGTATATCTTCTTTGGAAAAATGTTTGTTCATATCCTCTGCCCATTGTTTGATCGGATTGTCTGTTTTTTGTTGTTGAGTTGTATGAATTCTTACATATTTTGGATATTAACCCCTTGTAGGATATATGATTTGCAAATACTTTCTCCCAATTGGTGGGCTGTCTTTTCATTTTGTTCATTGTTTCCTTTGCCTTGCAGAAGCTTTTAAGTCTGATGTAGTCCCATTTGTTACTTTTTCTTTAGTTTCCCTTGCCTTGGTAGACATGGTTTCAAAAAGATGCTGCCAAGACCAAGGCCAAAGAGTATACTGCCTGTATTTTCTTCTAGGAGTTTTATGTTTTCAGGTCTTAAATTCAAGTCTTTAATCCATTTTGAGTTAATTTTTGTGAATGGTGCAAGATAATGGTCTACTTTCATTCTTTTGCATGTGGCTCCAGTTTTCCAAACACTGTTTATTGAAGAGATGTCCCTTTCGCCCTCGTATGTTCTTGGCTTCTTTGTAGAAGATTAGCTGACCATAGATATATGGTTTTCTTTCTGTCCTTTCGATTCTGTTCCATTGATCTGTGTGTCTGTTTTCTGCCAGTATCATACTGCTTTGATTTCTAAAGCTTGTAGTATATTTTGAAGTCCCTGATTGTGATGCCTCCAGCTCTGTTGTTTTTTCTCAGGATTGCTTCGGCTATTTGAGGTCTTTTGTTGTTCCATATAAATTTTGGGATTCTTTGTTCTATTTCTGTGAATAATATCATTGGGATTCTGATTGGGATTGCATTGAATCTGTAGATTGCCTTAGGTATTATGGACATTTTTGCCTTTGTTTATTCTTCCAATCCATTAGCATGGCATATCTTTCCATTTCTTTATATCATCTTTAATTACTTTCAATAATATCTTATAGTTTACAGTGTATAGGTCTTTCACTTCTTTGGTTAAATTTATTCCTAGATAGCTTGTTCTTTTTGTTATGATTGTAAATGGGATTGTATTCTTGACTTCTCTTCCTGCTAGTTCATTGTTAGTGTATAGAACTGCAATTGATCTTTGTAGGTGATTTTGTACCCTGCAACTTTGTCCTCATTGTTGATTATTTCTAATGATTTTCTGATGGATTCCTTAGGGTTTTTTATGTTTAGAATCATGTCATCTGCAAACAGCAAGAGTCTAATTTCTTCCTTTCCAATTTGGATTTCTTTTATTTCTTTTTCTTGCCTAATTGCTCTGGTCAAAACCTCTAGTACCATGTTGAATAGGAGTTGTGAGAGTAGGCACATTTGTGTTGTTCCTGTTCTCACAAGGATGGCTTTCAGTTTTTCACTGCTGAGTATGATGTTGACTGTGGGTTTGCCATACGTGGCCTTTATTATGTTGACATACTTTTCTTCTATACCATTTTATCAATGGTTTTTATCATACAGGGATGTTGGATCTTGTCAAATGTTTTCTCTGCATCTTTTGAATTGTTCGTGTGATTTTTATTTCTCATTTTGTTAGTGTGGTGTATCACATTGATTGACTTGTGGATGTTGGACCATCCCTGTGTTACTGGAATAAATCCCACTTGATCACGGTGTATGATCCTTTTAATATATTGCTGTTTTTGGTTTGCCAGTATTTTATTGAGGACTTTTGCATCTATGTTCATCAGGGACATTGGTCTGTAATTTTTCTTCTTTGTGCTGTCTTTATCAGTTTTTGGGGTCAGGGTAATGTTTACCTCATAGAATCACTTAGGAAGCATTCTGTATGTTTCAGTTTTTTGGAATATTTTGAGAAGGATAGGTCTTAAATCTTCTTTGAATGTTTGGTAGAATTCTCCACAGAGGCCAGTGGTCCTGGAGTTTTTTTGTGGGGGAGGTTTTTGACTACTGTTTCAATCTCTTTACTTTGGACTGGTGTATTCAGATTCTCCATTTCTTCTTGATTCAGTTTTGGGACTTTGTATGAGTCTAAGAATGTATTCATTTCTTGTAGGTTATCCAATTTGTGGGCATATAGTTTTTCATGGTATTCTCTTATAAGCCTTTGTATTTCTGTGGTATCCATTGTAATTTCTCCTCTTCATTTCTAATTTTATTAATTTGAGGCTTCTCTCTCTTTTTCTTAGTGAGTCTGCCTAAGGGTTTGTCAATTTTGTTTATCACCTCACAGAACCAGTTCTTAGTTTCATTGATGCTTTCTTCTGGGTTTTTTTTTTTTTTTTTTTTAGTCTTTCATTTATTTCTGCTCTAATTTTTATAATTTCCCTCCTTCTACTGACTTTGGGCTTTGTTTGTTCTTCTTTTACTAGTTCTGTTAGCACAGTTTAAGATTATTTATTTGAGATTTTTCACATTTGTTGAGGTGGGCCTGTATTGCTATAGCTTTTCCTCTTATAACCACTTTTGCTGCATTCCATAAGAGTTGGTATGTTGTATTTTTATTTTCATTTGTCTCCAGGTGCTTTTAATTTTCCTTTGATGTCTTCATTGACTCGAGGGTTGTTCGTAGTGTGTTGTTTAGTCTCCACATATTTGTGACTTCCTCAGTTTTTTTCTTGTAGATGATTTCTAGTTTCTTAGTGTTGTGGTCAGAAAAGATGCTTGAGATGATTTCAATCTTCTTAAATTTATTGAAGCTTGCCTTGTTTCACAACATATAGTCTATCTTTGAGAATGTTCCATGTGCACTTGAGAGAAGAATGTGTATTCTGTTTTTGGATCGAATGTTCTCTTACATCTATTATGTCCATCTGATCAAGTGTTTTGTTTAAATTCACGATTTCCTTGTTGACTTTCTGTCTGGATGATCTGTCCATAGATGTAAGTGGGGTGTTGAGGTCCCCTACTATTATTGTGTTGCTTTTAATTTCTCCCTTTATGTCTGTTAATAGCTGCTTTATATACTTTGGTGCTCCTGTGCTGGGTGCATATATATTCACAAATGTTATATCCTCTTTATGGAATGTCCCTTTTATCATTATATACTGCCCCTCTTTGTCTCTCATTGTCTTTTTTATTTTGAAGTCTGCTTTGTCTGATATAAGTATGGCAACATCTGCTTTCTTTTATTTGCCATTTGCTTGAAGTATCATCTTCCATCTCCACTCTGAGTGTATGTTTGTCTTTAGAGCCTAGATGCATTTCCTGGAGGCAGCATATTGCTGGGTCTTGTTTTGTAATCCATCCAGCCACTCTTTGTCTTTTGATTGGAGGATTCAATCCATTGACTTTTAGAGTGTTTAGAGATATCTGAGGGCTTAATACTGACATTTTATTTCTCGTTTTCTGGATGTTCTATATTTCCATTGCTTTTCTTCCTTTGTATTTCTGACAGCCATTTCATTTGGTGGTTTATGTGATGGTTTTTTCAGTTTTCTTTTTATTTATGAATTATAGCTCTGCTCTGATTTTTTTTTTAGTGGTTACCATGAGGTTTGTATAAAAGATCCCATAGATGAGAGAGCTATTGTCTGATAGTCTCTTATCTCCATGAGCCTGATGAGGTTCCATCTCCCAACTTCCCCTTCTGAGTTATTGTTGTCACAAATTATTCTGTATTGTGCTGTGAGTTTATTACTAAGTTGAAGTGTTTTTAGTTACTTTAGTTGCTTTCCTTTCCTTTTTATTTTAAGTTATAATTGAATATTTGCTTCCCTGTTCTGAAAGAGAGTTGCCATTTTCTGATTTTGTTTGTCTTTTTATCTCCTTTCTCAAAGCTTGTCTTTTTGTTTCAGGTGTGAGGTCATCTTTAATCACTTCTTTTAAAGGGAGGTCTAGTGGCAATGAACTCCCTCAGCTTTTGTTTATCTGGGAAAGCTTTTATTTCTCCATCTTACCTAAAGGATAATTTTGCCATGTAGGGTATTCTTGGCTATAAGTTTTTGTCTTTCAGTATTTTGACTATATCATTCCATTCTCTCCTAGCCTGTAAGGTTTCAGCCAAGAAATATGCTGAAAGCCTGATAGGGGTTCCTTTGTAGAGTATTTTCTTCTGCCTTTTTTTCTTTTTCACTGACTTTTGTCAGTTTACTATTATACACCTTGGCGAAGATCTTTTAATATTGATGTAACTAGACATACTATTAGCTTCATGTATTTGTAAGTCTGGTTCTTTCCTCAGGTTTGGGAAATTCTCAGGTACTATTTTCTTTGAGCAAGCTCTCTGCTCCGTTCTCTCTTTGGAATACCTATAATTCTTATGTTACTTTTTCTAATTGAGTCAGATATTTCTCTAAGAATTCCTTCATTTAAAAAAAAATCTTAGGGGCTGGCCCAGTGGCACAACAGTTAAGTTTGCACCATCCACTTTGGTGGCCCGGGGTCTGCTGGTTCAGATCCTGGGTGCGGACATGGCACCACTCATCAAGCCATGCTGTGGCAGGCATCCCACATATAAAGTAGAGGAAGAAGGGCACGAATGTTAGCTCAGGGCCAGTCTTCCTCAGCAAAAAGAGGAGGATAGGCAGCAAATGTTAGCTCATGGCTAATCTTCCTCAAAAAATATTATTTTATGGAGATCATTAATGGTTTATAACATTGTGTAATTTCAGGTTACATTACAATTTATTAACTTCTGTATAGACTTCATCATGCTCACGACCAGTAATCTAATTTTTATCCATCACCATACATATGTGCCTCTTTACCCCTTTCGCCCACCCGCACAACCCCCTTCTCTTCTGGTAACCACTAATCTATTCACTTTTCCCCATATATTTGTGTATCTTCCATATATGAGTGAAATCATGCAGTATTTGCCTTGCTCTCTTTGGCTTATTTCACTTAACAGCATACCCTCAAAGTCCATCTATGTTGTTGAAAATGAGATGATTTTGTCTTTTTTTATGACCGTTGCATATATACACTGCACCTTCTTTATCCATTCATCTGTAGAAGGGCACTTGGGTTGCTTCCTCCTCTTGGCTGTTGTGAATAATGCTTCAATGAACACAGGGGTGCATAAATCTCTTTGAATTGTTGATTTCAAGTTCTTTGGATAAATACCCAGTAGTGGGATAGCTGGATAGTATGGTATTTCTATTTTCAATTTTTTGAGAACTCTCCATACTGTTTTCCAGAGTAGCTGCACCAGTTTGCATTCCCACCAGCTGTGTATGAGGGCTCCTTTTTCTCCACGTCCTCTCCAACACCTACCATTTTTTGTCTTGTTAATTATAGCTATTCTGACAGGTGTAAGGTGATATCGCATTGTAATTTTGATTTGCATTTCGCTGATAATTATTGATGGCGAACATCTTTTCATGGGTCTGTTGGCCATCTGTATATCTTCTTTGGAAAAATGTTTGTTCATATCCTCTGCCCATTGTTTGATCGGATTGTCTGTTTTTTGTTGTTGAGTTGTATGAATTCTTACATATTTTGGATATTAACCCCTTGTAGGATATATGATTTGCAAATACTTTCTCCCAATTGGTGGGCTGTCTTTTCATTTTGTTCATTGTTTCCTTTGCCTTGCAGAAGCTTTTAAGTCTGATGTAGTCCCATTTGTTACTTTTTCTTTAGTTTCCCTTGCCTTGGTAGACATGGTTTCAAAAAGATGCTGCCAAGACCAAGGCCAAAGAGTATACTGCCTGTATTTTCTTCTAGGAGTTTTATGTTTTCAGGTCTTAAATTCAAGTCTTTAATCCATTTTGAGTTAATTTTTGTGAATGGTGCAAGATAATGGTCTACTTTCATTCTTTTGCATGTGGCTCCAGTTTTCCAAACACTGTTTATTGAAGAGATGTCCCTTTCGCCCTCGTATGTTCTTGGCTTCTTTGTAGAAGATTAGCTGACCATAGATATATGGTTTTCTTTCTGTCCTTTCGATTCTGTTCCATTGATCTGTGTGTCTGTTTTCTGCCAGTATCATACTGCTTTGATTTCTAAAGCTTGTAGTATATTTTGAAGTCCCTGATTGTGATGCCTCCAGCTCTGTTGTTTTTTCTCAGGATTGCTTCGGCTATTTGAGGTCTTTTGTTGTTCCATATAAATTTTGGGATTCTTTGTTCTATTTCTGTGAATAATATCATTGGGATTCTGATTGGGATTGCATTGAATCTGTAGATTGCCTTAGGTATTATGGACATTTTTGCCTTTGTTTATTCTTCCAATCCATTAGCATGGCATATCTTTCCATTTCTTTATATCATCTTTAATTACTTTCAATAATATCTTATAGTTTACAGTGTATAGGTCTTTCACTTCTTTGGTTAAATTTATTCCTAGATAGCTTGTTCTTTTTGTTATGATTGTAAATGGGATTGTATTCTTGACTTCTCTTCCTGCTAGTTCATTGTTAGTGTATAGAACTGCAATTGATCTTTGTAGGTGATTTTGTACCCTGCAACTTTGTCCTCATTGTTGATTATTTCTAATGATTTTCTGATGGATTCCTTAGGGTTTTTTATGTTTAGAATCATGTCATCTGCAAACAGCAAGAGTCTAATTTCTTCCTTTCCAATTTGGATTTCTTTTATTTCTTTTTCTTGCCTAATTGCTCTGGTCAAAACCTCTAGTACCATGTTGAATAGGAGTTGTGAGAGTAGGCACATTTGTGTTGTTCCTGTTCTCACAAGGATGGCTTTCAGTTTTTCACTGCTGAGTATGATGTTGACTGTGGGTTTGCCATACGTGGCCTTTATTATGTTGACATACTTTTCTTCTATACCATTTTATCAATGGTTTTTATCATACAGGGATGTTGGATCTTGTCAAATGTTTTCTCTGCATCTTTTGAATTGTTCGTGTGATTTTTATTTCTCATTTTGTTAGTGTGGTGTATCACATTGATTGACTTGTGGATGTTGGACCATCCCTGTGTTACTGGAATAAATCCCACTTGATCACGGTGTATGATCCTTTTAATATATTGCTGTTTTTGGTTTGCCAGTATTTTATTGAGGACTTTTGCATCTATGTTCATCAGGGACATTGGTCTGTAATTTTTCTTCTTTGTGCTGTCTTTATCAGTTTTTGGGGTCAGGGTAATGTTTACCTCATAGAATCACTTAGGAAGCATTCTGTATGTTTCAGTTTTTTGGAATATTTTGAGAAGGATAGGTCTTAAATCTTCTTTGAATGTTTGGTAGAATTCTCCACAGAGGCCAGTGGTCCTGGAGTTTTTTTGTGGGGGAGGTTTTTGACTACTGTTTCAATCTCTTTACTTTGGACTGGTGTATTCAGATTCTCCATTTCTTCTTGATTCAGTTTTGGGACTTTGTATGAGTCTAAGAATGTATTCATTTCTTGTAGGTTATCCAATTTGTGGGCATATAGTTTTTCATGGTATTCTCTTATAAGCCTTTGTATTTCTGTGGTATCCATTGTAATTTCTCCTCTTCATTTCTAATTTTATTAATTTGAGGCTTCTCTCTCTTTTTCTTAGTGAGTCTGCCTAAGGGTTTGTCAATTTTGTTTATCACCTCACAGAACCAGTTCTTAGTTTCATTGATGCTTTCTTCTGGGTTTTTTTTTTTTTTTTTTTAGTCTTTCATTTATTTCTGCTCTAATTTTTATAATTTCCCTCCTTCTACTGACTTTGGGCTTTGTTTGTTCTTCTTTTACTAGTTCTGTTAGCACAGTTTAAGATTATTTATTTGAGATTTTTCACATTTGTTGAGGTGGGCCTGTATTGCTATAGCTTTTCCTCTTATAACCACTTTTGCTGCATTCCATAAGAGTTGGTATGTTGTATTTTTATTTTCATTTGTCTCCAGGTGCTTTTAATTTTCCTTTGATGTCTTCATTGACTCGAGGGTTGTTCGTAGTGTGTTGTTTAGTCTCCACATATTTGTGACTTCCTCAGTTTTTTTCTTGTAGATGATTTCTAGTTTCTTAGTGTTGTGGTCAGAAAAGATGCTTGAGATGATTTCAATCTTCTTAAATTTATTGAAGCTTGCCTTGTTTCACAACATATAGTCTATCTTTGAGAATGTTCCATGTGCACTTGAGAGAAGAATGTGTATTCTGTTTTTGGATCGAATGTTCTCTTACATCTATTATGTCCATCTGATCAAGTGTTTTGTTTAAATTCACGATTTCCTTGTTGACTTTCTGTCTGGATGATCTGTCCATAGATGTAAGTGGGGTGTTGAGGTCCCCTACTATTATTGTGTTGCTTTTAATTTCTCCCTTTATGTCTGTTAATAGCTGCTTTATATACTTTGGTGCTCCTGTGCTGGGTGCATATATATTCACAAATGTTATATCCTCTTTATGGAATGTCCCTTTTATCATTATATACTGCCCCTCTTTGTCTCTCATTGTCTTTTTTATTTTGAAGTCTGCTTTGTCTGATATAAGTATGGCAACATCTGCTTTCTTTTATTTGCCATTTGCTTGAAGTATCATCTTCCATCTCCACTCTGAGTGTATGTTTGTCTTTAGAGCCTAGATGCATTTCCTGGAGGCAGCATATTGCTGGGTCTTGTTTTGTAATCCATCCAGCCACTCTTTGTCTTTTGATTGGAGGATTCAATCCATTGACTTTTAGAGTGTTTAGAGATATCTGAGGGCTTAATACTGACATTTTATTTCTCGTTTTCTGGATGTTCTATATTTCCATTGCTTTTCTTCCTTTGTATTTCTGACAGCCATTTCATTTGGTGGTTTATGTGATGGTTTTTTCAGTTTTCTTTTTATTTATGAATTATAGCTCTGCTCTGATTTTTTTTTTAGTGGTTACCATGAGGTTTGTATAAAAGATCCCATAGATGAGAGAGCTATTGTCTGATAGTCTCTTATCTCCATGAGCCTGATGAGGTTCCATCTCCCAACTTCCCCTTCTGAGTTATTGTTGTCACAAATTATTCTGTATTGTGCTGTGAGTTTATTACTAAGTTGAAGTGTTTTTAGTTACTTTAGTTGCTTTCCTTTCCTTTTTATTTTAAGTTATAATTGAATATTTGCTTCCCTGTTCTGAAAGAGAGTTGCCATTTTCTGATTTTGTTTGTCTTTTTATCTCCTTTCTCAAAGCTTGTCTTTTTGTTTCAGGTGTGAGGTCATCTTTAATCACTTCTTTTAAAGGGAGGTCTAGTGGCAATGAACTCCCTCAGCTTTTGTTTATCTGGGAAAGCTTTTATTTCTCCATCTTACCTAAAGGATAATTTTGCCATGTAGGGTATTCTTGGCTATAAGTTTTTGTCTTTCAGTATTTTGACTATATCATTCCATTCTCTCCTAGCCTGTAAGGTTTCAGCCAAGAAATATGCTGAAAGCCTGATAGGGGTTCCTTTGTAGAGTATTTTCTTCTGCCTTTTTTTCTTTTTCACTGACTTTTGTCAGTTTACTATTATACACCTTGGCGAAGATCTTTTAATATTGATGTAACTAGACATACTATTAGCTTCATGTATTTGTAAGTCTGGTTCTTTCCTCAGGTTTGGGAAATTCTCAGGTACTATTTTCTTTGAGCAAGCTCTCTGCTCCGTTCTCTCTTTGGAATACCTATAATTCTTATGTTACTTTTTCTAATTGAGTCAGATATTTCTCTAAGAATTCCTTCATTTAAAAAAAAATCTTAGGGGCTGGCCCAGTGGCACAACAGTTAAGTTTGCACCATCCACTTTGGTGGCCCGGGGTCTGCTGGTTCAGATCCTGGGTGCGGACATGGCACCACTCATCAAGCCATGCTGTGGCAGGCATCCCACATATAAAGTAGAGGAAGAAGGGCACGAATGTTAGCTCAGGGCCAGTCTTCCTCAGCAAAAAGAGGAGGATAGGCAGCAAATGTTAGCTCATGGCTAATCTTCCTCAAAAAATATTATTTTATGGAGATCATTAATGGTTTATAACATTGTGTAATTTCAGGTTACATTACAATTTATTAACTTCTGTATAGACTTCATCATGCTCACGACCAGTAATCTAATTTTTATCCATCACCATACATATGTGCCTCTTTACCCCTTTCGCCCACCCGCACAACCCCCTTCTCTTCTGGTAACCACTAATCTATTCACTTTTCCCCATATATTTGTGTATCTTCCATATATGAGTGAAATCATGCAGTATTTGCCTTGCTCTCTTTGGCTTATTTCACTTAACAGCATACCCTCAAAGTCCATCTATGTTGTTGAAAATGAGATGATTTTGTCTTTTTTTATGACCGTTGCATATATACACTGCACCTTCTTTATCCATTCATCTGTAGAAGGGCACTTGGGTTGCTTCCTCCTCTTGGCTGTTGTGAATAATGCTTCAATGAACACAGGGGTGCATAAATCTCTTTGAATTGTTGATTTCAAGTTCTTTGGATAAATACCCAGTAGTGGGATAGCTGGATAGTATGGTATTTCTATTTTCAATTTTTTGAGAACTCTCCATACTGTTTTCCAGAGTAGCTGCACCAGTTTGCATTCCCACCAGCTGTGTATGAGGGCTCCTTTTTCTCCACGTCCTCTCCAACACCTACCATTTTTTGTCTTGTTAATTATAGCTATTCTGACAGGTGTAAGGTGATATCGCATTGTAATTTTGATTTGCATTTCGCTGATAATTATTGATGGCGAACATCTTTTCATGGGTCTGTTGGCCATCTGTATATCTTCTTTGGAAAAATGTTTGTTCATATCCTCTGCCCATTGTTTGATCGGATTGTCTGTTTTTTGTTGTTGAGTTGTATGAATTCTTACATATTTTGGATATTAACCCCTTGTAGGATATATGATTTGCAAATACTTTCTCCCAATTGGTGGGCTGTCTTTTCATTTTGTTCATTGTTTCCTTTGCCTTGCAGAAGCTTTTAAGTCTGATGTAGTCCCATTTGTTACTTTTTCTTTAGTTTCCCTTGCCTTGGTAGACATGGTTTCAAAAAGATGCTGCCAAGACCAAGGCCAAAGAGTATACTGCCTGTATTTTCTTCTAGGAGTTTTATGTTTTCAGGTCTTAAATTCAAGTCTTTAATCCATTTTGAGTTAATTTTTGTGAATGGTGCAAGATAATGGTCTACTTTCATTCTTTTGCATGTGGCTCCAGTTTTCCAAACACTGTTTATTGAAGAGATGTCCCTTTCGCCCTCGTATGTTCTTGGCTTCTTTGTAGAAGATTAGCTGACCATAGATATATGGTTTTCTTTCTGTCCTTTCGATTCTGTTCCATTGATCTGTGTGTCTGTTTTCTGCCAGTATCATACTGCTTTGATTTCTAAAGCTTGTAGTATATTTTGAAGTCCCTGATTGTGATGCCTCCAGCTCTGTTGTTTTTTCTCAGGATTGCTTCGGCTATTTGAGGTCTTTTGTTGTTCCATATAAATTTTGGGATTCTTTGTTCTATTTCTGTGAATAATATCATTGGGATTCTGATTGGGATTGCATTGAATCTGTAGATTGCCTTAGGTATTATGGACATTTTTGCCTTTGTTTATTCTTCCAATCCATTAGCATGGCATATCTTTCCATTTCTTTATATCATCTTTAATTACTTTCAATAATATCTTATAGTTTACAGTGTATAGGTCTTTCACTTCTTTGGTTAAATTTATTCCTAGATAGCTTGTTCTTTTTGTTATGATTGTAAATGGGATTGTATTCTTGACTTCTCTTCCTGCTAGTTCATTGTTAGTGTATAGAACTGCAATTGATCTTTGTAGGTGATTTTGTACCCTGCAACTTTGTCCTCATTGTTGATTATTTCTAATGATTTTCTGATGGATTCCTTAGGGTTTTTTATGTTTAGAATCATGTCATCTGCAAACAGCAAGAGTCTAATTTCTTCCTTTCCAATTTGGATTTCTTTTATTTCTTTTTCTTGCCTAATTGCTCTGGTCAAAACCTCTAGTACCATGTTGAATAGGAGTTGTGAGAGTAGGCACATTTGTGTTGTTCCTGTTCTCACAAGGATGGCTTTCAGTTTTTCACTGCTGAGTATGATGTTGACTGTGGGTTTGCCATACGTGGCCTTTATTATGTTGACATACTTTTCTTCTATACCATTTTATCAATGGTTTTTATCATACAGGGATGTTGGATCTTGTCAAATGTTTTCTCTGCATCTTTTGAATTGTTCGTGTGATTTTTATTTCTCATTTTGTTAGTGTGGTGTATCACATTGATTGACTTGTGGATGTTGGACCATCCCTGTGTTACTGGAATAAATCCCACTTGATCACGGTGTATGATCCTTTTAATATATTGCTGTTTTTGGTTTGCCAGTATTTTATTGAGGACTTTTGCATCTATGTTCATCAGGGACATTGGTCTGTAATTTTTCTTCTTTGTGCTGTCTTTATCAGTTTTTGGGGTCAGGGTAATGTTTACCTCATAGAATCACTTAGGAAGCATTCTGTATGTTTCAGTTTTTTGGAATATTTTGAGAAGGATAGGTCTTAAATCTTCTTTGAATGTTTGGTAGAATTCTCCACAGAGGCCAGTGGTCCTGGAGTTTTTTTGTGGGGGAGGTTTTTGACTACTGTTTCAATCTCTTTACTTTGGACTGGTGTATTCAGATTCTCCATTTCTTCTTGATTCAGTTTTGGGACTTTGTATGAGTCTAAGAATGTATTCATTTCTTGTAGGTTATCCAATTTGTGGGCATATAGTTTTTCATGGTATTCTCTTATAAGCCTTTGTATTTCTGTGGTATCCATTGTAATTTCTCCTCTTCATTTCTAATTTTATTAATTTGAGGCTTCTCTCTCTTTTTCTTAGTGAGTCTGCCTAAGGGTTTGTCAATTTTGTTTATCACCTCACAGAACCAGTTCTTAGTTTCATTGATGCTTTCTTCTGGGTTTTTTTTTTTTTTTTTTTTAGTCTTTCATTTATTTCTGCTCTAATTTTTATAATTTCCCTCCTTCTACTGACTTTGGGCTTTGTTTGTTCTTCTTTTACTAGTTCTGTTAGCACAGTTTAAGATTATTTATTTGAGATTTTTCACATTTGTTGAGGTGGGCCTGTATTGCTATAGCTTTTCCTCTTATAACCACTTTTGCTGCATTCCATAAGAGTTGGTATGTTGTATTTTTATTTTCATTTGTCTCCAGGTGCTTTTAATTTTCCTTTGATGTCTTCATTGACTCGAGGGTTGTTCGTAGTGTGTTGTTTAGTCTCCACATATTTGTGACTTCCTCAGTTTTTTTCTTGTAGATGATTTCTAGTTTCTTAGTGTTGTGGTCAGAAAAGATGCTTGAGATGATTTCAATCTTCTTAAATTTATTGAAGCTTGCCTTGTTTCACAACATATAGTCTATCTTTGAGAATGTTCCATGTGCACTTGAGAGAAGAATGTGTATTCTGTTTTTGGATCGAATGTTCTCTTACATCTATTATGTCCATCTGATCAAGTGTTTTGTTTAAATTCACGATTTCCTTGTTGACTTTCTGTCTGGATGATCTGTCCATAGATGTAAGTGGGGTGTTGAGGTCCCCTACTATTATTGTGTTGCTTTTAATTTCTCCCTTTATGTCTGTTAATAGCTGCTTTATATACTTTGGTGCTCCTGTGCTGGGTGCATATATATTCACAAATGTTATATCCTCTTTATGGAATGTCCCTTTTATCATTATATACTGCCCCTCTTTGTCTCTCATTGTCTTTTTTATTTTGAAGTCTGCTTTGTCTGATATAAGTATGGCAACATCTGCTTTCTTTTATTTGCCATTTGCTTGAAGTATCATCTTCCATCTCCACTCTGAGTGTATGTTTGTCTTTAGAGCCTAGATGCATTTCCTGGAGGCAGCATATTGCTGGGTCTTGTTTTGTAATCCATCCAGCCACTCTTTGTCTTTTGATTGGAGGATTCAATCCATTGACTTTTAGAGTGTTTAGAGATATCTGAGGGCTTAATACTGACATTTTATTTCTCGTTTTCTGGATGTTCTATATTTCCATTGCTTTTCTTCCTTTGTATTTCTGACAGCCATTTCATTTGGTGGTTTATGTGATGGTTTTTTCAGTTTTCTTTTTATTTATGAATTATAGCTCTGCTCTGATTTTTTTTTTAGTGGTTACCATGAGGTTTGTATAAAAGATCCCATAGATGAGAGAGCTATTGTCTGATAGTCTCTTATCTCCATGAGCCTGATGAGGTTCCATCTCCCAACTTCCCCTTCTGAGTTATTGTTGTCACAAATTATTCTGTATTGTGCTGTGAGTTTATTACTAAGTTGAAGTGTTTTTAGTTACTTTAGTTGCTTTCCTTTCCTTTTTATTTTAAGTTATAATTGAATATTTGCTTCCCTGTTCTGAAAGAGAGTTGCCATTTTCTGATTTTGTTTGTCTTTTTATCTCCTTTCTCAAAGCTTGTCTTTTTGTTTCAGGTGTGAGGTCATCTTTAATCACTTCTTTTAAAGGGAGGTCTAGTGGCAATGAACTCCCTCAGCTTTTGTTTATCTGGGAAAGCTTTTATTTCTCCATCTTACCTAAAGGATAATTTTGCCATGTAGGGTATTCTTGGCTATAAGTTTTTGTCTTTCAGTATTTTGACTATATCATTCCATTCTCTCCTAGCCTGTAAGGTTTCAGCCAAGAAATATGCTGAAAGCCTGATAGGGGTTCCTTTGTAGAGTATTTTCTTCTGCCTTTTTTTCTTTTTCACTGACTTTTGTCAGTTTACTATTATACACCTTGGCGAAGATCTTTTAATATTGATGTAACTAGACATACTATTAGCTTCATGTATTTGTAAGTCTGGTTCTTTCCTCAGGTTTGGGAAATTCTCAGGTACTATTTTCTTTGAGCAAGCTCTCTGCTCCGTTCTCTCTTTGGAATACCTATAATTCTTATGTTACTTTTTCTAATTGAGTCAGATATTTCTCTAAGAATTCCTTCATTTAAAAAAAAATCTTAGGGGCTGGCCCAGTGGCACAACAGTTAAGTTTGCACCATCCACTTTGGTGGCCCGGGGTCTGCTGGTTCAGATCCTGGGTGCGGACATGGCACCACTCATCAAGCCATGCTGTGGCAGGCATCCCACATATAAAGTAGAGGAAGAAGGGCACGAATGTTAGCTCAGGGCCAGTCTTCCTCAGCAAAAAGAGGAGGATAGGCAGCAAATGTTAGCTCATGGCTAATCTTCCTCAAAAAATATTATTTTATGGAGATCATTAATGGTTTATAACATTGTGTAATTTCAGGTTACATTACAATTTATTAACTTCTGTATAGACTTCATCATGCTCACGACCAGTAATCTAATTTTTATCCATCACCATACATATGTGCCTCTTTACCCCTTTCGCCCACCCGCACAACCCCCTTCTCTTCTGGTAACCACTAATCTATTCACTTTTCCCCATATATTTGTGTATCTTCCATATATGAGTGAAATCATGCAGTATTTGCCTTGCTCTCTTTGGCTTATTTCACTTAACAGCATACCCTCAAAGTCCATCTATGTTGTTGAAAATGAGATGATTTTGTCTTTTTTTATGACCGTTGCATATATACACTGCACCTTCTTTATCCATTCATCTGTAGAAGGGCACTTGGGTTGCTTCCTCCTCTTGGCTGTTGTGAATAATGCTTCAATGAACACAGGGGTGCATAAATCTCTTTGAATTGTTGATTTCAAGTTCTTTGGATAAATACCCAGTAGTGGGATAGCTGGATAGTATGGTATTTCTATTTTCAATTTTTTGAGAACTCTCCATACTGTTTTCCAGAGTAGCTGCACCAGTTTGCATTCCCACCAGCTGTGTATGAGGGCTCCTTTTTCTCCACGTCCTCTCCAACACCTACCATTTTTTGTCTTGTTAATTATAGCTATTCTGACAGGTGTAAGGTGATATCGCATTGTAATTTTGATTTGCATTTCGCTGATAATTATTGATGGCGAACATCTTTTCATGGGTCTGTTGGCCATCTGTATATCTTCTTTGGAAAAATGTTTGTTCATATCCTCTGCCCATTGTTTGATCGGATTGTCTGTTTTTTGTTGTTGAGTTGTATGAATTCTTACATATTTTGGATATTAACCCCTTGTAGGATATATGATTTGCAAATACTTTCTCCCAATTGGTGGGCTGTCTTTTCATTTTGTTCATTGTTTCCTTTGCCTTGCAGAAGCTTTTAAGTCTGATGTAGTCCCATTTGTTACTTTTTCTTTAGTTTCCCTTGCCTTGGTAGACATGGTTTCAAAAAGATGCTGCCAAGACCAAGGCCAAAGAGTATACTGCCTGTATTTTCTTCTAGGAGTTTTATGTTTTCAGGTCTTAAATTCAAGTCTTTAATCCATTTTGAGTTAATTTTTGTGAATGGTGCAAGATAATGGTCTACTTTCATTCTTTTGCATGTGGCTCCAGTTTTCCAAACACTGTTTATTGAAGAGATGTCCCTTTCGCCCTCGTATGTTCTTGGCTTCTTTGTAGAAGATTAGCTGACCATAGATATATGGTTTTCTTTCTGTCCTTTCGATTCTGTTCCATTGATCTGTGTGTCTGTTTTCTGCCAGTATCATACTGCTTTGATTTCTAAAGCTTGTAGTATATTTTGAAGTCCCTGATTGTGATGCCTCCAGCTCTGTTGTTTTTTCTCAGGATTGCTTCGGCTATTTGAGGTCTTTTGTTGTTCCATATAAATTTTGGGATTCTGTGTTCTATTTCTGTGAATAATATCATTGGGATTCTGATTGGGATTGCATTGAATCTGTAGATTGCCTTAGGTATTATGGACATTTTTGCCTTTGTTTATTCTTCCAATCCATTAGCATGGCATATCTTTCCATTTCTTTATATCATCTTTAATTACTTTCAATAATATCTTATAGTTTACAGTGTATAGGTCTTTCACTTCTTTGGTTAAATTTATTCCTAGATAGCTTGTTCTTTTTGTTATGATTGTAAATGGGATTGTATTCTTGACTTCTCTTCCTGCTAGTTCATTGTTAGTGTATAGAACTGCAATTGATCTTTGTAGGTGATTTTGTACCCTGCAACTTTGTCCTCATTGTTGATTATTTCTAATGATTTTCTGATGGATTCCTTAGGGTTTTTTATGTTTAGAATCATGTCATCTGCAAACAGCAAGAGTCTAATTTCTTCCTTTCCAATTTGGATTTCTTTTATTTCTTTTTCTTGCCTAATTGCTCTGGTCAAAACCTCTAGTACCATGTTGAATAGGAGTTGTGAGAGTAGGCACATTTGTGTTGTTCCTGTTCTCACAAGGATGGCTTTCAGTTTTTCACTGCTGAGTATGATGTTGACTGTGGGTTTGCCATACGTGGCCTTTATTATGTTGACATACTTTTCTTCTATACCATTTTATCAATGGTTTTTATCATACAGGGATGTTGGATCTTGTCAAATGTTTTCTCTGCATCTTTTGAATTGTTCGTGTGATTTTTATTTCTCATTTTGTTAGTGTGGTGTATCACATTGATTGACTTGTGGATGTTGGACCATCCCTGTGTTACTGGAATAAATCCCACTTGATCACGGTGTATGATCCTTTTAATATATTGCTGTTTTTGGTTTGCCAGTATTTTATTGAGGACTTTTGCATCTATGTTCATCAGGGACATTGGTCTGTAATTTTTCTTCTTTGTGCTGTCTTTATCAGTTTTTGGGGTCAGGGTAATGTTTACCTCATAGAATCACTTAGGAAGCATTCTGTATGTTTCAGTTTTTTGGAATATTTTGAGAAGGATAGGTCTTAAATCTTCTTTGAATGTTTGGTAGAATTCTCCACAGAGGCCAGTGGTCCTGGAGTTTTTTTGTGGGGGAGGTTTTTGACTACTGTTTCAATCTCTTTACTTTGGACTGGTGTATTCAGATTCTCCATTTCTTCTTGATTCAGTTTTGGGACTTTGTATGAGTCTAAGAATGTATTCATTTCTTGTAGGTTATCCAATTTGTGGGCATATAGTTTTTCATGGTATTCTCTTATAAGCCTTTGTATTTCTGTGGTATCCATTGTAATTTCTCCTCTTCATTTCTAATTTTATTAATTTGAGGCTTCTCTCTCTTTTTCTTAGTGAGTCTGCCTAAGGGTTTGTCAATTTTGTTTATCACCTCACAGAACCAGTTCTTAGTTTCATTGATGCTTTCTTCTGGGTTTTTTTTTTTTTTTTTTTAGTCTTTCATTTATTTCTGCTCTAATTTTTATAATTTCCCTCCTTCTACTGACTTTGGGCTTTGTTTGTTCTTCTTTTACTAGTTCTGTTAGCACAGTTTAAGATTATTTATTTGAGATTTTTCACATTTGTTGAGGTGGGCCTGTATTGCTATAGCTTTTCCTCTTATAACCACTTTTGCTGCATTCCATAAGAGTTGGTATGTTGTATTTTTATTTTCATTTGTCTCCAGGTGCTTTTAATTTTCCTTTGATGTCTTCATTGACTCGAGGGTTGTTCGTAGTGTGTTGTTTAGTCTCCACATATTTGTGACTTCCTCAGTTTTTTTCTTGTAGATGATTTCTAGTTTCTTAGTGTTGTGGTCAGAAAAGATGCTTGAGATGATTTCAATCTTCTTAAATTTATTGAAGCTTGCCTTGTTTCACAACATATAGTCTATCTTTGAGAATGTTCCATGTGCACTTGAGAGAAGAATGTGTATTCTGTTTTTGGATCGAATGTTCTCTTACATCTATTATGTCCATCTGATCAAGTGTTTTGTTTAAATTCACGATTTCCTTGTTGACTTTCTGTCTGGATGATCTGTCCATAGATGTAAGTGGGGTGTTGAGGTCCCCTACTATTATTGTGTTGCTTTTAATTTCTCCCTTTATGTCTGTTAATAGCTGCTTTATATACTTTGGTGCTCCTGTGCTGGGTGCATATATATTCACAAATGTTATATCCTCTTTATGGAATGTCCCTTTTATCATTATATACTGCCCCTCTTTGTCTCTCATTGTCTTTTTTATTTTGAAGTCTGCTTTGTCTGATATAAGTATGGCAACATCTGCTTTCTTTTATTTGCCATTTGCTTGAAGTATCATCTTCCATCTCCACTCTGAGTGTATGTTTGTCTTTAGAGCCTAGATGCATTTCCTGGAGGCAGCATATTGCTGGGTCTTGTTTTGTAATCCATCCAGCCACTCTTTGTCTTTTGATTGGAGGATTCAATCCATTGACTTTTAGAGTGTTTAGAGATATCTGAGGGCTTAATACTGACATTTTATTTCTCGTTTTCTGGATGTTCTATATTTCCATTGCTTTTCTTCCTTTGTATTTCTGACAGCCATTTCATTTGGTGGTTTATGTGATGGTTTTTTCAGTTTTCTTTTTATTTATGAATTATAGCTCTGCTCTGATTTTTTTTTTAGTGGTTACCATGAGGTTTGTATAAAAGATCCCATAGATGAGAGAGCTATTGTCTGATAGTCTCTTATCTCCATGAGCCTGATGAGGTTCCATCTCCCAACTTCCCCTTCTGAGTTATTGTTGTCACAAATTATTCTGTATTGTGCTGTGAGTTTATTACTAAGTTGAAGTGTTTTTAGTTACTTTAGTTGCTTTCCTTTCCTTTTTATTTTAAGTTATAATTGAATATTTGCTTCCCTGTTCTGAAAGAGAGTTGCCATTTTCTGATTTTGTTTGTCTTTTTATCTCCTTTCTCAAAGCTTGTCTTTTTGTTTCAGGTGTGAGGTCATCTTTAATCACTTCTTTTAAAGGGAGGTCTAGTGGCAATGAACTCCCTCAGCTTTTGTTTATCTGGGAAAGCTTTTATTTCTCCATCTTACCTAAAGGATAATTTTGCCATGTAGGGTATTCTTGGCTATAAGTTTTTGTCTTTCAGTATTTTGACTATATCATTCCATTCTCTCCTAGCCTGTAAGGTTTCAGCCAAGAAATATGCTGAAAGCCTGATAGGGGTTCCTTTGTAGAGTATTTTCTTCTGCCTTTTTTTCTTTTTCACTGACTTTTGTCAGTTTACTATTATACACCTTGGCGAAGATCTTTTAATATTGATGTAACTAGACATACTATTAGCTTCATGTATTTGTAAGTCTGGTTCTTTCCTCAGGTTTGGGAAATTCTCAGGTACTATTTTCTTTGAGCAAGCTCTCTGCTCCGTTCTCTCTTTGGAATACCTATAATTCTTATGTTACTTTTTCTAATTGAGTCAGATATTTCTCTAAGAATTCCTTCATTTAAAAAAAAATCTTAGGGGCTGGCCCAGTGGCACAACAGTTAAGTTTGCACCATCCACTTTGGTGGCCCGGGGTCTGCTGGTTCAGATCCTGGGTGCGGACATGGCACCACTCATCAAGCCATGCTGTGGCAGGCATCCCACATATAAAGTAGAGGAAGAAGGGCACGAATGTTAGCTCAGGGCCAGTCTTCCTCAGCAAAAAGAGGAGGATAGGCAGCAAATGTTAGCTCATGGCTAATCTTCCTCAAAAAATATTATTTTATGGAGATCATTAATGGTTTATAACATTGTGTAATTTCAGGTTACATTACAATTTATTAACTTCTGTATAGACTTCATCATGCTCACGACCAGTAATCTAATTTTTATCCATCACCATACATATGTGCCTCTTTACCCCTTTCGCCCACCCGCACAACCCCCTTCTCTTCTGGTAACCACTAATCTATTCACTTTTCCCCATATATTTGTGTATCTTCCATATATGAGTGAAATCATGCAGTATTTGCCTTGCTCTCTTTGGCTTATTTCACTTAACAGCATACCCTCAAAGTCCATCTATGTTGTTGAAAATGAGATGATTTTGTCTTTTTTTATGACCGTTGCATATATACACTGCACCTTCTTTATCCATTCATCTGTAGAAGGGCACTTGGGTTGCTTCCTCCTCTTGGCTGTTGTGAATAATGCTTCAATGAACACAGGGGTGCATAAATCTCTTTGAATTGTTGATTTCAAGTTCTTTGGATAAATACCCAGTAGTGGGATAGCTGGATAGCATGGTATTTCTATTTTCAATTTTTTGAGAACTCTCCATACTGTTTTCCAGAGTAGCTGCACCAGTTTGCATTCCCACCAGCTGTGTATGAGGGCTCCTTTTTCTCCACGTCCTCTCCAACACCTACCATTTTTTGTCTTGTTAATTATAGCTATTCTGACAGGTGTAAGGTGATATCGCATTGTAATTTTGATTTGCATTTCGCTGATAATTATTGATGGCGAACATCTTTTCATGGGTCTGTTGGCCATCTGTATATCTTCTTTGGAAAAATGTTTGTTCATATCCTCTGCCCATTGTTTGATCGGATTGTCTGTTTTTTGTTGTTGAGTTGTATGAATTCTTACATATTTTGGATATTAACCCCTTGTAGGATATATGATTTGCAAATACTTTCTCCCAATTGGTGGGCTGTCTTTTCATTTTGTTCATTGTTTCCTTTGCCTTGCAGAAGCTTTTAAGTCTGATGTAGTCCCATTTGTTACTTTTTCTTTAGTTTCCCTTGCCTTGGTAGACATGGTTTCAAAAAGATGCTGCCAAGACCAAGGCCAAAGAGTATACTGCCTGTATTTTCTTCTAGGAGTTTTATGTTTTCAGGTCTTAAATTCAAGTCTTTAATCCATTTTGAGTTAATTTTTGTGAATGGTGCAAGATAATGGTCTACTTTCATTCTTTTGCATGTGGCTCCAGTTTTCCAAACACTGTTTATTGAAGAGATGTCCCTTTCGCCCTCGTATGTTCTTGGCTTCTTTGTAGAAGATTAGCTGACCATAGATATATGGTTTTCTTTCTGTCCTTTCGATTCTGTTCCATTGATCTGTGTGTCTGTTTTCTGCCAGTATCATACTGCTTTGATTTCTAAAGCTTGTAGTATATTTTGAAGTCCCTGATTGTGATGCCTCCAGCTCTGTTGTTTTTTCTCAGGATTGCTTCGGCTATTTGAGGTCTTTTGTTGTTCCATATAAATTTTGGGATTCTGTGTTCTATTTCTGTGAATAATATCATTGGGATTCTGATTGGGATTGCATTGAATCTGTAGATTGCCTTAGGTATTATGGACATTTTTGCCTTTGTTTATTCTTCCAATCCATTAGCATGGCATATCTTTCCATTTCTTTATATCATCTTTAATTACTTTCAATAATATCTTATAGTTTACAGTGTATAGGTCTTTCACTTCTTTGGTTAAATTTATTCCTAGATAGCTTGTTCTTTTTGTTATGATTGTAAATGGGATTGTATTCTTGACTTCTCTTCCTGCTAGTTCATTGTTAGTGTATAGAACTGCAATTGATCTTTGTAGGTGATTTTGTACCCTGCAACTTTGTCCTCATTGTTGATTATTTCTAATGATTTTCTGATGGATTCCTTAGGGTTTTTTATGTTTAGAATCATGTCATCTGCAAACAGCAAGAGTCTAATTTCTTCCTTTCCAATTTGGATTTCTTTTATTTCTTTTTCTTGCCTAATTGCTCTGGTCAAAACCTCTAGTACCATGTTGAATAGGAGTTGTGAGAGTAGGCACATTTGTGTTGTTCCTGTTCTCACAAGGATGGCTTTCAGTTTTTCACTGCTGAGTATGATGTTGACTGTGGGTTTGCCATACGTGGCCTTTATTATGTTGACATACTTTTCTTCTATACCATTTTATCAATGGTTTTTATCATACAGGGATGTTGGATCTTGTCAAATGTTTTCTCTGCATCTTTTGAATTGTTCGTGTGATTTTTATTTCTCATTTTGTTAGTGTGGTGTATCACATTGATTGACTTGTGGATGTTGGACCATCCCTGTGTTACTGGAATAAATCCCACTTGATCACGGTGTATGATCCTTTTAATATATTGCTGTTTTTGGTTTGCCAGTATTTTATTGAGGACTTTTGCATCTATGTTCATCAGGGACATTGGTCTGTAATTTTTCTTCTTTGTGCTGTCTTTATCAGTTTTTGGGGTCAGGGTAATGTTTACCTCATAGAATCACTTAGGAAGCATTCTGTATGTTTCAGTTTTTTGGAATATTTTGAGAAGGATAGGTCTTAAATCTTCTTTGAATGTTTGGTAGAATTCTCCACAGAGGCCAGTGGTCCTGGAGTTTTTTTGTGGGGGAGGTTTTTGACTACTGTTTCAATCTCTTTACTTTGGACTGGTGTATTCAGATTCTCCATTTCTTCTTGATTCAGTTTTGGGACTTTGTATGAGTCTAAGAATGTATTCATTTCTTGTAGGTTATCCAATTTGTGGGCATATAGTTTTTCATGGTATTCTCTTATAAGCCTTTGTATTTCTGTGGTATCCATTGTAATTTCTCCTCTTCATTTCTAATTTTATTAATTTGAGGCTTCTCTCTCTTTTTCTTAGTGAGTCTGCCTAAGGGTTTGTCAATTTTGTTTATCACCTCACAGAACCAGTTCTTAGTTTCATTGATGCTTTCTTCTGGGTTTTTTTTTTTTTTTTTTTTAGTCTTTCATTTATTTCTGCTCTAATTTTTATAATTTCCCTCCTTCTACTGACTTTGGGCTTTGTTTGTTCTTCTTTTACTAGTTCTGTTAGCACAGTTTAAGATTATTTATTTGAGATTTTTCACATTTGTTGAGGTGGGCCTGTATTGCTATAGCTTTTCCTCTTATAACCACTTTTGCTGCATTCCATAAGAGTTGGTATGTTGTATTTTTATTTTCATTTGTCTCCAGGTGCTTTTAATTTTCCTTTGATGTCTTCATTGACTCGAGGGTTGTTCGTAGTGTGTTGTTTAGTCTCCACATATTTGTGACTTCCTCAGTTTTTTTCTTGTAGATGATTTCTAGTTTCTTAGTGTTGTGGTCAGAAAAGATGCTTGAGATGATTTCAATCTTCTTAAATTTATTGAAGCTTGCCTTGTTTCACAACATATAGTCTATCTTTGAGAATGTTCCATGTGCACTTGAGAGAAGAATGTGTATTCTGTTTTTGGATCGAATGTTCTCTTACATCTATTATGTCCATCTGATCAAGTGTTTTGTTTAAATTCACGATTTCCTTGTTGACTTTCTGTCTGGATGATCTGTCCATAGATGTAAGTGGGGTGTTGAGGTCCCCTACTATTATTGTGTTGCTTTTAATTTCTCCCTTTATGTCTGTTAATAGCTGCTTTATATACTTTGGTGCTCCTGTGCTGGGTGCATATATATTCACAAATGTTATATCCTCTTTATGGAATGTCCCTTTTATCATTATATACTGCCCCTCTTTGTCTCTCATTGTCTTTTTTATTTTGAAGTCTGCTTTGTCTGATATAAGTATGGCAACATCTGCTTTCTTTTATTTGCCATTTGCTTGAAGTATCATCTTCCATCTCCACTCTGAGTGTATGTTTGTCTTTAGAGCCTAGATGCATTTCCTGGAGGCAGCATATTGCTGGGTCTTGTTTTGTAATCCATCCAGCCACTCTTTGTCTTTTGATTGGAGGATTCAATCCATTGACTTTTAGAGTGTTTAGAGATATCTGAGGGCTTAATACTGACATTTTATTTCTCGTTTTCTGGATGTTCTATATTTCCATTGCTTTTCTTCCTTTGTATTTCTGACAGCCATTTCATTTGGTGGTTTATGTGATGGTTTTTTCAGTTTTCTTTTTATTTATGAATTATAGCTCTGCTCTGATTTTTTTTTTAGTGGTTACCATGAGGTTTGTATAAAAGATCCCATAGATGAGAGAGCTATTGTCTGATAGTCTCTTATCTCCATGAGCCTGATGAGGTTCCATCTCCCAACTTCCCCTTCTGAGTTATTGTTGTCACAAATTATTCTGTATTGTGCTGTGAGTTTATTACTAAGTTGAAGTGTTTTTAGTTACTTTAGTTGCTTTCCTTTCCTTTTTATTTTAAGTTATAATTGAATATTTGCTTCCCTGTTCTGAAAGAGAGTTGCCATTTTCTGATTTTGTTTGTCTTTTTATCTCCTTTCTCAAAGCTTGTCTTTTTGTTTCAGGTGTGAGGTCATCTTTAATCACTTCTTTTAAAGGGAGGTCTAGTGGCAATGAACTCCCTCAGCTTTTGTTTATCTGGGAAAGCTTTTATTTCTCCATCTTACCTAAAGGATAATTTTGCCATGTAGGGTATTCTTGGCTATAAGTTTTTGTCTTTCAGTATTTTGACTATATCATTCCATTCTCTCCTAGCCTGTAAGGTTTCAGCCAAGAAATATGCTGAAAGCCTGATAGGGGTTCCTTTGTAGAGTATTTTCTTCTGCCTTTTTTTCTTTTTCACTGACTTTTGTCAGTTTACTATTATACACCTTGGCGAAGATCTTTTAATATTGATGTAACTAGACATACTATTAGCTTCATGTATTTGTAAGTCTGGTTCTTTCCTCAGGTTTGGGAAATTCTCAGGTACTATTTTCTTTGAGCAAGCTCTCTGCTCCGTTCTCTCTTTGGAATACCTATAATTCTTATGTTACTTTTTCTAATTGAGTCAGATATTTCTCTAAGAATTCCTTCATTTAAAAAAAAATCTTAGGGGCTGGCCCAGTGGCACAACAGTTAAGTTTGCACCATCCACTTTGGTGGCCCGGGGTCTGCTGGTTCAGATCCTGGGTGCGGACATGGCACCACTCATCAAGCCATGCTGTGGCAGGCATCCCACATATAAAGTAGAGGAAGAAGGGCACGAATGTTAGCTCAGGGCCAGTCTTCCTCAGCAAAAAGAGGAGGATAGGCAGCAAATGTTAGCTCATGGCTAATCTTCCTCAAAAAATATTATTTTATGGAGATCATTAATGGTTTATAACATTGTGTAATTTCAGGTTACATTACAATTTATTAACTTCTGTATAGACTTCATCATGCTCACGACCAGTAATCTAATTTTTATCCATCACCATACATATGTGCCTCTTTACCCCTTTCGCCCACCCGCACAACCCCCTTCTCTTCTGGTAACCACTAATCTATTCACTTTTCCCCATATATTTGTGTATCTTCCATATATGAGTGAAATCATGCAGTATTTGCCTTGCTCTCTTTGGCTTATTTCACTTAACAGCATACCCTCAAAGTCCATCTATGTTGTTGAAAATGAGATGATTTTGTCTTTTTTTATGACCGTTGCATATATACACTGCACCTTCTTTATCCATTCATCTGTAGAAGGGCACTTGGGTTGCTTCCTCCTCTTGGCTGTTGTGAATAATGCTTCAATGAACACAGGGGTGCATAAATCTCTTTGAATTGTTGATTTCAAGTTCTTTGGATAAATACCCAGTAGTGGGATAGCTGGATAGTATGGTATTTCTATTTTCAATTTTTTGAGAACTCTCCATACTGTTTTCCAGAGTAGCTGCACCAGTTTGCATTCCCACCAGCTGTGTATGAGGGCTCCTTTTTCTCCACGTCCTCTCCAACACCTACCATTTTTTGTCTTGTTAATTATAGCTATTCTGACAGGTGTAAGGTGATATCGCATTGTAATTTTGATTTGCATTTCGCTGATAATTATTGATGGCGAACATCTTTTCATGGGTCTGTTGGCCATCTGTATATCTTCTTTGGAAAAATGTTTGTTCATATCCTCTGCCCATTGTTTGATCGGATTGTCTGTTTTTTGTTGTTGAGTTGTATGAATTCTTACATATTTTGGATATTAACCCCTTGTAGGATATATGATTTGCAAATACTTTCTCCCAATTGGTGGGCTGTCTTTTCATTTTGTTCATTGTTTCCTTTGCCTTGCAGAAGCTTTTAAGTCTGATGTAGTCCCATTTGTTACTTTTTCTTTAGTTTCCCTTGCCTTGGTAGACATGGTTTCAAAAAGATGCTGCCAAGACCAAGGCCAAAGAGTATACTGCCTGTATTTTCTTCTAGGAGTTTTATGTTTTCAGGTCTTAAATTCAAGTCTTTAATCCATTTTGAGTTAATTTTTGTGAATGGTGCAAGATAATGGTCTACTTTCATTCTTTTGCATGTGGCTCCAGTTTTCCAAACACTGTTTATTGAAGAGATGTCCCTTTCGCCCTCGTATGTTCTTGGCTTCTTTGTAGAAGATTAGCTGACCATAGATATATGGTTTTCTTTCTGTCCTTTCGATTCTGTTCCATTGATCTGTGTGTCTGTTTTCTGCCAGTATCATACTGCTTTGATTTCTAAAGCTTGTAGTATATTTTGAAGTCCCTGATTGTGATGCCTCCAGCTCTGTTGTTTTTTCTCAGGATTGCTTCGGCTATTTGAGGTCTTTTGTTGTTCCATATAAATTTTGGGATTCTGTGTTCTATTTCTGTGAATAATATCATTGGGATTCTGATTGGGATTGCATTGAATCTGTAGATTGCCTTAGGTATTATGGACATTTTTGCCTTTGTTTATTCTTCCAATCCATTAGCATGGCATATCTTTCCATTTCTTTATATCATCTTTAATTACTTTCAATAATATCTTATAGTTTACAGTGTATAGGTCTTTCACTTCTTTGGTTAAATTTATTCCTAGATAGCTTGTTCTTTTTGTTATGATTGTAAATGGGATTGTATTCTTGACTTCTCTTCCTGCTAGTTCATTGTTAGTGTATAGAACTGCAATTGATCTTTGTAGGTGATTTTGTACCCTGCAACTTTGTCCTCATTGTTGATTATTTCTAATGATTTTCTGATGGATTCCTTAGGGTTTTTTATGTTTAGAATCATGTCATCTGCAAACAGCAAGAGTCTAATTTCTTCCTTTCCAATTTGGATTTCTTTTATTTCTTTTTCTTGCCTAATTGCTCTGGTCAAAACCTCTAGTACCATGTTGAATAGGAGTTGTGAGAGTAGGCACATTTGTGTTGTTCCTGTTCTCACAAGGATGGCTTTCAGTTTTTCACTGCTGAGTATGATGTTGACTGTGGGTTTGCCATACGTGGCCTTTATTATGTTGACATACTTTTCTTCTATACCATTTTATCAATGGTTTTTATCATACAGGGATGTTGGATCTTGTCAAATGTTTTCTCTGCATCTTTTGAATTGTTCGTGTGATTTTTATTTCTCATTTTGTTAGTGTGGTGTATCACATTGATTGACTTGTGGATGTTGGACCATCCCTGTGTTACTGGAATAAATCCCACTTGATCACGGTGTATGATCCTTTTAATATATTGCTGTTTTTGGTTTGCCAGTATTTTATTGAGGACTTTTGCATCTATGTTCATCAGGGACATTGGTCTGTAATTTTTCTTCTTTGTGCTGTCTTTATCAGTTTTTGGGGTCAGGGTAATGTTTACCTCATAGAATCACTTAGGAAGCATTCTGTATGTTTCAGTTTTTTGGAATATTTTGAGAAGGATAGGTCTTAAATCTTCTTTGAATGTTTGGTAGAATTCTCCACAGAGGCCAGTGGTCCTGGAGTTTTTTTGTGGGGGAGGTTTTTGACTACTGTTTCAATCTCTTTACTTTGGACTGGTGTATTCAGATTCTCCATTTCTTCTTGATTCAGTTTTGGGACTTTGTATGAGTCTAAGAATGTATTCATTTCTTGTAGGTTATCCAATTTGTGGGCATATAGTTTTTCATGGTATTCTCTTATAAGCCTTTGTATTTCTGTGGTATCCATTGTAATTTCTCCTCTTCATTTCTAATTTTATTAATTTGAGGCTTCTCTCTCTTTTTCTTAGTGAGTCTGCCTAAGGGTTTGTCAATTTTGTTTATCACCTCACAGAACCAGTTCTTAGTTTCATTGATGCTTTCTTCTGGGTTTTTTTTTTTTTTTTTTTAGTCTTTCATTTATTTCTGCTCTAATTTTTATAATTTCCCTCCTTCTACTGACTTTGGGCTTTGTTTGTTCTTCTTTTACTAGTTCTGTTAGCACAGTTTAAGATTATTTATTTGAGATTTTTCACATTTGTTGAGGTGGGCCTGTATTGCTATAGCTTTTCCTCTTATAACCACTTTTGCTGCATTCCATAAGAGTTGGTATGTTGTATTTTTATTTTCATTTGTCTCCAGGTGCTTTTAATTTTCCTTTGATGTCTTCATTGACTCGAGGGTTGTTCGTAGTGTGTTGTTTAGTCTCCACATATTTGTGACTTCCTCAGTTTTTTTCTTGTAGATGATTTCTAGTTTCTTAGTGTTGTGGTCAGAAAAGATGCTTGAGATGATTTCAATCTTCTTAAATTTATTGAAGCTTGCCTTGTTTCACAACATATAGTCTATCTTTGAGAATGTTCCATGTGCACTTGAGAGAAGAATGTGTATTCTGTTTTTGGATCGAATGTTCTCTTACATCTATTATGTCCATCTGATCAAGTGTTTTGTTTAAATTCACGATTTCCTTGTTGACTTTCTGTCTGGATGATCTGTCCATAGATGTAAGTGGGGTGTTGAGGTCCCCTACTATTATTGTGTTGCTTTTAATTTCTCCCTTTATGTCTGTTAATAGCTGCTTTATATACTTTGGTGCTCCTGTGCTGGGTGCATATATATTCACAAATGTTATATCCTCTTTATGGAATGTCCCTTTTATCATTATATACTGCCCCTCTTTGTCTCTCATTGTCTTTTTTATTTTGAAGTCTGCTTTGTCTGATATAAGTATGGCAACATCTGCTTTCTTTTATTTGCCATTTGCTTGAAGTATCATCTTCCATCTCCACTCTGAGTGTATGTTTGTCTTTAGAGCCTAGATGCATTTCCTGGAGGCAGCATATTGCTGGGTCTTGTTTTGTAATCCATCCAGCCACTCTTTGTCTTTTGATTGGAGGATTCAATCCATTGACTTTTAGAGTGTTTAGAGATATCTGAGGGCTTAATACTGACATTTTATTTCTCGTTTTCTGGATGTTCTATATTTCCATTGCTTTTCTTCCTTTGTATTTCTGACAGCCATTTCATTTGGTGGTTTATGTGATGGTTTTTTCAGTTTTCTTTTTATTTATGAATTATAGCTCTGCTCTGATTTTTTTTTTAGTGGTTACCATGAGGTTTGTATAAAAGATCCCATAGATGAGAGAGCTATTGTCTGATAGTCTCTTATCTCCATGAGCCTGATGAGGTTCCATCTCCCAACTTCCCCTTCTGAGTTATTGTTGTCACAAATTATTCTGTATTGTGCTGTGAGTTTATTACTAAGTTGAAGTGTTTTTAGTTACTTTAGTTGCTTTCCTTTCCTTTTTATTTTAAGTTATAATTGAATATTTGCTTCCCTGTTCTGAAAGAGAGTTGCCATTTTCTGATTTTGTTTGTCTTTTTATCTCCTTTCTCAAAGCTTGTCTTTTTGTTTCAGGTGTGAGGTCATCTTTAATCACTTCTTTTAAAGGGAGGTCTAGTGGCAATGAACTCCCTCAGCTTTTGTTTATCTGGGAAAGCTTTTATTTCTCCATCTTACCTAAAGGATAATTTTGCCATGTAGGGTATTCTTGGCTATAAGTTTTTGTCTTTCAGTATTTTGACTATATCATTCCATTCTCTCCTAGCCTGTAAGGTTTCAGCCAAGAAATATGCTGAAAGCCTGATAGGGGTTCCTTTGTAGAGTATTTTCTTCTGCCTTTTTTTCTTTTTCACTGACTTTTGTCAGTTTACTATTATACACCTTGGCGAAGATCTTTTAATATTGATGTAACTAGACATACTATTAGCTTCATGTATTTGTAAGTCTGGTTCTTTCCTCAGGTTTGGGAAATTCTCAGGTACTATTTTCTTTGAGCAAGCTCTCTGCTCCGTTCTCTCTTTGGAATACCTATAATTCTTATGTTACTTTTTCTAATTGAGTCAGATATTTCTCTAAGAATTCCTTCATTTAAAAAAAAATCTTAGGGGCTGGCCCAGTGGCACAACAGTTAAGTTTGCACCATCCACTTTGGTGGCCCGGGGTCTGCTGGTTCAGATCCTGGGTGCGGACATGGCACCACTCATCAAGCCATGCTGTGGCAGGCATCCCACATATAAAGTAGAGGAAGAAGGGCACGAATGTTAGCTCAGGGCCAGTCTTCCTCAGCAAAAAGAGGAGGATAGGCAGCAAATGTTAGCTCATGGCTAATCTTCCTCAAAAAATATTATTTTATGGAGATCATTAATGGTTTATAACATTGTGTAATTTCAGGTTACATTACAATTTATTAACTTCTGTATAGACTTCATCATGCTCACGACCAGTAATCTAATTTTTATCCATCACCATACATATGTGCCTCTTTACCCCTTTCGCCCACCCGCACAACCCCCTTCTCTTCTGGTAACCACTAATCTATTCACTTTTCCCCATATATTTGTGTATCTTCCATATATGAGTGAAATCATGCAGTATTTGCCTTGCTCTCTTTGGCTTATTTCACTTAACAGCATACCCTCAAAGTCCATCTATGTTGTTGAAAATGAGATGATTTTGTCTTTTTTTATGACCGTTGCATATATACACTGCACCTTCTTTATCCATTCATCTGTAGAAGGGCACTTGGGTTGCTTCCTCCTCTTGGCTGTTGTGAATAATGCTTCAATGAACACAGGGGTGCATAAATCTCTTTGAATTGTTGATTTCAAGTTCTTTGGATAAATACCCAGTAGTGGGATAGCTGGATAGTATGGTATTTCTATTTTCAATTTTTTGAGAACTCTCCATACTGTTTTCCAGAGTAGCTGCACCAGTTTGCATTCCCACCAGCTGTGTATGAGGGCTCCTTTTTCTCCACGTCCTCTCCAACACCTACCATTTTTTGTCTTGTTAATTATAGCTATTCTGACAGGTGTAAGGTGATATCGCATTGTAATTTTGATTTGCATTTCGCTGATAATTATTGATGGCGAACATCTTTTCATGGGTCTGTTGGCCATCTGTATATCTTCTTTGGAAAAATGTTTGTTCATATCCTCTGCCCATTGTTTGATCGGATTGTCTGTTTTTTGTTGTTGAGTTGTATGAATTCTTACATATTTTGGATATTAACCCCTTGTAGGATATATGATTTGCAAATACTTTCTCCCAATTGGTGGGCTGTCTTTTCATTTTGTTCATTGTTTCCTTTGCCTTGCAGAAGCTTTTAAGTCTGATGTAGTCCCATTTGTTACTTTTTCTTTAGTTTCCCTTGCCTTGGTAGACATGGTTTCAAAAAGATGCTGCCAAGACCAAGGCCAAAGAGTATACTGCCTGTATTTTCTTCTAGGAGTTTTATGTTTTCAGGTCTTAAATTCAAGTCTTTAATCCATTTTGAGTTAATTTTTGTGAATGGTGCAAGATAATGGTCTACTTTCATTCTTTTGCATGTGGCTCCAGTTTTCCAAACACTGTTTATTGAAGAGATGTCCCTTTCGCCCTCGTATGTTCTTGGCTTCTTTGTAGAAGATTAGCTGACCATAGATATATGGTTTTCTTTCTGTCCTTTCGATTCTGTTCCATTGATCTGTGTGTCTGTTTTCTGCCAGTATCATACTGCTTTGATTTCTAAAGCTTGTAGTATATTTTGAAGTCCCTGATTGTGATGCCTCCAGCTCTGTTGTTTTTTCTCAGGATTGCTTCGGCTATTTGAGGTCTTTTGTTGTTCCATATAAATTTTGGGATTCTTTGTTCTATTTCTGTGAATAATATCATTGGGATTCTGATTGGGATTGCATTGAATCTGTAGATTGCCTTAGGTATTATGGACATTTTTGCCTTTGTTTATTCTTCCAATCCATTAGCATGGCATATCTTTCCATTTCTTTATATCATCTTTAATTACTTTCAATAATATCTTATAGTTTACAGTGTATAGGTCTTTCACTTCTTTGGTTAAATTTATTCCTAGATAGCTTGTTCTTTTTGTTATGATTGTAAATGGGATTGTATTCTTGACTTCTCTTCCTGCTAGTTCATTGTTAGTGTATAGAACTGCAATTGATCTTTGTAGGTGATTTTGTACCCTGCAACTTTGTCCTCATTGTTGATTATTTCTAATGATTTTCTGATGGATTCCTTAGGGTTTTTTATGTTTAGAATCATGTCATCTGCAAACAGCAAGAGTCTAATTTCTTCCTTTCCAATTTGGATTTCTTTTATTTCTTTTTCTTGCCTAATTGCTCTGGTCAAAACCTCTAGTACCATGTTGAATAGGAGTTGTGAGAGTAGGCACATTTGTGTTGTTCCTGTTCTCACAAGGATGGCTTTCAGTTTTTCACTGCTGAGTATGATGTTGACTGTGGGTTTGCCATACGTGGCCTTTATTATGTTGACATACTTTTCTTCTATACCATTTTATCAATGGTTTTTATCATACAGGGATGTTGGATCTTGTCAAATGTTTTCTCTGCATCTTTTGAATTGTTCGTGTGATTTTTATTTCTCATTTTGTTAGTGTGGTGTATCACATTGATTGACTTGTGGATGTTGGACCATCCCTGTGTTACTGGAATAAATCCCACTTGATCACGGTGTATGATCCTTTTAATATATTGCTGTTTTTGGTTTGCCAGTATTTTATTGAGGACTTTTGCATCTATGTTCATCAGGGACATTGGTCTGTAATTTTTCTTCTTTGTGCTGTCTTTATCAGTTTTTGGGGTCAGGGTAATGTTTACCTCATAGAATCACTTAGGAAGCATTCTGTATGTTTCAGTTTTTTGGAATATTTTGAGAAGGATAGGTCTTAAATCTTCTTTGAATGTTTGGTAGAATTCTCCACAGAGGCCAGTGGTCCTGGAGTTTTTTTGTGGGGGAGGTTTTTGACTACTGTTTCAATCTCTTTACTTTGGACTGGTGTATTCAGATTCTCCATTTCTTCTTGATTCAGTTTTGGGACTTTGTATGAGTCTAAGAATGTATTCATTTCTTGTAGGTTATCCAATTTGTGGGCATATAGTTTTTCATGGTATTCTCTTATAAGCCTTTGTATTTCTGTGGTATCCATTGTAATTTCTCCTCTTCATTTCTAATTTTATTAATTTGAGGCTTCTCTCTCTTTTTCTTAGTGAGTCTGCCTAAGGGTTTGTCAATTTTGTTTATCACCTCACAGAACCAGTTCTTAGTTTCATTGATGCTTTCTTCTGGGTTTTTTTTTTTTTTTTTTTAGTCTTTCATTTATTTCTGCTCTAATTTTTATAATTTCCCTCCTTCTACTGACTTTGGGCTTTGTTTGTTCTTCTTTTACTAGTTCTGTTAGCACAGTTTAAGATTATTTATTTGAGATTTTTCACATTTGTTGAGGTGGGCCTGTATTGCTATAGCTTTTCCTCTTATAACCACTTTTGCTGCATTCCATAAGAGTTGGTATGTTGTATTTTTATTTTCATTTGTCTCCAGGTGCTTTTAATTTTCCTTTGATGTCTTCATTGACTCGAGGGTTGTTCGTAGTGTGTTGTTTAGTCTCCACATATTTGTGACTTCCTCAGTTTTTTTCTTGTAGATGATTTCTAGTTTCTTAGTGTTGTGGTCAGAAAAGATGCTTGAGATGATTTCAATCTTCTTAAATTTATTGAAGCTTGCCTTGTTTCACAACATATAGTCTATCTTTGAGAATGTTCCATGTGCACTTGAGAGAAGAATGTGTATTCTGTTTTTGGATCGAATGTTCTCTTACATCTATTATGTCCATCTGATCAAGTGTTTTGTTTAAATTCACGATTTCCTTGTTGACTTTCTGTCTGGATGATCTGTCCATAGATGTAAGTGGGGTGTTGAGGTCCCCTACTATTATTGTGTTGCTTTTAATTTCTCCCTTTATGTCTGTTAATAGCTGCTTTATATACTTTGGTGCTCCTGTGCTGGGTGCATATATATTCACAAATGTTATATCCTCTTTATGGAATGTCCCTTTTATCATTATATACTGCCCCTCTTTGTCTCTCATTGTCTTTTTTATTTTGAAGTCTGCTTTGTCTGATATAAGTATGGCAACATCTGCTTTCTTTTATTTGCCATTTGCTTGAAGTATCATCTTCCATCTCCACTCTGAGTGTATGTTTGTCTTTAGAGCCTAGATGCATTTCCTGGAGGCAGCATATTGCTGGGTCTTGTTTTGTAATCCATCCAGCCACTCTTTGTCTTTTGATTGGAGGATTCAATCCATTGACTTTTAGAGTGTTTAGAGATATCTGAGGGCTTAATACTGACATTTTATTTCTCGTTTTCTGGATGTTCTATATTTCCATTGCTTTTCTTCCTTTGTATTTCTGACAGCCATTTCATTTGGTGGTTTATGTGATGGTTTTTTCAGTTTTCTTTTTATTTATGAATTATAGCTCTGCTCTGATTTTTTTTTTAGTGGTTACCATGAGGTTTGTATAAAAGATCCCATAGATGAGAGAGCTATTGTCTGATAGTCTCTTATCTCCATGAGCCTGATGAGGTTCCATCTCCCAACTTCCCCTTCTGAGTTATTGTTGTCACAAATTATTCTGTATTGTGCTGTGAGTTTATTACTAAGTTGAAGTGTTTTTAGTTACTTTAGTTGCTTTCCTTTCCTTTTTATTTTAAGTTATAATTGAATATTTGCTTCCCTGTTCTGAAAGAGAGTTGCCATTTTCTGATTTTGTTTGTCTTTTTATCTCCTTTCTCAAAGCTTGTCTTTTTGTTTCAGGTGTGAGGTCATCTTTAATCACTTCTTTTAAAGGGAGGTCTAGTGGCAATGAACTCCCTCAGCTTTTGTTTATCTGGGAAAGCTTTTATTTCTCCATCTTACCTAAAGGATAATTTTGCCATGTAGGGTATTCTTGGCTATAAGTTTTTGTCTTTCAGTATTTTGACTATATCATTCCATTCTCTCCTAGCCTGTAAGGTTTCAGCCAAGAAATATGCTGAAAGCCTGATAGGGGTTCCTTTGTAGAGTATTTTCTTCTGCCTTTTTTTCTTTTTCACTGACTTTTGTCAGTTTACTATTATACACCTTGGCGAAGATCTTTTAATATTGATGTAACTAGACATACTATTAGCTTCATGTATTTGTAAGTCTGGTTCTTTCCTCAGGTTTGGGAAATTCTCAGGTACTATTTTCTTTGAGCAAGCTCTCTGCTCCGTTCTCTCTTTGGAATACCTATAATTCTTATGTTACTTTTTCTAATTGAGTCAGATATTTCTCTAAGAATTCCTTCATTTAAAAAAAAATCTTAGGGGCTGGCCCAGTGGCACAACAGTTAAGTTTGCACCATCCACTTTGGTGGCCTGGGGTCTGCTGGTTCAGATCCTGGGTGCGGACATGGCACCACTCATCAAGCCATGCTGTGGCAGGCATCCCACATATAAAGTAGAGGAAGAAGGGCACGAATGTTAGCTCAGGGCCAGTCTTCCTCAGCAAAAAGAGGAGGATAGGCAGCAAATGTTAGCTCATGGCTAATCTTCCTCAAAAAATATTATTTTATGGAGATCATTAATGGTTTATAACATTGTGTAATTTCAGGTTACATTACAATTTATTAACTTCTGTATAGACTTCATCATGCTCACGACCAGTAATCTAATTTTTATCCATCACCATACATATGTGCCTCTTTACCCCTTTCGCCCACCCGCACAACCCCCTTCTCTTCTGGTAACCACTAATCTATTCACTTTTCCCCATATATTTGTGTATCTTCCATATATGAGTGAAATCATGCAGTATTTGCCTTGCTCTCTTTGGCTTATTTCACTTAACAGCATACCCTCAAAGTCCATCTATGTTGTTGAAAATGAGATGATTTTGTCTTTTTTTATGACCGTTGCATATATACACTGCACCTTCTTTATCCATTCATCTGTAGAAGGGCACTTGGGTTGCTTCCTCCTCTTGGCTGTTGTGAATAATGCTTCAATGAACACAGGGGTGCATAAATCTCTTTGAATTGTTGATTTCAAGTTCTTTGGATAAATACCCAGTAGTGGGATAGCTGGATAGTATGGTATTTCTATTTTCAATTTTTTGAGAACTCTCCATACTGTTTTCCAGAGTAGCTGCACCAGTTTGCATTCCCACCAGCTGTGTATGAGGGCTCCTTTTTCTCCACGTCCTCTCCAACACCTACCATTTTTTGTCTTGTTAATTATAGCTATTCTGACAGGTGTAAGGTGATATCGCATTGTAATTTTGATTTGCATTTCGCTGATAATTATTGATGGCGAACATCTTTTCATGGGTCTGTTGGCCATCTGTATATCTTCTTTGGAAAAATGTTTGTTCATATCCTCTGCCCATTGTTTGATCGGATTGTCTGTTTTTTGTTGTTGAGTTGTATGAATTCTTACATATTTTGGATATTAACCCCTTGTAGGATATATGATTTGCAAATACTTTCTCCCAATTGGTGGGCTGTCTTTTCATTTTGTTCATTGTTTCCTTTGCCTTGCAGAAGCTTTTAAGTCTGATGTAGTCCCATTTGTTACTTTTTCTTTAGTTTCCCTTGCCTTGGTAGACATGGTTTCAAAAAGATGCTGCCAAGACCAAGGCCAAAGAGTATACTGCCTGTATTTTCTTCTAGGAGTTTTATGTTTTCAGGTCTTAAATTCAAGTCTTTAATCCATTTTGAGTTAATTTTTGTGAATGGTGCAAGATAATGGTCTACTTTCATTCTTTTGCATGTGGCTCCAGTTTTCCAAACACTGTTTATTGAAGAGATGTCCCTTTCGCCCTCGTATGTTCTTGGCTTCTTTGTAGAAGATTAGCTGACCATAGATATATGGTTTTCTTTCTGTCCTTTCGATTCTGTTCCATTGATCTGTGTGTCTGTTTTCTGCCAGTATCATACTGCTTTGATTTCTAAAGCTTGTAGTATATTTTGAAGTCCCTGATTGTGATGCCTCCAGCTCTGTTGTTTTTTCTCAGGATTGCTTCGGCTATTTGAGGTCTTTTGTTGTTCCATATAAATTTTGGGATTCTGTGTTCTATTTCTGTGAATAATATCATTGGGATTCTGATTGGGATTGCATTGAATCTGTAGATTGCCTTAGGTATTATGGACATTTTTGCCTTTGTTTATTCTTCCAATCCATTAGCATGGCATATCTTTCCATTTCTTTATATCATCTTTAATTACTTTCAATAATATCTTATAGTTTACAGTGTATAGGTCTTTCACTTCTTTGGTTAAATTTATTCCTAGATAGCTTGTTCTTTTTGTTATGATTGTAAATGGGATTGTATTCTTGACTTCTCTTCCTGCTAGTTCATTGTTAGTGTATAGAACTGCAATTGATCTTTGTAGGTGATTTTGTACCCTGCAACTTTGTCCTCATTGTTGATTATTTCTAATGATTTTCTGATGGATTCCTTAGGGTTTTTTATGTTTAGAATCATGTCATCTGCAAACAGCAAGAGTCTAATTTCTTCCTTTCCAATTTGGATTTCTTTTATTTCTTTTTCTTGCCTAATTGCTCTGGTCAAAACCTCTAGTACCATGTTGAATAGGAGTTGTGAGAGTAGGCACATTTGTGTTGTTCCTGTTCTCACAAGGATGGCTTTCAGTTTTTCACTGCTGAGTATGATGTTGACTGTGGGTTTGCCATACGTGGCCTTTATTATGTTGACATACTTTTCTTCTATACCATTTTATCAATGGTTTTTATCATACAGGGATGTTGGATCTTGTCAAATGTTTTCTCTGCATCTTTTGAATTGTTCGTGTGATTTTTATTTCTCATTTTGTTAGTGTGGTGTATCACATTGATTGACTTGTGGATGTTGGACCATCCCTGTGTTACTGGAATAAATCCCACTTGATCACGGTGTATGATCCTTTTAATATATTGCTGTTTTTGGTTTGCCAGTATTTTATTGAGGACTTTTGCATCTATGTTCATCAGGGACATTGGTCTGTAATTTTTCTTCTTTGTGCTGTCTTTATCAGTTTTTGGGGTCAGGGTAATGTTTACCTCATAGAATCACTTAGGAAGCATTCTGTATGTTTCAGTTTTTTGGAATATTTTGAGAAGGATAGGTCTTAAATCTTCTTTGAATGTTTGGTAGAATTCTCCACAGAGGCCAGTGGTCCTGGAGTTTTTTTGTGGGGGAGGTTTTTGACTACTGTTTCAATCTCTTTACTTTGGACTGGTGTATTCAGATTCTCCATTTCTTCTTGATTCAGTTTTGGGACTTTGTATGAGTCTAAGAATGTATTCATTTCTTGTAGGTTATCCAATTTGTGGGCATATAGTTTTTCATGGTATTCTCTTATAAGCCTTTGTATTTCTGTGGTATCCATTGTAATTTCTCCTCTTCATTTCTAATTTTATTAATTTGAGGCTTCTCTCTCTTTTTCTTAGTGAGTCTGCCTAAGGGTTTGTCAATTTTGTTTATCACCTCACAGAACCAGTTCTTAGTTTCATTGATGCTTTCTTCTGGGTTTTTTTTTTTTTTTTTTTAGTCTTTCATTTATTTCTGCTCTAATTTTTATAATTTCCCTCCTTCTACTGACTTTGGGCTTTGTTTGTTCTTCTTTTACTAGTTCTGTTAGCACAGTTTAAGATTATTTATTTGAGATTTTTCACATTTGTTGAGGTGGGCCTGTATTGCTATAGCTTTTCCTCTTATAACCACTTTTGCTGCATTCCATAAGAGTTGGTATGTTGTATTTTTATTTTCATTTGTCTCCAGGTGCTTTTAATTTTCCTTTGATGTCTTCATTGACTCGAGGGTTGTTCGTAGTGTGTTGTTTAGTCTCCACATATTTGTGACTTCCTCAGTTTTTTTCTTGTAGATGATTTCTAGTTTCTTAGTGTTGTGGTCAGAAAAGATGCTTGAGATGATTTCAATCTTCTTAAATTTATTGAAGCTTGCCTTGTTTCACAACATATAGTCTATCTTTGAGAATGTTCCATGTGCACTTGAGAGAAGAATGTGTATTCTGTTTTTGGATCGAATGTTCTCTTACATCTATTATGTCCATCTGATCAAGTGTTTTGTTTAAATTCACGATTTCCTTGTTGACTTTCTGTCTGGATGATCTGTCCATAGATGTAAGTGGGGTGTTGAGGTCCCCTACTATTATTGTGTTGCTTTTAATTTCTCCCTTTATGTCTGTTAATAGCTGCTTTATATACTTTGGTGCTCCTGTGCTGGGTGCATATATATTCACAAATGTTATATCCTCTTTATGGAATGTCCCTTTTATCATTATATACTGCCCCTCTTTGTCTCTCATTGTCTTTTTTATTTTGAAGTCTGCTTTGTCTGATATAAGTATGGCAACATCTGCTTTCTTTTATTTGCCATTTGCTTGAAGTATCATCTTCCATCTCCACTCTGAGTGTATGTTTGTCTTTAGAGCCTAGATGCATTTCCTGGAGGCAGCATATTGCTGGGTCTTGTTTTGTAATCCATCCAGCCACTCTTTGTCTTTTGATTGGAGGATTCAATCCATTGACTTTTAGAGTGTTTAGAGATATCTGAGGGCTTAATACTGACATTTTATTTCTCGTTTTCTGGATGTTCTATATTTCCATTGCTTTTCTTCCTTTGTATTTCTGACAGCCATTTCATTTGGTGGTTTATGTGATGGTTTTTTCAGTTTTCTTTTTATTTATGAATTATAGCTCTGCTCTGATTTTTTTTTTAGTGGTTACCATGAGGTTTGTATAAAAGATCCCATAGATGAGAGAGCTATTGTCTGATAGTCTCTTATCTCCATGAGCCTGATGAGGTTCCATCTCCCAACTTCCCCTTCTGAGTTATTGTTGTCACAAATTATTCTGTATTGTGCTGTGAGTTTATTACTAAGTTGAAGTGTTTTTAGTTACTTTAGTTGCTTTCCTTTCCTTTTTATTTTAAGTTATAATTGAATATTTGCTTCCCTGTTCTGAAAGAGAGTTGCCATTTTCTGATTTTGTTTGTCTTTTTATCTCCTTTCTCAAAGCTTGTCTTTTTGTTTCAGGTGTGAGGTCATCTTTAATCACTTCTTTTAAAGGGAGGTCTAGTGGCAATGAACTCCCTCAGCTTTTGTTTATCTGGGAAAGCTTTTATTTCTCCATCTTACCTAAAGGATAATTTTGCCATGTAGGGTATTCTTGGCTATAAGTTTTTGTCTTTCAGTATTTTGACTATATCATTCCATTCTCTCCTAGCCTGTAAGGTTTCAGCCAAGAAATATGCTGAAAGCCTGATAGGGGTTCCTTTGCAGAGTATTTTCTTCTGCCTTTTTTTCTTTTTCACTGACTTTTGTCAGTTTACTATTATACACCTTGGCGAAGATCTTTTAATATTGATGTAACTAGACATACTATTAGCTTCATGTATTTGTAAGTCTGGTTCTTTCCTCAGGTTTGGGAAATTCTCAGGTACTATTTTCTTTGAGCAAGCTCTCTGCTCCGTTCTCTCTTTGGAATACCTATAATTCTTATGTTACTTTTTCTAATTGAGTCAGATATTTCTCTAAGAATTCCTTCATTTAAAAAAAAATCTTAGGGGCTGGCCCAGTGGCACAACAGTTAAGTTTGCACCATCCACTTTGGTGGCCCGGGGTCTGCTGGTTCAGATCCTGGGTGCGGACATGGCACCACTCATCAAGCCATGCTGTGGCAGGCATCCCACATATAAAGTAGAGGAAGAAGGGCACGAATGTTAGCTCAGGGCCAGTCTTCCTCAGCAAAAAGAGGAGGATAGGCAGCAAATGTTAGCTCATGGCTAATCTTCCTCAAAAAATATTATTTTATGGAGATCATTAATGGTTTATAACATTGTGTAATTTCAGGTTACATTACAATTTATTAACTTCTGTATAGACTTCATCATGCTCACGACCAGTAATCTAATTTTTATCCATCACCATACATATGTGCCTCTTTACCCCTTTCGCCCACCCGCACAACCCCCTTCTCTTCTGGTAACCACTAATCTATTCACTTTTCCCCATATATTTGTGTATCTTCCATATATGAGTGAAATCATGCAGTATTTGCCTTGCTCTCTTTGGCTTATTTCACTTAACAGCATACCCTCAAAGTCCATCTATGTTGTTGAAAATGAGATGATTTTGTCTTTTTTTATGACCGTTGCATATATACACTGCACCTTCTTTATCCATTCATCTGTAGAAGGGCACTTGGGTTGCTTCCTCCTCTTGGCTGTTGTGAATAATGCTTCAATGAACACAGGGGTGCATAAATCTCTTTGAATTGTTGATTTCAAGTTCTTTGGATAAATACCCAGTAGTGGGATAGCTGGATAGTATGGTATTTCTATTTTCAATTTTTTGAGAACTCTCCATACTGTTTTCCAGAGTAGCTGCACCAGTTTGCATTCCCACCAGCTGTGTATGAGGGCTCCTTTTTCTCCACGTCCTCTCCAACACCTACCATTTTTTGTCTTGTTAATTATAGCTATTCTGACAGGTGTAAGGTGATATCGCATTGTAATTTTGATTTGCATTTCGCTGATAATTATTGATGGCGAACATCTTTTCATGGGTCTGTTGGCCATCTGTATATCTTCTTTGGAAAAATGTTTGTTCATATCCTCTGCCCATTGTTTGATCGGATTGTCTGTTTTTTGTTGTTGAGTTGTATGAATTCTTACATATTTTGGATATTAACCCCTTGTAGGATATATGATTTGCAAATACTTTCTCCCAATTGGTGGGCTGTCTTTTCATTTTGTTCATTGTTTCCTTTGCCTTGCAGAAGCTTTTAAGTCTGATGTAGTCCCATTTGTTACTTTTTCTTTAGTTTCCCTTGCCTTGGTAGACATGGTTTCAAAAAGATGCTGCCAAGACCAAGGCCAAAGAGTATACTGCCTGTATTTTCTTCTAGGAGTTTTATGTTTTCAGGTCTTAAATTCAAGTCTTTAATCCATTTTGAGTTAATTTTTGTGAATGGTGCAAGATAATGGTCTACTTTCATTCTTTTGCATGTGGCTCCAGTTTTCCAAACACTGTTTATTGAAGAGATGTCCCTTTCGCCCTCGTATGTTCTTGGCTTCTTTGTAGAAGATTAGCTGACCATAGATATATGGTTTTCTTTCTGTCCTTTCGATTCTGTTCCATTGATCTGTGTGTCTGTTTTCTGCCAGTATCATACTGCTTTGATTTCTAAAGCTTGTAGTATATTTTGAAGTCCCTGATTGTGATGCCTCCAGCTCTGTTGTTTTTTCTCAGGATTGCTTCGGCTATTTGAGGTCTTTTGTTGTTCCATATAAATTTTGGGATTCTTTGTTCTATTTCTGTGAATAATATCATTGGGATTCTGATTGGGATTGCATTGAATCTGTAGATTGCCTTAGGTATTATGGACATTTTTGCCTTTGTTTATTCTTCCAATCCATTAGCATGGCATATCTTTCCATTTCTTTATATCATCTTTAATTACTTTCAATAATATCTTATAGTTTACAGTGTATAGGTCTTTCACTTCTTTGGTTAAATTTATTCCTAGATAGCTTGTTCTTTTTGTTATGATTGTAAATGGGATTGTATTCTTGACTTCTCTTCCTGCTAGTTCATTGTTAGTGTATAGAACTGCAATTGATCTTTGTAGGTGATTTTGTACCCTGCAACTTTGTCCTCATTGTTGATTATTTCTAATGATTTTCTGATGGATTCCTTAGGGTTTTTTATGTTTAGAATCATGTCATCTGCAAACAGCAAGAGTCTAATTTCTTCCTTTCCAATTTGGATTTCTTTTATTTCTTTTTCTTGCCTAATTGCTCTGGTCAAAACCTCTAGTACCATGTTGAATAGGAGTTGTGAGAGTAGGCACATTTGTGTTGTTCCTGTTCTCACAAGGATGGCTTTCAGTTTTTCACTGCTGAGTATGATGTTGACTGTGGGTTTGCCATACGTGGCCTTTATTATGTTGACATACTTTTCTTCTATACCATTTTATCAATGGTTTTTATCATACAGGGATGTTGGATCTTGTCAAATGTTTTCTCTGCATCTTTTGAATTGTTCGTGTGATTTTTATTTCTCATTTTGTTAGTGTGGTGTATCACATTGATTGACTTGTGGATGTTGGACCATCCCTGTGTTACTGGAATAAATCCCACTTGATCACGGTGTATGATCCTTTTAATATATTGCTGTTTTTGGTTTGCCAGTATTTTATTGAGGACTTTTGCATCTATGTTCATCAGGGACATTGGTCTGTAATTTTTCTTCTTTGTGCTGTCTTTATCAGTTTTTGGGGTCAGGGTAATGTTTACCTCATAGAATCACTTAGGAAGCATTCTGTATGTTTCAGTTTTTTGGAATATTTTGAGAAGGATAGGTCTTAAATCTTCTTTGAATGTTTGGTAGAATTCTCCACAGAGGCCAGTGGTCCTGGAGTTTTTTTGTGGGGGAGGTTTTTGACTACTGTTTCAATCTCTTTACTTTGGACTGGTGTATTCAGATTCTCCATTTCTTCTTGATTCAGTTTTGGGACTTTGTATGAGTCTAAGAATGTATTCATTTCTTGTAGGTTATCCAATTTGTGGGCATATAGTTTTTCATGGTATTCTCTTATAAGCCTTTGTATTTCTGTGGTATCCATTGTAATTTCTCCTCTTCATTTCTAATTTTATTAATTTGAGGCTTCTCTCTCTTTTTCTTAGTGAGTCTGCCTAAGGGTTTGTCAATTTTGTTTATCACCTCACAGAACCAGTTCTTAGTTTCATTGATGCTTTCTTCTGGGTTTTTTTTTTTTTTTTTTAGTCTTTCATTTATTTCTGCTCTAATTTTTATAATTTCCCTCCTTCTACTGACTTTGGGCTTTGTTTGTTCTTCTTTTACTAGTTCTGTTAGCACAGTTTAAGATTATTTATTTGAGATTTTTCACATTTGTTGAGGTGGGCCTGTATTGCTATAGCTTTTCCTCTTATAACCACTTTTGCTGCATTCCATAAGAGTTGGTATGTTGTATTTTTATTTTCATTTGTCTCCAGGTGCTTTTAATTTTCCTTTGATGTCTTCATTGACTCGAGGGTTGTTCGTAGTGTGTTGTTTAGTCTCCACATATTTGTGACTTCCTCAGTTTTTTTCTTGTAGATGATTTCTAGTTTCTTAGTGTTGTGGTCAGAAAAGATGCTTGAGATGATTTCAATCTTCTTAAATTTATTGAAGCTTGCCTTGTTTCACAACATATAGTCTATCTTTGAGAATGTTCCATGTGCACTTGAGAGAAGAATGTGTATTCTGTTTTTGGATCGAATGTTCTCTTACATCTATTATGTCCATCTGATCAAGTGTTTTGTTTAAATTCACGATTTCCTTGTTGACTTTCTGTCTGGATGATCTGTCCATAGATGTAAGTGGGGTGTTGAGGTCCCCTACTATTATTGTGTTGCTTTTAATTTCTCCCTTTATGTCTGTTAATAGCTGCTTTATATACTTTGGTGCTCCTGTGCTGGGTGCATATATATTCACAAATGTTATATCCTCTTTATGGAATGTCCCTTTTATCATTATATACTGCCCCTCTTTGTCTCTCATTGTCTTTTTTATTTTGAAGTCTGCTTTGTCTGATATAAGTATGGCAACATCTGCTTTCTTTTATTTGCCATTTGCTTGAAGTATCATCTTCCATCTCCACTCTGAGTGTATGTTTGTCTTTAGAGCCTAGATGCATTTCCTGGAGGCAGCATATTGCTGGGTCTTGTTTTGTAATCCATCCAGCCACTCTTTGTCTTTTGATTGGAGGATTCAATCCATTGACTTTTAGAGTGTTTAGAGATATCTGAGGGCTTAATACTGACATTTTATTTCTCGTTTTCTGGATGTTCTATATTTCCATTGCTTTTCTTCCTTTGTATTTCTGACAGCCATTTCATTTGGTGGTTTATGTGATGGTTTTTTCAGTTTTCTTTTTATTTATGAATTATAGCTCTGCTCTGATTTTTTTTTTAGTGGTTACCATGAGGTTTGTATAAAAGATCCCATAGATGAGAGAGCTATTGTCTGATAGTCTCTTATCTCCATGAGCCTGATGAGGTTCCATCTCCCAACTTCCCCTTCTGAGTTATTGTTGTCACAAATTATTCTGTATTGTGCTGTGAGTTTATTACTAAGTTGAAGTGTTTTTAGTTACTTTAGTTGCTTTCCTTTCCTTTTTATTTTAAGTTATAATTGAATATTTGCTTCCCTGTTCTGAAAGAGAGTTGCCATTTTCTGATTTTGTTTGTCTTTTTATCTCCTTTCTCAAAGCTTGTCTTTTTGTTTCAGGTGTGAGGTCATCTTTAATCACTTCTTTTAAAGGGAGGTCTAGTGGCAATGAACTCCCTCAGCTTTTGTTTATCTGGGAAAGCTTTTATTTCTCCATCTTACCTAAAGGATAATTTTGCCATGTAGGGTATTCTTGGCTATAAGTTTTTGTCTTTCAGTATTTTGACTATATCATTCCATTCTCTCCTAGCCTGTAAGGTTTCAGCCAAGAAATATGCTGAAAGCCTGATAGGGGTTCCTTTGCAGAGTATTTTCTTCTGCCTTTTTTTCTTTTTCACTGACTTTTGTCAGTTTACTATTATACACCTTGGCGAAGATCTTTTAATATTGATGTAACTAGACATACTATTAGCTTCATGTATTTGTAAGTCTGGTTCTTTCCTCAGGTTTGGGAAATTCTCAGGTACTATTTTCTTTGAGCAAGCTCTCTGCTCCGTTCTCTCTTTGGAATACCTATAATTCTTATGTTACTTTTTCTAATTGAGTCAGATATTTCTCTAAGAATTCCTTCATTTAAAAAAAAATCTTAGGGGCTGGCCCAGTGGCACAACAGTTAAGTTTGCACCATCCACTTTGGTGGCCCGGGGTCTGCTGGTTCAGATCCTGGGTGCGGACATGGCACCACTCATCAAGCCATGCTGTGGCAGGCATCCCACATATAAAGTAGAGGAAGAAGGGCACGAATGTTAGCTCAGGGCCAGTCTTCCTCAGCAAAAAGAGGAGGATAGGCAGCAAATGTTAGCTCATGGCTAATCTTCCTCAAAAAATATTATTTTATGGAGATCATTAATGGTTTATAACATTGTGTAATTTCAGGTTACATTACAATTTATTAACTTCTGTATAGACTTCATCATGCTCACGACCAGTAATCTAATTTTTATCCATCACCATACATATGTGCCTCTTTACCCCTTTCGCCCACCCGCACAACCCCCTTCTCTTCTGGTAACCACTAATCTATTCACTTTTCCCCATATATTTGTGTATCTTCCATATATGAGTGAAATCATGCAGTATTTGCCTTGCTCTCTTTGGCTTATTTCACTTAACAGCATACCCTCAAAGTCCATCTATGTTGTTGAAAATGAGATGATTTTGTCTTTTTTTATGACCGTTGCATATATACACTGCACCTTCTTTATCCATTCATCTGTAGAAGGGCACTTGGGTTGCTTCCTCCTCTTGGCTGTTGTGAATAATGCTTCAATGAACACAGGGGTGCATAAATCTCTTTGAATTGTTGATTTCAAGTTCTTTGGATAAATACCCAGTAGTGGGATAGCTGGATAGTATGGTATTTCTATTTTCAATTTTTTGAGAACTCTCCATACTGTTTTCCAGAGTAGCTGCACCAGTTTGCATTCCCACCAGCTGTGTATGAGGGCTCCTTTTTCTCCACGTCCTCTCCAACACCTACCATTTTTTGTCTTGTTAATTATAGCTATTCTGACAGGTGTAAGGTGATATCGCATTGTAATTTTGATTTGCATTTCGCTGATAATTATTGATGGCGAACATCTTTTCATGGGTCTGTTGGCCATCTGTATATCTTCTTTGGAAAAATGTTTGTTCATATCCTCTGCCCATTGTTTGATCGGATTGTCTGTTTTTTGTTGTTGAGTTGTATGAATTCTTACATATTTTGGATATTAACCCCTTGTAGGATATATGATTTGCAAATACTTTCTCCCAATTGGTGGGCTGTCTTTTCATTTTGTTCATTGTTTCCTTTGCCTTGCAGAAGCTTTTAAGTCTGATGTAGTCCCATTTGTTACTTTTTCTTTAGTTTCCCTTGCCTTGGTAGACATGGTTTCAAAAAGATGCTGCCAAGACCAAGGCCAAAGAGTATACTGCCTGTATTTTCTTCTAGGAGTTTTATGTTTTCAGGTCTTAAATTCAAGTCTTTAATCCATTTTGAGTTAATTTTTGTGAATGGTGCAAGATAATGGTCTACTTTCATTCTTTTGCATGTGGCTCCAGTTTTCCAAACACTGTTTATTGAAGAGATGTCCCTTTCGCCCTCGTATGTTCTTGGCTTCTTTGTAGAAGATTAGCTGACCATAGATATATGGTTTTCTTTCTGTCCTTTCGATTCTGTTCCATTGATCTGTGTGTCTGTTTTCTGCCAGTATCATACTGCTTTGATTTCTAAAGCTTGTAGTATATTTTGAAGTCCCTGATTGTGATGCCTCCAGCTCTGTTGTTTTTTCTCAGGATTGCTTCGGCTATTTGAGGTCTTTTGTTGTTCCATATAAATTTTGGGATTCTTTGTTCTATTTCTGTGAATAATATCATTGGGATTCTGATTGGGATTGCATTGAATCTGTAGATTGCCTTAGGTATTATGGACATTTTTGCCTTTGTTTATTCTTCCAATCCATTAGCATGGCATATCTTTCCATTTCTTTATATCATCTTTAATTACTTTCAATAATATCTTATAGTTTACAGTGTATAGGTCTTTCACTTCTTTGGTTAAATTTATTCCTAGATAGCTTGTTCTTTTTGTTATGATTGTAAATGGGATTGTATTCTTGACTTCTCTTCCTGCTAGTTCATTGTTAGTGTATAGAACTGCAATTGATCTTTGTAGGTGATTTTGTACCCTGCAACTTTGTCCTCATTGTTGATTATTTCTAATGATTTTCTGATGGATTCCTTAGGGTTTTTTATGTTTAGAATCATGTCATCTGCAAACAGCAAGAGTCTAATTTCTTCCTTTCCAATTTGGATTTCTTTTATTTCTTTTTCTTGCCTAATTGCTCTGGTCAAAACCTCTAGTACCATGTTGAATAGGAGTTGTGAGAGTAGGCACATTTGTGTTGTTCCTGTTCTCACAAGGATGGCTTTCAGTTTTTCACTGCTGAGTATGATGTTGACTGTGGGTTTGCCATACGTGGCCTTTATTATGTTGACATACTTTTCTTCTATACCATTTTATCAATGGTTTTTATCATACAGGGATGTTGGATCTTGTCAAATGTTTTCTCTGCATCTTTTGAATTGTTCGTGTGATTTTTATTTCTCATTTTGTTAGTGTGGTGTATCACATTGATTGACTTGTGGATGTTGGACCATCCCTGTGTTACTGGAATAAATCCCACTTGATCACGGTGTATGATCCTTTTAATATATTGCTGTTTTTGGTTTGCCAGTATTTTATTGAGGACTTTTGCATCTATGTTCATCAGGGACATTGGTCTGTAATTTTTCTTCTTTGTGCTGTCTTTATCAGTTTTTGGGGTCAGGGTAATGTTTACCTCATAGAATCACTTAGGAAGCATTCTGTATGTTTCAGTTTTTTGGAATATTTTGAGAAGGATAGGTCTTAAATCTTCTTTGAATGTTTGGTAGAATTCTCCACAGAGGCCAGTGGTCCTGGAGTTTTTTTGTGGGGGAGGTTTTTGACTACTGTTTCAATCTCTTTACTTTGGACTGGTGTATTCAGATTCTCCATTTCTTCTTGATTCAGTTTTGGGACTTTGTATGAGTCTAAGAATGTATTCATTTCTTGTAGGTTATCCAATTTGTGGGCATATAGTTTTTCATGGTATTCTCTTATAAGCCTTTGTATTTCTGTGGTATCCATTGTAATTTCTCCTCTTCATTTCTAATTTTATTAATTTGAGGCTTCTCTCTCTTTTTCTTAGTGAGTCTGCCTAAGGGTTTGTCAATTTTGTTTATCACCTCACAGAACCAGTTCTTAGTTTCATTGATGCTTTCTTCTGGGTTTTTTTTTTTTTTTTTTTAGTCTTTCATTTATTTCTGCTCTAATTTTTATAATTTCCCTCCTTCTACTGACTTTGGGCTTTGTTTGTTCTTCTTTTACTAGTTCTGTTAGCACAGTTTAAGATTATTTATTTGAGATTTTTCACATTTGTTGAGGTGGGCCTGTATTGCTATAGCTTTTCCTCTTATAACCACTTTTGCTGCATTCCATAAGAGTTGGTATGTTGTATTTTTATTTTCATTTGTCTCCAGGTGCTTTTAATTTTCCTTTGATGTCTTCATTGACTCGAGGGTTGTTCGTAGTGTGTTGTTTAGTCTCCACATATTTGTGACTTCCTCAGTTTTTTTCTTGTAGATGATTTCTAGTTTCTTAGTGTTGTGGTCAGAAAAGATGCTTGAGATGATTTCAATCTTCTTAAATTTATTGAAGCTTGCCTTGTTTCACAACATATAGTCTATCTTTGAGAATGTTCCATGTGCACTTGAGAGAAGAATGTGTATTCTGTTTTTGGATCGAATGTTCTCTTACATCTATTATGTCCATCTGATCAAGTGTTTTGTTTAAATTCACGATTTCCTTGTTGACTTTCTGTCTGGATGATCTGTCCATAGATGTAAGTGGGGTGTTGAGGTCCCCTACTATTATTGTGTTGCTTTTAATTTCTCCCTTTATGTCTGTTAATAGCTGCTTTATATACTTTGGTGCTCCTGTGCTGGGTGCATATATATTCACAAATGTTATATCCTCTTTATGGAATGTCCCTTTTATCATTATATACTGCCCCTCTTTGTCTCTCATTGTCTTTTTTATTTTGAAGTCTGCTTTGTCTGATATAAGTATGGCAACATCTGCTTTCTTTTATTTGCCATTTGCTTGAAGTATCATCTTCCATCTCCACTCTGAGTGTATGTTTGTCTTTAGAGCCTAGATGCATTTCCTGGAGGCAGCATATTGCTGGGTCTTGTTTTGTAATCCATCCAGCCACTCTTTGTCTTTTGATTGGAGGATTCAATCCATTGACTTTTAGAGTGTTTAGAGATATCTGAGGGCTTAATACTGACATTTTATTTCTCGTTTTCTGGATGTTCTATATTTCCATTGCTTTTCTTCCTTTGTATTTCTGACAGCCATTTCATTTGGTGGTTTATGTGATGGTTTTTTCAGTTTTCTTTTTATTTATGAATTATAGCTCTGCTCTGATTTTTTTTTTAGTGGTTACCATGAGGTTTGTATAAAAGATCCCATAGATGAGAGAGCTATTGTCTGATAGTCTCTTATCTCCATGAGCCTGATGAGGTTCCATCTCCCAACTTCCCCTTCTGAGTTATTGTTGTCACAAATTATTCTGTATTGTGCTGTGAGTTTATTACTAAGTTGAAGTGTTTTTAGTTACTTTAGTTGCTTTCCTTTCCTTTTTATTTTAAGTTATAATTGAATATTTGCTTCCCTGTTCTGAAAGAGAGTTGCCATTTTCTGATTTTGTTTGTCTTTTTATCTCCTTTCTCAAAGCTTGTCTTTTTGTTTCAGGTGTGAGGTCATCTTTAATCACTTCTTTTAAAGGGAGGTCTAGTGGCAATGAACTCCCTCAGCTTTTGTTTATCTGGGAAAGCTTTTATTTCTCCATCTTACCTAAAGGATAATTTTGCCATGTAGGGTATTCTTGGCTATAAGTTTTTGTCTTTCAGTATTTTGACTATATCATTCCATTCTCTCCTAGCCTGTAAGGTTTCAGCCAAGAAATATGCTGAAAGCCTGATAGGGGTTCCTTTGCAGAGTATTTTCTTCTGCCTTTTTTTCTTTTTCACTGACTTTTGTCAGTTTACTATTATACACCTTGGCGAAGATCTTTTAATATTGATGTAACTAGACATACTATTAGCTTCATGTATTTGTAAGTCTGGTTCTTTCCTCAGGTTTGGGAAATTCTCAGGTACTATTTTCTTTGAGCAAGCTCTCTGCTCCGTTCTCTCTTTGGAATACCTATAATTCTTATGTTACTTTTTCTAATTGAGTCAGATATTTCTCTAAGAATTCCTTCATTTAAAAAAAAATCTTAGGGGCTGGCCCAGTGGCACAACAGTTAAGTTTGCACCATCCACTTTGGTGGCCCGGGGTCTGCTGGTTCAGATCCTGGGTGCGGACATGGCACCACTCATCAAGCCATGCTGTGGCAGGCATCCCACATATAAAGTAGAGGAAGAAGGGCACGAATGTTAGCTCAGGGCCAGTCTTCCTCAGCAAAAAGAGGAGGATAGGCAGCAAATGTTAGCTCATGGCTAATCTTCCTCAAAAAATATTATTTTATGGAGATCATTAATGGTTTATAACATTGTGTAATTTCAGGTTACATTACAATTTATTAACTTCTGTATAGACTTCATCATGCTCACGACCAGTAATCTAATTTTTATCCATCACCATACATATGTGCCTCTTTACCCCTTTCGCCCACCCGCACAACCCCCTTCTCTTCTGGTAACCACTAATCTATTCACTTTTCCCCATATATTTGTGTATCTTCCATATATGAGTGAAATCATGCAGTATTTGCCTTGCTCTCTTTGGCTTATTTCACTTAACAGCATACCCTCAAAGTCCATCTATGTTGTTGAAAATGAGATGATTTTGTCTTTTTTTATGACCGTTGCATATATACACTGCACCTTCTTTATCCATTCATCTGTAGAAGGGCACTTGGGTTGCTTCCTCCTCTTGGCTGTTGTGAATAATGCTTCAATGAACACAGGGGTGCATAAATCTCTTTGAATTGTTGATTTCAAGTTCTTTGGATAAATACCCAGTAGTGGGATAGCTGGATAGTATGGTATTTCTATTTTCAATTTTTTGAGAACTCTCCATACTGTTTTCCAGAGTAGCTGCACCAGTTTGCATTCCCACCAGCTGTGTATGAGGGCTCCTTTTTCTCCACGTCCTCTCCAACACCTACCATTTTTTGTCTTGTTAATTATAGCTATTCTGACAGGTGTAAGGTGATATCGCATTGTAATTTTGATTTGCATTTCGCTGATAATTATTGATGGCGAACATCTTTTCATGGGTCTGTTGGCCATCTGTATATCTTCTTTGGAAAAATGTTTGTTCATATCCTCTGCCCATTGTTTGATCGGATTGTCTGTTTTTTGTTGTTGAGTTGTATGAATTCTTACATATTTTGGATATTAACCCCTTGTAGGATATATGATTTGCAAATACTTTCTCCCAATTGGTGGGCTGTCTTTTCATTTTGTTCATTGTTTCCTTTGCCTTGCAGAAGCTTTTAAGTCTGATGTAGTCCCATTTGTTACTTTTTCTTTAGTTTCCCTTGCCTTGGTAGACATGGTTTCAAAAAGATGCTGCCAAGACCAAGGCCAAAGAGTATACTGCCTGTATTTTCTTCTAGGAGTTTTATGTTTTCAGGTCTTAAATTCAAGTCTTTAATCCATTTTGAGTTAATTTTTGTGAATGGTGCAAGATAATGGTCTACTTTCATTCTTTTGCATGTGGCTCCAGTTTTCCAAACACTGTTTATTGAAGAGATGTCCCTTTCGCCCTTGTATGTTCTTGGCTTCTTTGTAGAAGATTAGCTGACCATAGATATATGGTTTTCTTTCTGTCCTTTCGATTCTGTTCCATTGATCTGTGTGTCTGTTTTCTGCCAGTATCATACTGCTTTGATTTCTAAAGCTTGTAGTATATTTTGAAGTCCCTGATTGTGATGCCTCCAGCTCTGTTGTTTTTTCTCAGGATTGCTTCGGCTATTTGAGGTCTTTTGTTGTTCCATATAAATTTTGGGATTCTGTGTTCTATTTCTGTGAATAATATCATTGGGATTCTGATTGGGATTGCATTGAATCTGTAGATTGCCTTAGGTATTATGGACATTTTTGCCTTTGTTTATTCTTCCAATCCATTAGCATGGCATATCTTTCCATTTCTTTATATCATCTTTAATTACTTTCAATAATATCTTATAGTTTACAGTGTATAGGTCTTTCACTTCTTTGGTTAAATTTATTCCTAGATAGCTTGTTCTTTTTGTTATGATTGTAAATGGGATTGTATTCTTGACTTCTCTTCCTGCTAGTTCATTGTTAGTGTATAGAACTGCAATTGATCTTTGTAGGTGATTTTGTACCCTGCAACTTTGTCCTCATTGTTGATTATTTCTAATGATTTTCTGATGGATTCCTTAGGGTTTTTTATGTTTAGAATCATGTCATCTGCAAACAGCAAGAGTCTAATTTCTTCCTTTCCAATTTGGATTTCTTTTATTTCTTTTTCTTGCCTAATTGCTCTGGTCAAAACCTCTAGTACCATGTTGAATAGGAGTTGTGAGAGTAGGCACATTTGTGTTGTTCCTGTTCTCACAAGGATGGCTTTCAGTTTTTCACTGCTGAGTATGATGTTGACTGTGGGTTTGCCATACGTGGCCTTTATTATGTTGACATACTTTTCTTCTATACCATTTTATCAATGGTTTTTATCATACAGGGATGTTGGATCTTGTCAAATGTTTTCTCTGCATCTTTTGAATTGTTCGTGTGATTTTTATTTCTCATTTTGTTAGTGTGGTGTATCACATTGATTGACTTGTGGATGTTGGACCATCCCTGTGTTACTGGAATAAATCCCACTTGATCACGGTGTATGATCCTTTTAATATATTGCTGTTTTTGGTTTGCCAGTATTTTATTGAGGACTTTTGCATCTATGTTCATCAGGGACATTGGTCTGTAATTTTTCTTCTTTGTGCTGTCTTTATCAGTTTTTGGGGTCAGGGTAATGTTTACCTCATAGAATCACTTAGGAAGCATTCTGTATGTTTCAGTTTTTTGGAATATTTTGAGAAGGATAGGTCTTAAATCTTCTTTGAATGTTTGGTAGAATTCTCCACAGAGGCCAGTGGTCCTGGAGTTTTTTTGTGGGGGAGGTTTTTGACTACTGTTTCAATCTCTTTACTTTGGACTGGTGTATTCAGATTCTCCATTTCTTCTTGATTCAGTTTTGGGACTTTGTATGAGTCTAAGAATGTATTCATTTCTTGTAGGTTATCCAATTTGTGGGCATATAGTTTTTCATGGTATTCTCTTATAAGCCTTTGTATTTCTGTGGTATCCATTGTAATTTCTCCTCTTCATTTCTAATTTTATTAATTTGAGGCTTCTCTCTCTTTTTCTTAGTGAGTCTGCCTAAGGGTTTGTCAATTTTGTTTATCACCTCACAGAACCAGTTCTTAGTTTCATTGATGCTTTCTTCTGGGTTTTTTTTTTTTTTTTTTTAGTCTTTCATTTATTTCTGCTCTAATTTTTATAATTTCCCTCCTTCTACTGACTTTGGGCTTTGTTTGTTCTTCTTTTACTAGTTCTGTTAGCACAGTTTAAGATTATTTATTTGAGATTTTTCACATTTGTTGAGGTGGGCCTGTATTGCTATAGCTTTTCCTCTTATAACCACTTTTGCTGCATTCCATAAGAGTTGGTATGTTGTATTTTTATTTTCATTTGTCTCCAGGTGCTTTTAATTTTCCTTTGATGTCTTCATTGACTCGAGGGTTGTTCGTAGTGTGTTGTTTAGTCTCCACATATTTGTGACTTCCTCAGTTTTTTTCTTGTAGATGATTTCTAGTTTCTTAGTGTTGTGGTCAGAAAAGATGCTTGAGATGATTTCAATCTTCTTAAATTTATTGAAGCTTGCCTTGTTTCACAACATATAGTCTATCTTTGAGAATGTTCCATGTGCACTTGAGAGAAGAATGTGTATTCTGTTTTTGGATCGAATGTTCTCTTACATCTATTATGTCCATCTGATCAAGTGTTTTGCTTAAATTCACGATTTCCTTGTTGACTTTCTGTCTGGATGATCTGTCCATAGATGTAAGTGGGGTGTTGAGGTCCCCTACTATTATTGTGTTGCTTTTAATTTCTCCCTTTATGTCTGTTAATAGCTGCTTTATATACTTTGGTGCTCCTGTGCTGGGTGCATATATATTCACAAATGTTATATCCTCTTTATGGAATGTCCCTTTTATCATTATATACTGCCCCTCTTTGTCTCTCATTGTCTTTTTTATTTTGAAGTCTGCTTTGTCTGATATAAGTATGGCAACATCTGCTTTCTTTTATTTGCCATTTGCTTGAAGTATCATCTTCCATCTCCACTCTGAGTGTATGTTTGTCTTTAGAGCCTAGATGCATTTCCTGGAGGCAGCATATTGCTGGGTCTTGTTTTGTAATCCATCCAGCCACTCTTTGTCTTTTGATTGGAGGATTCAATCCATTGACTTTTAGAGTGTTTAGAGATATCTGAGGGCTTAATACTGACATTTTATTTCTCGTTTTCTGGATGTTCTATATTTCCATTGCTTTTCTTCCTTTGTATTTCTGACAGCCATTTCATTTGGTGGTTTATGTGATGGTTTTTTCAGTTTTCTTTTTATTTATGAATTATAGCTCTGCTCTGATTTTTTTTTTAGTGGTTACCATGAGGTTTGTATAAAAGATCCCATAGATGAGAGAGCTATTGTCTGATAGTCTCTTATCTCCATGAGCCTGATGAGGTTCCATCTCCCAACTTCCCCTTCTGAGTTATTGTTGTCACAAATTATTCTGTATTGTGCTGTGAGTTTATTACTAAGTTGAAGTGTTTTTAGTTACTTTAGTTGCTTTCCTTTCCTTTTTATTTTAAGTTATAATTGAATATTTGCTTCCCTGTTCTGAAAGAGAGTTGCCATTTTCTGATTTTGTTTGTCTTTTTATCTCCTTTCTCAAAGCTTGTCTTTTTGTTTCAGGTGTGAGGTCATCTTTAATCACTTCTTTTAAAGGGAGGTCTAGTGGCAATGAACTCCCTCAGCTTTTGTTTATCTGGGAAAGCTTTTATTTCTCCATCTTACCTAAAGGATAATTTTGCCATGTAGGGTATTCTTGGCTATAAGTCTTTGTCTTTCAGTATTTTGACTATATCATTCCATTCTCTCCTAGCCTGTAAGGTTTCAGCCAAGAAATATGCTGAAAGCCTGATAGGGGTTCCTTTGTAGAGTATTTTCTTCTGCCTTTTTTTCTTTTTCACTGACTTTTGTCAGTTTACTATTATACACCTTGGCGAAGATCTTTTAATATTGATGTAACTAGACATACTATTAGCTTCATGTATTTGTAAGTCTGGTTCTTTCCTCAGGTTTGGGAAATTCTCAGGTACTATTTTCTTTGAGCAAGCTCTCTGCTCCGTTCTCTCTTTGGAATACCTATAATTCTTATGTTACTTTTTCTAATTGAGTCAGATATTTCTCTAAGAATTCCTTCATTTAAAAAAAAATCTTAGGGGCTGGCCCAGTGGCACAACAGTTAAGTTTGCACCATCCACTTTGGTGGCCCGGGGTCTGCTGGTTCAGATCCTGGGTGCGGACATGGCACCACTCATCAAGCCATGCTGTGGCAGGCATCCCACATATAAAGTAGAGGAAGAAGGGCACGAATGTTAGCTCAGGGCCAGTCTTCCTCAGCAAAAAGAGGAGGATAGGCAGCAAATGTTAGCTCATGGCTAATCTTCCTCAAAAAATATTATTTTATGGAGATCATTAATGGTTTATAACATTGTGTAATTTCAGGTTACATTACAATTTATTAACTTCTGTATAGACTTCATCATGCTCACGACCAGTAATCTAATTTTTATCCATCACCATACATATGTGCCTCTTTACCCCTTTCGCCCACCCGCACAACCCCCTTCTCTTCTGGTAACCACTAATCTATTCACTTTTCCCCATATATTTGTGTATCTTCCATATATGAGTGAAATCATGCAGTATTTGCCTTGCTCTCTTTGGCTTATTTCACTTAACAGCATACCCTCAAAGTCCATCTATGTTGTTGAAAATGAGATGATTTTGTCTTTTTTTATGACCGTTGCATATATACACTGCACCTTCTTTATCCATTCATCTGTAGAAGGGCACTTGGGTTGCTTCCTCCTCTTGGCTGTTGTGAATAATGCTTCAATGAACACAGGGGTGCATAAATCTCTTTGAATTGTTGATTTCAAGTTCTTTGGATAAATACCCAGTAGTGGGATAGCTGGATAGTATGGTATTTCTATTTTCAATTTTTTGAGAACTCTCCATACTGTTTTCCAGAGTAGCTGCACCAGTTTGCATTCCCACCAGCTGTGTATGAGGGCTCCTTTTTCTCCACGTCCTCTCCAACACCTACCATTTTTTGTCTTGTTAATTATAGCTATTCTGACAGGTGTAAGGTGATATCGCATTGTAATTTTGATTTGCATTTCGCTGATAATTATTGATGGCGAACATCTTTTCATGGGTCTGTTGGCCATCTGTATATCTTCTTTGGAAAAATGTTTGTTCATATCCTCTGCCCATTGTTTGATCGGATTGTCTGTTTTTTGTTGTTGAGTTGTATGAATTCTTACATATTTTGGATATTAACCCCTTGTAGGATATATGATTTGCAAATACTTTCTCCCAATTGGTGGGCTGTCTTTTCATTTTGTTCATTGTTTCCTTTGCCTTGCAGAAGCTTTTAAGTCTGATGTAGTCCCATTTGTTACTTTTTCTTTAGTTTCCCTTGCCTTGGTAGACATGGTTTCAAAAAGATGCTGCCAAGACCAAGGCCAAAGAGTATACTGCCTGTATTTTCTTCTAGGAGTTTTATGTTTTCAGGTCTTAAATTCAAGTCTTTAATCCATTTTGAGTTAATTTTTGTGAATGGTGCAAGATAATGGTCTACTTTCATTCTTTTGCATGTGGCTCCAGTTTTCCAAACACTGTTTATTGAAGAGATGTCCCTTTCGCCCTCGTATGTTCTTGGCTTCTTTGTAGAAGATTAGCTGACCATAGATATATGGTTTTCTTTCTGTCCTTTCGATTCTGTTCCATTGATCTGTGTGTCTGTTTTCTGCCAGTATCATACTGCTTTGATTTCTAAAGCTTGTAGTATATTTTGAAGTCCCTGATTGTGATGCCTCCAGCTCTGTTGTTTTTTCTCAGGATTGCTTCGGCTATTTGAGGTCTTTTGTTGTTCCATATAAATTTTGGGATTCTTTGTTCTATTTCTGTGAATAATATCATTGGGATTCTGATTGGGATTGCATTGAATCTGTAGATTGCCTTAGGTATTATGGACATTTTTGCCTTTGTTTATTCTTCCAATCCATTAGCATGGCATATCTTTCCATTTCTTTATATCATCTTTAATTACTTTCAATAATATCTTATAGTTTACAGTGTATAGGTCTTTCACTTCTTTGGTTAAATTTATTCCTAGATAGCTTGTTCTTTTTGTTATGATTGTAAATGGGATTGTATTCTTGACTTCTCTTCCTGCTAGTTCATTGTTAGTGTATAGAACTGCAATTGATCTTTGTAGGTGATTTTGTACCCTGCAACTTTGTCCTCATTGTTGATTATTTCTAATGATTTTCTGATGGATTCCTTAGGGTTTTTTATGTTCAGAATCATGTCATCTGCAAACAGCAAGAGTCTAATTTCTTCCTTTCCAATTTGGATTTCTTTTATTTCTTTTTCTTGCCTAATTGCTCTGGTCAAAACCTCTAGTACCATGTTGAATAGGAGTTGTGAGAGTAGGCACATTTGTGTTGTTCCTGTTCTCACAAGGATGGCTTTCAGTTTTTCACTGCTGAGTATGATGTTGACTGTGGGTTTGCCATACGTGGCCTTTATTATGTTGACATACTTTTCTTCTATACCATTTTATCAATGGTTTTTATCATACAGGGATGTTGGATCTTGTCAAATGTTTTCTCTGCATCTTTTGAATTGTTCGTGTGATTTTTATTTCTCATTTTGTTAGTGTGGTGTATCACATTGATTGACTTGTGGATGTTGGACCATCCCTGTGTTACTGGAATAAATCCCACTTGATCACGGTGTATGATCCTTTTAATATATTGCTGTTTTTGGTTTGCCAGTATTTTATTGAGGACTTTTGCATCTATGTTCATCAGGGACATTGGTCTGTAATTTTTCTTCTTTGTGCTGTCTTTATCAGTTTTTGGGGTCAGGGTAATGTTTACCTCATAGAATCACTTAGGAAGCATTCTGTATGTTTCAGTTTTTTGGAATATTTTGAGAAGGATAGGTCTTAAATCTTCTTTGAATGTTTGGTAGAATTCTCCACAGAGGCCAGTGGTCCTGGAGTTTTTTTGTGGGGGAGGTTTTTGACTACTGTTTCAATCTCTTTACTTTGGACTGGTGTATTCAGATTCTCCATTTCTTCTTGATTCAGTTTTGGGACTTTGTATGAGTCTAAGAATGTATTCATTTCTTGTAGGTTATCCAATTTGTGGGCATATAGTTTTTCATGGTATTCTCTTATAAGCCTTTGTATTTCTGTGGTATCCATTGTAATTTCTCCTCTTCATTTCTAATTTTATTAATTTGAGGCTTCTCTCTCTTTTTCTTAGTGAGTCTGCCTAAGGGTTTGTCAATTTTGTTTATCACCTCACAGAACCAGTTCTTAGTTTCATTGATGCTTTCTTCTGGGTTTTTTTTTTTTTTTTTTTAGTCTTTCATTTATTTCTGCTCTAATTTTTATAATTTCCCTCCTTCTACTGACTTTGGGCTTTGTTTGTTCTTCTTTTACTAGTTCTGTTAGCACAGTTTAAGATTATTTATTTGAGATTTTTCACATTTGTTGAGGTGGGCCTGTATTGCTATAGCTTTTCCTCTTATAACCACTTTTGCTGCATTCCATAAGAGTTGGTATGTTGTATTTTTATTTTCATTTGTCTCCAGGTGCTTTTAATTTTCCTTTGATGTCTTCATTGACTCGAGGGTTGTTCGTAGTGTGTTGTTTAGTCTCCACATATTTGTGACTTCCTCAGTTTTTTTCTTGTAGATGATTTCTAGTTTCTTAGTGTTGTGGTCAGAAAAGATGCTTGAGATGATTTCAATCTTCTTAAATTTATTGAAGCTTGCCTTGTTTCACAACATATAGTCTATCTTTGAGAATGTTCCATGTGCACTTGAGAGAAGAATGTGTATTCTGTTTTTGGATCGAATGTTCTCTTACATCTATTATGTCCATCTGATCAAGTGTTTTGTTTAAATTCACGATTTCCTTGTTGACTTTCTGTCTGGATGATCTGTCCATAGATGTAAGTGGGGTGTTGAGGTCCCCTACTATTATTGTGTTGCTTTTAATTTCTCCCTTTATGTCTGTTAATAGCTGCTTTATATACTTTGGTGCTCCTGTGCTGGGTGCATATATATTCACAAATGTTATATCCTCTTTATGGAATGTCCCTTTTATCATTATATACTGCCCCTCTTTGTCTCTCATTGTCTTTTTTATTTTGAAGTCTGCTTTGTCTGATATAAGTATGGCAACATCTGCTTTCTTTTATTTGCCATTTGCTTGAAGTATCATCTTCCATCTCCACTCTGAGTGTATGTTTGTCTTTAGAGCCTAGATGCATTTCCTGGAGGCAGCATATTGCTGGGTCTTGTTTTGTAATCCATCCAGCCACTCTTTGTCTTTTGATTGGAGGATTCAATCCATTGACTTTTAGAGTGTTTAGAGATATCTGAGGGCTTAATACTGACATTTTATTTCTCGTTTTCTGGATGTTCTATATTTCCATTGCTTTTCTTCCTTTGTATTTCTGACAGCCATTTCATTTGGTGGTTTATGTGATGGTTTTTTCAGTTTTCTTTTTATTTATGAATTATAGCTCTGCTCTGATTTTTTTTTTAGTGGTTACCATGAGGTTTGTATAAAAGATCCCATAGATGAGAGAGCTATTGTCTGATAGTCTCTTATCTCCATGAGCCTGATGAGGTTCCATCTCCCAACTTCCCCTTCTGAGTTATTGTTGTCACAAATTATTCTGTATTGTGCTGTGAGTTTATTACTAAGTTGAAGTGTTTTTAGTTACTTTAGTTGCTTTCCTTTCCTTTTTATTTTAAGTTATAATTGAATATTTGCTTCCCTGTTCTGAAAGAGAGTTGCCATTTTCTGATTTTGTTTGTCTTTTTATCTCCTTTCTCAAAGCTTGTCTTTTTGTTTCAGGTGTGAGGTCATCTTTAATCACTTCTTTTAAAGGGAGGTCTAGTGGCAATGAACTCCCTCAGCTTTTGTTTATCTGGGAAAGCTTTTATTTCTCCATCTTACCTAAAGGATAATTTTGCCATGTAGGGTATTCTTGGCTATAAGTTTTTGTCTTTCAGTATTTTGACTATATCATTCCATTCTCTCCTAGCCTGTAAGGTTTCAGCCAAGAAATATGCTGAAAGCCTGATAGGGGTTCCTTTGTAGAGTATTTTCTTCTGCCTTTTTTTCTTTTTCACTGACTTTTGTCAGTTTACTATTATACACCTTGGCGAAGATCTTTTAATATTGATGTAACTAGACATACTATTAGCTTCATGTATTTGTAAGTCTGGTTCTTTCCTCAGGTTTGGGAAATTCTCAGGTACTATTTTCTTTGAGCAAGCTCTCTGCTCCGTTCTCTCTTTGGAATACCTATAATTCTTATGTTACTTTTTCTAATTGAGTCAGATATTTCTCTAAGAATTCCTTCATTTAAAAAAAAATCTTAGGGGCTGGCCCAGTGGCACAACAGTTAAGTTTGCACCATCCACTTTGGTGGCCCGGGGTCTGCTGGTTCAGATCCTGGGTGCGGACATGGCACCACTCATCAAGCCATGCTGTGGCAGGCATCCCACATATAAAGTAGAGGAAGAAGGGCACGAATGTTAGCTCAGGGCCAGTCTTCCTCAGCAAAAAGAGGAGGATAGGCAGCAAATGTTAGCTCATGGCTAATCTTCCTCAAAAAATATTATTTTATGGAGATCATTAATGGTTTATAACATTGTGTAATTTCAGGTTACATTACAATTTATTAACTTCTGTATAGACTTCATCATGCTCACGACCAGTAATCTAATTTTTATCCATCACCATACATATGTGCCTCTTTACCCCTTTTGCCCACCCGCACAACCCCCTTCTCTTCTGGTAACCACTAATCTATTCACTTTTCCCCATATATTTGTGTATCTTCCATATATGAGTGAAATCATGCAGTATTTGCCTTGCTCTCTTTGGCTTATTTCACTTAACAGCATACCCTCAAAGTCCATCTATGTTGTTGAAAATGAGATGATTTTGTCTTTTTTTATGACCGTTGCATATATACACTGCACCTTCTTTATCCATTCATCTGTAGAAGGGCACTTGGGTTGCTTCCTCCTCTTGGCTGTTGTGAATAATGCTTCAATGAACACAGGGGTGCATAAATCTCTTTGAATTGTTGATTTCAAGTTCTTTGGATAAATACCCAGTAGTGGGATAGCTGGATAGTATGGTATTTCTATTTTCAATTTTTTGAGAACTCTCCATACTGTTTTCCAGAGTAGCTGCACCAGTTTGCATTCCCACCAGCTGTGTATGAGGGCTCCTTTTTCTCCACGTCCTCTCCAACACCTACCATTTTTTGTCTTGTTAATTATAGCTATTCTGACAGGTGTAAGGTGATATCGCATTGTAATTTTGATTTGCATTTCGCTGATAATTATTGATGGCGAACATCTTTTCATGGGTCTGTTGGCCATCTGTATATCTTCTTTGGAAAAATGTTTGTTCATATCCTCTGCCCATTGTTTGATCGGATTGTCTGTTTTTTGTTGTTGAGTTGTATGAATTCTTACATATTTTGGATATTAACCCCTTGTAGGATATATGATTTGCAAATACTTTCTCCCAATTGGTGGGCTGTCTTTTCATTTTGTTCATTGTTTCCTTTGCCTTGCAGAAGCTTTTAAGTCTGATGTAGTCCCATTTGTTACTTTTTCTTTAGTTTCCCTTGCCTTGGTAGACATGGTTTCAAAAAGATGCTGCCAAGACCAAGGCCAAAGAGTATACTGCCTGTATTTTCTTCTAGGAGTTTTATGTTTTCAGGTCTTAAATTCAAGTCTTTAATCCATTTTGAGTTAATTTTTGTGAATGGTGCAAGATAATGGTCTACTTTCATTCTTTTGCATGTGGCTCCAGTTTTCCAAACACTGTTTATTGAAGAGATGTCCCTTTCGCCCTCGTATGTTCTTGGCTTCTTTGTAGAAGATTAGCTGACCATAGATATATGGTTTTCTTTCTGTCCTTTCGATTCTGTTCCATTGATCTGTGTGTCTGTTTTCTGCCAGTATCATACTGCTTTGATTTCTAAAGCTTGTAGTATATTTTGAAGTCCCTGATTGTGATGCCTCCAGCTCTGTTGTTTTTTCTCAGGATTGCTTCGGCTATTTGAGGTCTTTTGTTGTTCCATATAAATTTTGGGATTCTGTGTTCTATTTCTGTGAATAATATCATTGGGATTCTGATTGGGATTGCATTGAATCTGTAGATTGCCTTAGGTATTATGGACATTTTTGCCTTTGTTTATTCTTCCAATCCATTAGCATGGCATATCTTTCCATTTCTTTATATCATCTTTAATTACTTTCAATAATATCTTATAGTTTACAGTGTATAGGTCTTTCACTTCTTTGGTTAAATTTATTCCTAGATAGCTTGTTCTTTTTGTTATGATTGTAAATGGGATTGTATTCTTGACTTCTCTTCCTGCTAGTTCATTGTTAGTGTATAGAACTGCAATTGATCTTTGTAGGTGAATTTGTACCCTGCAACTTTGTCCTCATTGTTGATTATTTCTAATGATTTTCTGATGGATTCCTTAGGGTTTTTTATGTTTAGAATCATGTCATCTGCAAACAGCAAGAGTCTAATTTCTTCCTTTCCAATTTGGATTTCTTTTATTTCTTTTTCTTGCCTAATTGCTCTGGTCAAAACCTCTAGTACCATGTTGAATAGGAGTTGTGAGAGTAGGCACATTTGTGTTGTTCCTGTTCTCACAAGGATGGCTTTCAGTTTTTCACTGCTGAGTATGATGTTGACTGTGGGTTTGCCATACGTGGCCTTTATTATGTTGACATACTTTTCTTCTATACCATTTTATCAATGGTTTTTATCATACAGGGATGTTGGATCTTGTCAAATGTTTTCTCTGCATCTTTTGAATTGTTCGTGTGATTTTTATTTCTCATTTTGTTAGTGTGGTGTATCACATTGATTGACTTGTGGATGTTGGACCATCCCTGTGTTACTGGAATAAATCCCACTTGATCACGGTGTATGATCCTTTTAATATATTGCTGTTTTTGGTTTGCCAGTATTTTATTGAGGACTTTTGCATCTATGTTCATCAGGGACATTGGTCTGTAATTTTTCTTCTTTGTGCTGTCTTTATCAGTTTTTGGGGTCAGGGTAATGTTTACCTCATAGAATCACTTAGGAAGCATTCTGTATGTTTCAGTTTTTTGGAATATTTTGAGAAGGATAGGTCTTAAATCTTCTTTGAATGTTTGGTAGAATTCTCCACAGAGGCCAGTGGTCCTGGAGTTTTTTTGTGGGGGAGGTTTTTGACTACTGTTTCAATCTCTTTACTTTGGACTGGTGTATTCAGATTCTCCATTTCTTCTTGATTCAGTTTTGGGACTTTGTATGAGTCTAAGAATGTATTCATTTCTTGTAGGTTATCCAATTTGTGGGCATATAGTTTTTCATGGTATTCTCTTATAAGCCTTTGTATTTCTGTGGTATCCATTGTAATTTCTCCTCTTCATTTCTAATTTTATTAATTTGAGGCTTCTCTCTCTTTTTCTTAGTGAGTCTGCCTAAGGGTTTGTCAATTTTGTTTATCACCTCACAGAACCAGTTCTTAGTTTCATTGATGCTTTCTTCTGGGTTTTTTTTTTTTTTTTTTTAGTCTTTCATTTATTTCTGCTCTAATTTTTATAATTTCCCTCCTTCTACTGACTTTGGGCTTTGTTTGTTCTTCTTTTACTAGTTCTGTTAGCACAGTTTAAGATTATTTATTTGAGATTTTTCACATTTGTTGAGGTGGGCCTGTATTGCTATAGCTTTTCCTCTTATAACCACTTTTGCTGCATTCCATAAGAGTTGGTATGTTGTATTTTTATTTTCATTTGTCTCCAGGTGCTTTTAATTTTCCTTTGATGTCTTCATTGACTCGAGGGTTGTTCGTAGTGTGTTGTTTAGTCTCCACATATTTGTGACTTCCTCAGTTTTTTTCTTGTAGATGATTTCTAGTTTCTTAGTGTTGTGGTCAGAAAAGATGCTTGAGATGATTTCAATCTTCTTAAATTTATTGAAGCTTGCCTTGTTTCACAACATATAGTCTATCTTTGAGAATGTTCCATGTGCACTTGAGAGAAGAATGTGTATTCTGTTTTTGGATCGAATGTTCTCTTACATCTATTATGTCCATCTGATCAAGTGTTTTGTTTAAATTCACGATTTCCTTGTTGACTTTCTGTCTGGATGATCTGTCCATAGATGTAAGTGGGGTGTTGAGGTCCCCTACTATTATTGTGTTGCTTTTAATTTCTCCCTTTATGTCTGTTAATAGCTGCTTTATATACTTTGGTGCTCCTGTGCTGGGTGCATATATATTCACAAATGTTATATCCTCTTTATGGAATGTCCCTTTTATCATTATATACTGCCCCTCTTTGTCTCTCATTGTCTTTTTTATTTTGAAGTCTGCTTTGTCTGATATAAGTATGGCAACATCTGCTTTCTTTTATTTGCCATTTGCTTGAAGTATCATCTTCCATCTCCACTCTGAGTGTATGTTTGTCTTTAGAGCCTAGATGCATTTCCTGGAGGCAGCATATTGCTGGGTCTTGTTTTGTAATCCATCCAGCCACTCTTTGTCTTTTGATTGGAGGATTCAATCCATTGACTTTTAGAGTGTTTAGAGATATCTGAGGGCTTAATACTGACATTTTATTTCTCGTTTTCTGGATGTTCTATATTTCCATTGCTTTTCTTCCTTTGTATTTCTGACAGCCATTTCATTTGGTGGTTTATGTGATGGTTTTTTCAGTTTTCTTTTTATTTATGAATTATAGCTCTGCTCTGATTTTTTTTTTAGTGGTTACCATGAGGTTTGTATAAAAGATCCCATAGATGAGAGAGCTATTGTCTGATAGTCTCTTATCTCCATGAGCCTGATGAGGTTCCATCTCCCAACTTCCCCTTCTGAGTTATTGTTGTCACAAATTATTCTGTATTGTGCTGTGAGTTTATTACTAAGTTGAAGTGTTTTTAGTTACTTTAGTTGCTTTCCTTTCCTTTTTATTTTAAGTTATAATTGAATATTTGCTTCCCTGTTCTGAAAGAGAGTTGCCATTTTCTGATTTTGTTTGTCTTTTTATCTCCTTTCTCAAAGCTTGTCTTTTTGTTTCAGGTGTGAGGTCATCTTTAATCACTTCTTTTAAAGGGAGGTCTAGTGGCAATGAACTCCCTCAGCTTTTGTTTATCTGGGAAAGCTTTTATTTCTCCATCTTACCTAAAGGATAATTTTGCCATGTAGGGTATTCTTGGCTATAAGTTTTTGTCTTTCAGTATTTTGACTATATCATTCCATTCTCTCCTAGCCTGTAAGGTTTCAGCCAAGAAATATGCTGAAAGCCTGATAGGGGTTCCTTTGTAGAGTATTTTCTTCTGCCTTTTTTTCTTTTTCACTGACTTTTGTCAGTTTACTATTATACACCTTGGCGAAGATCTTTTAATATTGATGTAACTAGACATACTATTAGCTTCATGTATTTGTAAGTCTGGTTCTTTCCTCAGGTTTGGGAAATTCTCAGGTACTATTTTCTTTGAGCAAGCTCTCTGCTCCGTTCTCTCTTTGGAATACCTATAATTCTTATGTTACTTTTTCTAATTGAGTCAGATATTTCTCTAAGAATTCCTTCATTTAAAAAAAAATCTTAGGGGCTGGCCCAGTGGCACAACAGTTAAGTTTGCACCATCCACTTTGGTGGCCCGGGGTCTGCTGGTTCAGATCCTGGGTGCGGACATGGCACCACTCATCAAGCCATGCTGTGGCAGGCATCCCACATATAAAGTAGAGGAAGAAGGGCACGAATGTTAGCTCAGGGCCAGTCTTCCTCAGCAAAAAGAGGAGGATAGGCAGCAAATGTTAGCTCATGGCTAATCTTCCTCAAAAAATATTATTTTATGGAGATCATTAATGGTTTATAACATTGTGTAATTTCAGGTTACATTACAATTTATTAACTTCTGTATAGACTTCATCATGCTCACGACCAGTAATCTAATTTTTATCCATCACCATACATATGTGCCTCTTTACCCCTTTCGCCCACCCGCACAACCCCCTTCTCTTCTGGTAACCACTAATCTATTCACTTTTCCCCATATATTTGTGTATCTTCCATATATGAGTGAAATCATGCAGTATTTGCCTTGCTCTCTTTGGCTTATTTCACTTAACAGCATACCCTCAAAGTCCATCTATGTTGTTGAAAATGAGATGATTTTGTCTTTTTTTATGACCGTTGCATATATACACTGCACCTTCTTTATCCATTCATCTGTAGAAGGGCACTTGGGTTGCTTCCTCCTCTTGGCTGTTGTGAATAATGCTTCAATGAACACAGGGGTGCATAAATCTCTTTGAATTGTTGATTTCAAGTTCTTTGGATAAATACCCAGTAGTGGGATAGCTGGATAGTATGGTATTTCTATTTTCAATTTTTTGAGAACTCTCCATACTGTTTTCCAGAGTAGCTGCACCAGTTTGCATTCCCACCAGCTGTGTATGAGGGCTCCTTTTTCTCCACGTCCTCTCCAACACCTACCATTTTTTGTCTTGTTAATTATAGCTATTCTGACAGGTGTAAGGTGATATCGCATTGTAATTTTGATTTGCATTTCGCTGATAATTATTGATGGCGAACATCTTTTCATGGGTCTGTTGGCCATCTGTATATCTTCTTTGGAAAAATGTTTGTTCATATCCTCTGCCCATTGTTTGATCGGATTGTCTGTTTTTTGTTGTTGAGTTGTATGAATTCTTACATATTTTGGATATTAACCCCTTGTAGGATATATGATTTGCAAATACTTTCTCCCAATTGGTGGGCTGTCTTTTCATTTTGTTCATTGTTTCCTTTGCCTTGCAGAAGCTTTTAAGTCTGATGTAGTCCCATTTGTTACTTTTTCTTTAGTTTCCCTTGCCTTGGTAGACATGGTTTCAAAAAGATGCTGCCAAGACCAAGGCCAAAGAGTATACTGCCTGTATTTTCTTCTAGGAGTTTTATGTTTTCAGGTCTTAAATTCAAGTCTTTAATCCATTTTGAGTTAATTTTTGTGAATGGTGCAAGATAATGGTCTACTTTCATTCTTTTGCATGTGGCTCCAGTTTTCCAAACACTGTTTATTGAAGAGATGTCCCTTTCGCCCTCGTATGTTCTTGGCTTCTTTGTAGAAGATTAGCTGACCATAGATATATGGTTTTCTTTCTGTCCTTTCGATTCTGTTCCATTGATCTGTGTGTCTGTTTTCTGCCAGTATCATACTGCTTTGATTTCTAAAGCTTGTAGTATATTTTGAAGTCCCTGATTGTGATGCCTCCAGCTCTGTTGTTTTTTCTCAGGATTGCTTCGGCTATTTGAGGTCTTTTGTTGTTCCATATAAATTTTGGGATTCTGTGTTCTATTTCTGTGAATAATATCATTGGGATTCTGATTGGGATTGCATTGAATCTGTAGATTGCCTTAGGTATTATGGACATTTTTGCCTTTGTTTATTCTTCCAATCCATTAGCATGGCATATCTTTCCATTTCTTTATATCATCTTTAATTACTTTCAATAATATCTTATAGTTTACAGTGTATAGGTCTTTCACTTCTTTGGTTAAATTTATTCCTAGATAGCTTGTTCTTTTTGTTATGATTGTAAATGGGATTGTATTCTTGACTTCTCTTCCTGCTAGTTCATTGTTAGTGTATAGAACTGCAATTGATCTTTGTAGGTGATTTTGTACCCTGCAACTTTGTCCTCATTGTTGATTATTTCTAATGATTTTCTGATGGATTCCTTAGGGTTTTTTATGTTTAGAATCATGTCATCTGCAAACAGCAAGAGTCTAATTTCTTCCTTTCCAATTTGGATTTCTTTTATTTCTTTTTCTTGCCTAATTGCTCTGGTCAAAACCTCTAGTACCATGTTGAATAGGAGTTGTGAGAGTAGGCACATTTGTGTTGTTCCTGTTCTCACAAGGATGGCTTTCAGTTTTTCACTGCTGAGTATGATGTTGACTGTGGGTTTGCCATACGTGGCCTTTATTATGTTGACATACTTTTCTTCTATACCATTTTATCAATGGTTTTTATCATACAGGGATGTTGGATCTTGTCAAATGTTTTCTCTGCATCTTTTGAATTGTTCGTGTGATTTTTATTTCTCATTTTGTTAGTGTGGTGTATCACATTGATTGACTTGTGGATGTTGGACCATCCCTGTGTTACTGGAATAAATCCCACTTGATCACGGTGTATGATCCTTTTAATATATTGCTGTTTTTGGTTTGCCAGTATTTTATTGAGGACTTTTGCATCTATGTTCATCAGGGACATTGGTCTGTAATTTTTCTTCTTTGTGCTGTCTTTATCAGTTTTTGGGGTCAGGGTAATGTTTACCTCATAGAATCACTTAGGAAGCATTCTGTATGTTTCAGTTTTTTGGAATATTTTGAGAAGGATAGGTCTTAAATCTTCTTTGAATGTTTGGTAGAATTCTCCACAGAGGCCAGTGGTCCTGGAGTTTTTTTGTGGGGGAGGTTTTTGACTACTGTTTCAATCTCTTTACTTTGGACTGGTGTATTCAGATTCTCCATTTCTTCTTGATTCAGTTTTGGGACTTTGTATGAGTCTAAGAATGTATTCATTTCTTGTAGGTTATCCAATTTGTGGGCATATAGTTTTTCATGGTATTCTCTTATAAGCCTTTGTATTTCTGTGGTATCCATTGTAATTTCTCCTCTTCATTTCTAATTTTATTAATTTGAGGCTTCTCTCTCTTTTTCTTAGTGAGTCTGCCTAAGGGTTTGTCAATTTTGTTTATCACCTCACAGAACCAGTTCTTAGTTTCATTGATGCTTTCTTCTGGGTTTTTTTTTTTTTTTTTTTAGTCTTTCATTTATTTCTGCTCTAATTTTTATAATTTCCCTCCTTCTACTGACTTTGGGCTTTGTTTGTTCTTCTTTTACTAGTTCTGTTAGCACAGTTTAAGATTATTTATTTGAGATTTTTCACATTTGTTGAGGTGGGCCTGTATTGCTATAGCTTTTCCTCTTATAACCACTTTTGCTGCATTCCATAAGAGTTGGTATGTTGTATTTTTATTTTCATTTGTCTCCAGGTGCTTTTAATTTTCCTTTGATGTCTTCATTGACTCGAGGGTTGTTCGTAGTGTGTTGTTTAGTCTCCACATATTTGTGACTTCCTCAGTTTTTTTCTTGTAGATGATTTCTAGTTTCTTAGTGTTGTGGTCAGAAAAGATGCTTGAGATGATTTCAATCTTCTTAAATTTATTGAAGCTTGCCTTGTTTCACAACATATAGTCTATCTTTGAGAATGTTCCATGTGCACTTGAGAGAAGAATGTGTATTCTGTTTTTGGATCGAATGTTCTCTTACATCTATTATGTCCATCTGATCAAGTGTTTTGTTTAAATTCACGATTTCCTTGTTGACTTTCTGTCTGGATGATCTGTCCATAGATGTAAGTGGGGTGTTGAGGTCCCCTACTATTATTGTGTTGCTTTTAATTTCTCCCTTTATGTCTGTTAATAGCTGCTTTATATACTTTGGTGCTCCTGTGCTGGGTGCATATATATTCACAAATGTTATATCCTCTTTATGGAATGTCCCTTTTATCATTATATACTGCCCCTCTTTGTCTCTCATTGTCTTTTTTATTTTGAAGTCTGCTTTGTCTGATATAAGTATGGCAACATCTGCTTTCTTTTATTTGCCATTTGCTTGAAGTATCATCTTCCATCTCCACTCTGAGTGTATGTTTGTCTTTAGAGCCTAGATGCATTTCCTGGAGGCAGCATATTGCTGGGTCTTGTTTTGTAATCCATCCAGCCACTCTTTGTCTTTTGATTGGAGGATTCAATCCATTGACTTTTAGAGTGTTTAGAGATATCTGAGGGCTTAATACTGACATTTTATTTCTCGTTTTCTGGATGTTCTATATTTCCATTGCTTTTCTTCCTTTGTATTTCTGACAGCCATTTCATTTGGTGGTTTATGTGATGGTTTTTTCAGTTTTCTTTTTATTTATGAATTATAGCTCTGCTCTGATTTTTTTTTTAGTGGTTACCATGAGGTTTGTATAAAAGATCCCATAGATGAGAGAGCTATTGTCTGATAGTCTCTTATCTCCATGAGCCTGATGAGGTTCCATCTCCCAACTTCCCCTTCTGAGTTATTGTTGTCACAAATTATTCTGTATTGTGCTGTGAGTTTATTACTAAGTTGAAGTGTTTTTAGTTACTTTAGTTGCTTTCCTTTCCTTTTTATTTTAAGTTATAATTGAATATTTGCTTCCCTGTTCTGAAAGAGAGTTGCCATTTTCTGATTTTGTTTGTCTTTTTATCTCCTTTCTCAAAGCTTGTCTTTTTGTTTCAGGTGTGAGGTCATCTTTAATCACTTCTTTTAAAGGGAGGTCTAGTGGCAATGAACTCCCTCAGCTTTTGTTTATCTGGGAAAGCTTTTATTTCTCCATCTTACCTAAAGGATAATTTTGCCATGTAGGGTATTCTTGGCTATAAGTTTTTGTCTTTCAGTATTTTGACTATATCATTCCATTCTCTCCTAGCCTGTAAGGTTTCAGCCAAGAAATATGCTGAAAGCCTGATAGGGGTTCCTTTGTAGAGTATTTTCTTCTGCCTTTTTTTCTTTTTCACTGACTTTTGTCAGTTTACTATTATACACCTTGGCGAAGATCTTTTAATATTGATGTAACTAGACATACTATTAGCTTCATGTATTTGTAAGTCTGGTTCTTTCCTCAGGTTTGGGAAATTCTCAGGTACTATTTTCTTTGAGCAAGCTCTCTGCTCCGTTCTCTCTTTGGAATACCTATAATTCTTATGTTACTTTTTCTAATTGAGTCAGATATTTCTCTAAGAATTCCTTCATTTAAAAAAAAATCTTAGGGGCTGGCCCAGTGGCACAACAGTTAAGTTTGCACCATCCACTTTGGTGGCCCGGGGTCTGCTGGTTCAGATCCTGGGTGCGGACATGGCACCACTCATCAAGCCATGCTGTGGCAGGCATCCCACATATAAAGTAGAGGAAGAAGGGCACGAATGTTAGCTCAGGGCCAGTCTTCCTCAGCAAAAAGAGGAGGATAGGCAGCAAATGTTAGCTCATGGCTAATCTTCCTCAAAAAATATTATTTTATGGAGATCATTAATGGTTTATAACATTGTGTAATTTCAGGTTACATTACAATTTATTAACTTCTGTATAGACTTCATCATGCTCACGACCAGTAATCTAATTTTTATCCATCACCATACATATGTGCCTCTTTACCCCTTTCGCCCACCCGCACAACCCCCTTCTCTTCTGGTAACCACTAATCTATTCACTTTTCCCCATATATTTGTGTATCTTCCATATATGAGTGAAATCATGCAGTATTTGCCTTGCTCTCTTTGGCTTATTTCACTTAACAGCATACCCTCAAAGTCCATCTATGTTGTTGAAAATGAGATGATTTTGTCTTTTTTTATGACCGTTGCATATATACACTGCACCTTCTTTATCCATTCATCTGTAGAAGGGCACTTGGGTTGCTTCCTCCTCTTGGCTGTTGTGAATAATGCTTCAATGAACACAGGGGTGCATAAATCTCTTTGAATTGTTGATTTCAAGTTCTTTGGATAAATACCCAGTAGTGGGATAGCTGGATAGTATGGTATTTCTATTTTCAATTTTTTGAGAACTCTCCATACTGTTTTCCAGAGTAGCTGCACCAGTTTGCATTCCCACCAGCTGTGTATGAGGGCTCCTTTTTCTCCACGTCCTCTCCAACACCTACCATTTTTTGTCTTGTTAATTATAGCTATTCTGACAGGTGTAAGGTGATATCGCATTGTAATTTTGATTTGCATTTCGCTGATAATTATTGATGGCGAACATCTTTTCATGGGTCTGTTGGCCATCTGTATATCTTCTTTGGAAAAATGTTTGTTCATATCCTCTGCCCATTGTTTGATCGGATTGTCTGTTTTTTGTTGTTGAGTTGTATGAATTCTTACATATTTTGGATATTAACCCCTTGTAGGATATATGATTTGCAAATACTTTCTCCCAATTGGTGGGCTGTCTTTTCATTTTGTTCATTGTTTCCTTTGCCTTGCAGAAGCTTTTAAGTCTGATGTAGTCCCATTTGTTACTTTTTCTTTAGTTTCCCTTGCCTTGGTAGACATGGTTTCAAAAAGATGCTGCCAAGACCAAGGCCAAAGAGTATACTGCCTGTATTTTCTTCTAGGAGTTTTATGTTTTCAGGTCTTAAATTCAAGTCTTTAATCCATTTTGAGTTAATTTTTGTGAATGGTGCAAGATAATGGTCTACTTTCATTCTTTTGCATGTGGCTCCAGTTTTCCAAACACTGTTTATTGAAGAGATGTCCCTTTCGCCCTCGTATGTTCTTGGCTTCTTTGTAGAAGATTAGCTGACCATAGATATATGGTTTTCTTTCTGTCCTTTCGATTCTGTTCCATTGATCTGTGTGTCTGTTTTCTGCCAGTATCATACTGCTTTGATTTCTAAAGCTTGTAGTATATTTTGAAGTCCCTGATTGTGATGCCTCCAGCTCTGTTGTTTTTTCTCAGGATTGCTTCGGCTATTTGAGGTCTTTTGTTGTTCCATATAAATTTTGGGATTCTGTGTTCTATTTCTGTGAATAATATCATTGGGATTCTGATTGGGATTGCATTGAATCTGTAGATTGCCTTAGGTATTATGGACATTTTTGCCTTTGTTTATTCTTCCAATCCATTAGCATGGCATATCTTTCCATTTCTTTATATCATCTTTAATTACTTTCAATAATATCTTATAGTTTACAGTGTATAGGTCTTTCACTTCTTTGGTTAAATTTATTCCTAGATAGCTTGTTCTTTTTGTTATGATTGTAAATGGGATTGTATTCTTGACTTCTCTTCCTGCTAGTTCATTGTTAGTGTATAGAACTGCAATTGATCTTTGTAGGTGATTTTGTACCCTGCAACTTTGTCCTCATTGTTGATTATTTCTAATGATTTTCTGATGGATTCCTTAGGGTTTTTTATGTTTAGAATCATGTCATCTGCAAACAGCAAGAGTCTAATTTCTTCCTTTCCAATTTGGATTTCTTTTATTTCTTTTTCTTGCCTAATTGCTCTGGTCAAAACCTCTAGTACCATGTTGAATAGGAGTTGTGAGAGTAGGCACATTTGTGTTGTTCCTGTTCTCACAAGGATGGCTTTCAGTTTTTCACTGCTGAGTATGATGTTGACTGTGGGTTTGCCATACGTGGCCTTTATTATGTTGACATACTTTTCTTCTATACCATTTTATCAATGGTTTTTATCATACAGGGATGTTGGATCTTGTCAAATGTTTTCTCTGCATCTTTTGAATTGTTCGTGTGATTTTTATTTCTCATTTTGTTAGTGTGGTGTATCACATTGATTGACTTGTGGATGTTGGACCATCCCTGTGTTACTGGAATAAATCCCACTTGATCACGGTGTATGATCCTTTTAATATATTGCTGTTTTTGGTTTGCCAGTATTTTATTGAGGACTTTTGCATCTATGTTCATCAGGGACATTGGTCTGTAATTTTTCTTCTTTGTGCTGTCTTTATCAGTTTTTGGGGTCAGGGTAATGTTTACCTCATAGAATCACTTAGGAAGCATTCTGTATGTTTCAGTTTTTTGGAATATTTTGAGAAGGATAGGTCTTAAATCTTCTTTGAATGTTTGGTAGAATTCTCCACAGAGGCCAGTGGTCCTGGAGTTTTTTTGTGGGGGAGGTTTTTGACTACTGTTTCAATCTCTTTACTTTGGACTGGTGTATTCAGATTCTCCATTTCTTCTTGATTCAGTTTTGGGACTTTGTATGAGTCTAAGAATGTATTCATTTCTTGTAGGTTATCCAATTTGTGGGCATATAGTTTTTCATGGTATTCTCTTATAAGCCTTTGTATTTCTGTGGTATCCATTGTAATTTCTCCTCTTCATTTCTAATTTTATTAATTTGAGGCTTCTCTCTCTTTTTCTTAGTGAGTCTGCCTAAGGGTTTGTCAATTTTGTTTATCACCTCACAGAACCAGTTCTTAGTTTCATTGATGCTTTCTTCTGGGTTTTTTTTTTTTTTTTTTTAGTCTTTCATTTATTTCTGCTCTAATTTTTATAATTTCCCTCCTTCTACTGACTTTGGGCTTTGTTTGTTCTTCTTTTACTAGTTCTGTTAGCACAGTTTAAGATTATTTATTTGAGATTTTTCACATTTGTTGAGGTGGGCCTGTATTGCTATAGCTTTTCCTCTTATAACCACTTTTGCTGCATTCCATAAGAGTTGGTATGTTGTATTTTTATTTTCATTTGTCTCCAGGTGCTTTTAATTTTCCTTTGATGTCTTCATTGACTCGAGGGTTGTTCGTAGTGTGTTGTTTAGTCTCCACATATTTGTGACTTCCTCAGTTTTTTTCTTGTAGATGATTTCTAGTTTCTTAGTGTTGTGGTCAGAAAAGATGCTTGAGATGATTTCAATCTTCTTAAATTTATTGAAGCTTGCCTTGTTTCACAACATATAGTCTATCTTTGAGAATGTTCCATGTGCACTTGAGAGAAGAATGTGTATTCTGTTTTTGGATCGAATGTTCTCTTACATCTATTATGTCCATCTGATCAAGTGTTTTGTTTAAATTCACGATTTCCTTGTTGACTTTCTGTCTGGATGATCTGTCCATAGATGTAAGTGGGGTGTTGAGGTCCCCTACTATTATTGTGTTGCTTTTAATTTCTCCCTTTATGTCTGTTAATAGCTGCTTTATATACTTTGGTGCTCCTGTGCTGGGTGCATATATATTCACAAATGTTATATCCTCTTTATGGAATGTCCCTTTTATCATTATATACTGCCCCTCTTTGTCTCTCATTGTCTTTTTTATTTTGAAGTCTGCTTTGTCTGATATAAGTATGGCAACATCTGCTTTCTTTTATTTGCCATTTGCTTGAAGTATCATCTTCCATCTCCACTCTGAGTGTATGTTTGTCTTTAGAGCCTAGATGCATTTCCTGGAGGCAGCATATTGCTGGGTCTTGTTTTGTAATCCATCCAGCCACTCTTTGTCTTTTGATTGGAGGATTCAATCCATTGACTTTTAGAGTGTTTAGAGATATCTGAGGGCCTAATCTGACATTTTATTTCTCGTTTTCTGGATGTTCTATATTTCCATTGCTTTTCTTCCTTTGTATTTCTGACAGCCATTTCATTTGGTGGTTTATGTGATGGTTTTTTCAGTTTTCTTTTTATTTATGAATTATAGCTCTGCTCTGATTTTTTTTTTAGTGGTTACCATGAGGTTTGTATAAAAGATCCCATAGATGAGAGAGCTATTGTCTGATAGTCTCTTATCTCCATGAGCCTGATGAGGTTCCATCTCCCAACTTCCCCTTCTGAGTTATTGTTGTCACAAATTATTCTGTATTGTGCTGTGAGTTTATTACTAAGTTGAAGTGTTTTTAGTTACTTTAGTTGCTTTCCTTTCCTTTTTATTTTAAGTTATAATTGAATATTTGCTTCCCTGTTCTGAAAGAGAGTTGCCATTTTCTGATTTTGTTTGTCTTTTTATCTCCTTTCTCAAAGCTTGTCTTTTTGTTTCAGGTGTGAGGTCATCTTTAATCACTTCTTTTAAAGGGAGGTCTAGTGGCAATGAACTCCCTCAGCTTTTGTTTATCTGGGAAAGCTTTTATTTCTCCATCTTACCTAAAGGATAATTTTGCCATGTAGGGTATTCTTGGCTATAAGTTTTTGTCTTTCAGTATTTTGACTATATCATTCCATTCTCTCCTAGCCTGTAAGGTTTCAGCCAAGAAATATGCTGAAAGCCTGATAGGGGTTCCTTTGTAGAGTATTTTCTTCTGCCTTTTTTTCTTTTTCACTGACTTTTGTCAGTTTACTATTATACACCTTGGCGAAGATCTTTTAATATTGATGTAACTAGACATACTATTAGCTTCATGTATTTGTAAGTCTGGTTCTTTCCTCAGGTTTGGGAAATTCTCAGGTACTATTTTCTTTGAGCAAGCTCTCTGCTCCGTTCTCTCTTTGGAATACCTATAATTCTTATGTTACTTTTTCTAATTGAGTCAGATATTTCTCTAAGAATTCCTTCATTTAAAAAAAAATCTTAGGGGCTGGCCCAGTGGCACAACAGTTAAGTTTGCACCATCCACTTTGGTGGCCCGGGGTCTGCTGGTTCAGATCCTGGGTGCGGACATGGCACCACTCATCAAGCCATGCTGTGGCAGGCATCCCACATATAAAGTAGAGGAAGAAGGGCACGAATGTTAGCTCAGGGCCAGTCTTCCTCAGCAAAAAGAGGAGGATAGGCAGCAAATGTTAGCTCATGGCTAATCTTCCTCAAAAAATATTATTTTATGGAGATCATTAATGGTTTATAACATTGTGTAATTTCAGGTTACATTACAATTTATTAACTTCTGTATAGACTTCATCATGCTCACGACCAGTAATCTAATTTTTATCCATCACCATACATATGTGCCTCTTTACCCCTTTCGCCCACCCGCACAACCCCCTTCTCTTCTGGTAACCACTAATCTATTCACTTTTCCCCATATATTTGTGTATCTTCCATATATGAGTGAAATCATGCAGTATTTGCCTTGCTCTCTTTGGCTTATTTCACTTAACAGCATACCCTCAAAGTCCATCTATGTTGTTGAAAATGAGATGATTTTGTCTTTTTTTATGACCGTTGCATATATACACTGCACCTTCTTTATCCATTCATCTGTAGAAGGGCACTTGGGTTGCTTCCTCCTCTTGGCTGTTGTGAATAATGCTTCAATGAACACAGGGGTGCATAAATCTCTTTGAATTGTTGATTTCAAGTTCTTTGGATAAATACCCAGTAGTGGGATAGCTGGATAGTATGGTATTTCTATTTTCAATTTTTTGAGAACTCTCCATACTGTTTTCCAGAGTAGCTGCACCAGTTTGCATTCCCACCAGCTGTGTATGAGGGCTCCTTTTTCTCCACGTCCTCTCCAACACCTACCATTTTTTGTCTTGTTAATTATAGCTATTCTGACAGGTGTAAGGTGATATCGCATTGTAATTTTGATTTGCATTTCGCTGATAATTATTGATGGCGAACATCTTTTCATGGGTCTGTTGGCCATCTGTATATCTTCTTTGGAAAAATGTTTGTTCATATCCTCTGCCCATTGTTTGATCGGATTGTCTGTTTTTTGTTGTTGAGTTGTATGAATTCTTACATATTTTGGATATTAACCCCTTGTAGGATATATGATTTGCAAATACTTTCTCCCAATTGGTGGGCTGTCTTTTCATTTTGTTCATTGTTTCCTTTGCCTTGCAGAAGCTTTTAAGTCTGATGTAGTCCCATTTGTTACTTTTTCTTTAGTTTCCCTTGCCTTGGTAGACATGGTTTCAAAAAGATGCTGCCAAGACCAAGGCCAAAGAGTATACTGCCTGTATTTTCTTCTAGGAGTTTTATGTTTTCAGGTCTTAAATTCAAGTCTTTAATCCATTTTGAGTTAATTTTTGTGAATGGTGCAAGATAATGGTCTACTTTCATTCTTTTGCATGTGGCTCCAGTTTTCCAAACACTGTTTATTGAAGAGATGTCCCTTTCGCCCTCGTATGTTCTTGGCTTCTTTGTAGAAGATTAGCTGACCATAGATATATGGTTTTCTTTCTGTCCTTTCGATTCTGTTCCATTGATCTGTGTGTCTGTTTTCTGCCAGTATCATACTGCTTTGATTTCTAAAGCTTGTAGTATATTTTGAAGTCCCTGATTGTGATGCCTCCAGCTCTGTTGTTTTTTCTCAGGATTGCTTCGGCTATTTGAGGTCTTTTGTTGTTCCATATAAATTTTGGGATTCTGTGTTCTATTTCTGTGAATAATATCATTGGGATTCTGATTGGGATTGCATTGAATCTGTAGATTGCCTTAGGTATTATGGACATTTTTGCCTTTGTTTATTCTTCCAATCCATTAGCATGGCATATCTTTCCATTTCTTTATATCATCTTTAATTACTTTCAATAATATCTTATAGTTTACAGTGTATAGGTCTTTCACTTCTTTGGTTAAATTTATTCCTAGATAGCTTGTTCTTTTTGTTATGATTGTAAATGGGATTGTATTCTTGACTTCTCTTCCTGCTAGTTCATTGTTAGTGTATAGAACTGCAATTGATCTTTGTAGGTGATTTTGTACCCTGCAACTTTGTCCTCATTGTTGATTATTTCTAATGATTTTCTGATGGATTCCTTAGGGTTTTTTATGTTTAGAATCATGTCATCTGCAAACAGCAAGAGTCTAATTTCTTCCTTTCCAATTTGGATTTCTTTTATTTCTTTTTCTTGCCTAATTGCTCTGGTCAAAACCTCTAGTACCATGTTGAATAGGAGTTGTGAGAGTAGGCACATTTGTGTTGTTCCTGTTCTCACAAGGATGGCTTTCAGTTTTTCACTGCTGAGTATGATGTTGACTGTGGGTTTGCCATACGTGGCCTTTATTATGTTGACATACTTTTCTTCTATACCATTTTATCAATGGTTTTTATCATACAGGGATGTTGGATCTTGTCAAATGTTTTCTCTGCATCTTTTGAATTGTTCGTGTGATTTTTATTTCTCATTTTGTTAGTGTGGTGTATCACATTGATTGACTTGTGGATGTTGGACCATCCCTGTGTTACTGGAATAAATCCCACTTGATCACGGTGTATGATCCTTTTAATATATTGCTGTTTTTGGTTTGCCAGTATTTTATTGAGGACTTTTGCATCTATGTTCATCAGGGACATTGGTCTGTAATTTTTCTTCTTTGTGCTGTCTTTATCAGTTTTTGGGGTCAGGGTAATGTTTACCTCATAGAATCACTTAGGAAGCATTCTGTATGTTTCAGTTTTTTGGAATATTTTGAGAAGGATAGGTCTTAAATCTTCTTTGAATGTTTGGTAGAATTCTCCACAGAGGCCAGTGGTCCTGGAGTTTTTTTGTGGGGGAGGTTTTTGACTACTGTTTCAATCTCTTTACTTTGGACTGGTGTATTCAGATTCTCCATTTCTTCTTGATTCAGTTTTGGGACTTTGTATGAGTCTAAGAATGTATTCATTTCTTGTAGGTTATCCAATTTGTGGGCATATAGTTTTTCATGGTATTCTCTTATAAGCCTTTGTATTTCTGTGGTATCCATTGTAATTTCTCCTCTTCATTTCTAATTTTATTAATTTGAGGCTTCTCTCTCTTTTTCTTAGTGAGTCTGCCTAAGGGTTTGTCAATTTTGTTTATCACCTCACAGAACCAGTTCTTAGTTTCATTGATGCTTTCTTCTGGGTTTTTTTTTTTTTTTTTTTAGTCTTTCATTTATTTCTGCTCTAATTTTTATAATTTCCCTCCTTCTACTGACTTTGGGCTTTGTTTGTTCTTCTTTTACTAGTTCTGTTAGCACAGTTTAAGATTATTTATTTGAGATTTTTCACATTTGTTGAGGTGGGCCTGTATTGCTATAGCTTTTCCTCTTATAACCACTTTTGCTGCATTCCATAAGAGTTGGTATGTTGTATTTTTATTTTCATTTGTCTCCAGGTGCTTTTAATTTTCCTTTGATGTCTTCATTGACTCGAGGGTTGTTCGTAGTGTGTTGTTTAGTCTCCACATATTTGTGACTTCCTCAGTTTTTTTCTTGTAGATGATTTCTAGTTTCTTAGTGTTGTGGTCAGAAAAGATGCTTGAGATGATTTCAATCTTCTTAAATTTATTGAAGCTTGCCTTGTTTCACAACATATAGTCTATCTTTGAGAATGTTCCATGTGCACTTGAGAGAAGAATGTGTATTCTGTTTTTGGATCGAATGTTCTCTTACATCTATTATGTCCATCTGATCAAGTGTTTTGTTTAAATTCACGATTTCCTTGTTGACTTTCTGTCTGGATGATCTGTCCATAGATGTAAGTGGGGTGTTGAGGTCCCCTACTATTATTGTGTTGCTTTTAATTTCTCCCTTTATGTCTGTTAATAGCTGCTTTATATACTTTGGTGCTCCTGTGCTGGGTGCATATATATTCACAAATGTTATATCCTCTTTATGGAATGTCCCTTTTATCATTATATACTGCCCCTCTTTGTCTCTCATTGTCTTTTTTATTTTGAAGTCTGCTTTGTCTGATATAAGTATGGCAACATCTGCTTTCTTTTATTTGCCATTTGCTTGAAGTATCATCTTCCATCTCCACTCTGAGTGTATGTTTGTCTTTAGAGCCTAGATGCATTTCCTGGAGGCAGCATATTGCTGGGTCTTGTTTTGTAATCCATCCAGCCACTCTTTGTCTTTTGATTGGAGGATTCAATCCATTGACTTTTAGAGTGTTTAGAGATATCTGAGGGCTTAATACTGACATTTTATTTCTCGTTTTCTGGATGTTCTATATTTCCATTGCTTTTCTTCCTTTGTATTTCTGACAGCCATTTCATTTGGTGGTTTATGTGATGGTTTTTTCAGTTTTCTTTTTATTTATGAATTATAGCTCTGCTCTGATTTTTTTTTTAGTGGTTACCATGAGGTTTGTATAAAAGATCCCATAGATGAGAGAGCTATTGTCTGATAGTCTCTTATCTCCATGAGCCTGATGAGGTTCCATCTCCCAACTTCCCCTTCTGAGTTATTGTTGTCACAAATTATTCTGTATTGTGCTGTGAGTTTATTACTAAGTTGAAGTGTTTTTAGTTACTTTAGTTGCTTTCCTTTCCTTTTTATTTTAAGTTATAATTGAATATTTGCTTCCCTGTTCTGAAAGAGAGTTGCCATTTTCTGATTTTGTTTGTCTTTTTATCTCCTTTCTCAAAGCTTGTCTTTTTGTTTCAGGTGTGAGGTCATCTTTAATCACTTCTTTTAAAGGGAGGTCTAGTGGCAATGAACTCCCTCAGCTTTTGTTTATCTGGGAAAGCTTTTATTTCTCCATCTTACCTAAAGGATAATTTTGCCATGTAGGGTATTCTTGGCTATAAGTTTTTGTCTTTCAGTATTTTGACTATATCATTCCATTCTCTCCTAGCCTGTAAGGTTTCAGCCAAGAAATATGCTGAAAGCCTGATAGGGGTTCCTTTGTAGAGTATTTTCTTCTGCCTTTTTTTCTTTTTCACTGACTTTTGTCAGTTTACTATTATACACCTTGGCGAAGATCTTTTAATATTGATGTAACTAGACATACTATTAGCTTCATGTATTTGTAAGTCTGGTTCTTTCCTCAGGTTTGGGAAATTCTCAGGTACTATTTTCTTTGAGCAAGCTCTCTGCTCCGTTCTCTCTTTGGAATACCTATAATTCTTATGTTACTTTTTCTAATTGAGTCAGATATTTCTCTAAGAATTCCTTCATTTAAAAAAAAATCTTAGGGGCTGGCCCAGTGGCACAACAGTTAAGTTTGCACCATCCACTTTGGTGGCCCGGGGTCTGCTGGTTCAGATCCTGGGTGCGGACATGGCACCACTCATCAAGCCATGCTGTGGCAGGCATCCCACATATAAAGTAGAGGAAGAAGGGCACGAATGTTAGCTCAGGGCCAGTCTTCCTCAGCAAAAAGAGGAGGATAGGCAGCAAATGTTAGCTCATGGCTAATCTTCCTCAAAAAATATTATTTTATGGAGATCATTAATGGTTTATAACATTGTGTAATTTCAGGTTACATTACAATTTATTAACTTCTGTATAGACTTCATCATGCTCACGACCAGTAATCTAATTTTTATCCATCACCATACATATGTGCCTCTTTACCCCTTTCGCCCACCCGCACAACCCCCTTCTCTTCTGGTAACCACTAATCTATTCACTTTTCCCCATATATTTGTGTATCTTCCATATATGAGTGAAATCATGCAGTATTTGCCTTGCTCTCTTTGGCTTATTTCACTTAACAGCATACCCTCAAAGTCCATCTATGTTGTTGAAAATGAGATGATTTTGTCTTTTTTTATGACCGTTGCATATATACACTGCACCTTCTTTATCCATTCATCTGTAGAAGGGCACTTGGGTTGCTTCCTCCTCTTGGCTGTTGTGAATAATGCTTCAATGAACACAGGGGTGCATAAATCTCTTTGAATTGTTGATTTCAAGTTCTTTGGATAAATACCCAGTAGTGGGATAGCTGGATAGTATGGTATTTCTATTTTCAATTTTTTGAGAACTCTCCATACTGTTTTCCAGAGTAGCTGCACCAGTTTGCATTCCCACCAGCTGTGTATGAGGGCTCCTTTTTCTCCACGTCCTCTCCAACACCTACCATTTTTTGTCTTGTTAATTATAGCTATTCTGACAGGTGTAAGGTGATATCGCATTGTAATTTTGATTTGCATTTCGCTGATAATTATTGATGGCGAACATCTTTTCATGGGTCTGTTGGCCATCTGTATATCTTCTTTGGAAAAATGTTTGTTCATATCCTCTGCCCATTGTTTGATCGGATTGTCTGTTTTTTGTTGTTGAGTTGTATGAATTCTTACATATTTTGGATATTAACCCCTTGTAGGATATATGATTTGCAAATACTTTCTCCCAATTGGTGGGCTGTCTTTTCATTTTGTTCATTGTTTCCTTTGCCTTGCAGAAGCTTTTAAGTCTGATGTAGTCCCATTTGTTACTTTTTCTTTAGTTTCCCTTGCCTTG